>NC_088109.1:12377695-12747695 GCF_036370855.1 Dromaius novaehollandiae
GGACACTTCAAAAAGTCACTTGTTTATTTGAGTGAAATTGTCTAAGAAAGGGCAGGTTTTAATGTAATGTGCTGCTATGTATCAGAGTGCTAGCTGTTAGATTTTTGTTTAGGTCTCTCCACTGAAAATAGCCAGAGTTGCAACATGTAGATGGTGTGGGGGGAAAAGTGTACATTTAGTGGTGCCCTATTTAGTAGTCCATTGAATGACTTTGTTCTTTTGCTGCATTGAAATCCGAGAAGAAGAAAACTCACTGGGTTAGGAAATCTCTTGCAATGATGATTTTTAAATAGGGAACAATGTATTTTTGGGCCAGATTATTTTCATACTGGTAAAGTTGGACAAAAGTGCTGAAATATCCAAGACTGTTGGAGCAGCTTGTATCTTGGGACCAGGAAAAGAAACTGGACAAAAGTTTCACTTTGCAAGCTCTGCAGTTCAGGACTGTAGCAATTCAGGACAGGATTACAAGGTCTTAATTCTTTCAGTTTCAGTTATTCTCAGGTAGCTCCTGGGGGAGAGTGTAGCTATGGTTTTCTTGGCTTGCTATTATTTAGTTTGTCACTAAACCCCTAATAATCAAGGTGCAAAAAGCATCACATCCCTCAAACCGCATTGGGACTGTAATGAGCTTCTTGAATTTCTTGCCGTGAGATAATAAATGATGTTGTTTGTATCTAAGGGAGAGTGAATGTAAGAAATGACATGAGCATGTGGGAGTTTGGAAATGTAAGAATCTGTGCTGTAGCTGTTTCTATGTTGACATGCAGTAACCAGACACTGATACAACAAACTTTATTGCATTACCTTTCAGGTTATTACCCCTGAAGAAATTATCCACCCTGACGTGGATGAACACTCTGTAATGACTTACCTGTCGCAGTTTCCCAAAGCCAAACTCAAACCAGGAGCGCCTTTAAAACCCAAACTGAATCCAAAGAAAGCAAGAGCTTATGGCAGAGGTAAGGACTCAGTAAACTTAAGCTGCAGAGTATTTAACTCTTCAGAAAACTGGGTGGGGTTTTTTGCTTATGTTGAACTCCAGACCTACTTTACCAGACTTCAAAGTTTCACTTGTATACTCTTGGTGTGGTGCCTGGTTTCAGAAATACATGGATATAGTCCAAAAGACACTCCTAGTTCTAACATGTAAATTCCCCAAACTCTCTGAACCTGTTTTGCAAGCTGCCAGCCTTGTAGTCCACAGCTGGAAGAAGTAGCATGAGATGGGGCTAAAAGGACCTTGGTTTGAAATCTAAGTAGCAGTATTGCTGCTGACAGTCATTGATACAGGAGTGAATGCTTCTGATGATAAAGCACTCCTTTAGAGAAGAAAACCTCCTTTTCATCTGTGTATACCTCTGAGCAGGCACTCTGTAGAGGCAGTAAGTCCAGTTCCCCAGGCAGTGGTGACAGATGTATCAGGGTACACTGATTCTAAATCAATTATTTACATTGATTGGCAGGTGTGAATACTTTGATTGCACATATGCATAAAGATGGGTTGGTAACCCTTCAAACATTAAATAATGCTGTGTTTGCTAATTGGGAGGATGTGTCCAAAAATATTTATGCAATTGTAGATCTGTGTAGGTATTCATATTTTTTGCTTGCATTTTAAATGGATAATTCCTGTAACTTCAGTTGTGGTTCTACTCTAGATTGGAATACAAGTACAGCTAAATGAGTAACGGATTTTTACCTTTAATGCATTTGATATTTAGCAAGACATCTCTTACATACTACATTTAAGTTTGTTCTCCCTCCCATCTTGTTTTAGATTTGGGGCTTACTGTGTGGTCCTTCAAGATTTTGAGAATTAGTGGATTTCAGAGTTGGGTGTGTAAGAGTGTAATGGAAGGGAAAGAGACTTTCCTGAACTTTTTAGATACCGTAGTTGTTTTTTCAACTTGGTTCTCAATTGAAACTCAAGTAGTTGAATGCACGGGCATGGGAAATGCACTTCTCTGCACTAAAGAGCAGTTACTATAGTCAGAAGCAGTTTTAGCACTTCATCCTGCTTGAGGTTTATGTCCTTTTATTGGTGGCTTCTCCAGCAGAGCACAAATACAAAGACATATTTGTCAGACCTCAAATATACAAACCGACTTTGATCAACCTGCATCAGTCTGCCAAGTTTGGCTTTATTCATGTTCGTATTATTTCAAGAACTTGGATCTTTTTTTTCTACTCCTGTGCATACAGTGCTCTCCTGCCGTTGTAATGGCAATTATAATGGATGAGCAACTCTTCTTGAAAGACTGTCATTTTCCCAAACTTAATTACCCAAACGGAGTCACTGAATATGAATGACAAGCCTGTCTGGCTAATGTATGTCCAGATGTACAGGGATGGAGCTGCAAAGTGACAGCAACAGCAAGAGCTCAGTAGTAAACTGGACAGGGTCTTTTGCACAAAAGAGGAACAGTTTTATGCTTCCAGAAAAAGATGATCATCAGGTGTGAAGTTTGCTACTACAGTAGTTTATTCCTAGGTCAGCTGTCCGAAGATTAGCTGTGAAATGAGCCTATGAAGGTGGTGTAGGGAATTGTACATATTGTTAGTGATGCAGTTGCTGCAAATTCTCATTTAATCAGCCGAAGTAGATCTCTGAGAAGAGAGTATCACCTAGAAGATCAGATGCAACCTTGCTGTTCTGAAAGTGCTGTTGCTAATGCCATCCTGGCCAAAGCTGCCTTCTGAGGATAAGCAATCCATGTCTTTGTGCCTTCAGGAGAGAGACTTGAATACTGTATTCTAATGCCTGTGCAGTTGAAGATACGCAGAGCAAATTTGTAGCTGTTCAAACTAGATGACAATCTAGGGGTTAGTTTGAAAGAATGAATATGTCAATTGTTAACACCTTATCAGAATGCTCAGACTTCCTAGTAAAAACATAATCTTCCTCGCATTGCTCTCAACTTATTGTTTTCTGGAGATAAACAAGTCCAGGAATTCTGTTGTTCACAACCACTTCCCTTATAATCTATCAGACTTTGCATTTTCCACTAATTGTGCAATGGAGAAGTATTGCCCGTGGTTTTATGAATAAGCTGATGTGTAATTCCCTTGGAAGGAAGGGTATATATGTTTGGACTAGTCTAGAACTAGCAACTTTGGGAAGTTCTTCCACCCACTCTGTCTGACACCACCATGACAGGTGTAATGACCTAGGGCTAAGTATAAAGGGATGATGAAACACTGCTGGTAAGTGCATGCTGTAGCAGGCCTTGTGCTAAGGAATAAGGAAATGGTCTGATTAAAAATTAAACCGAAGTGGCGGTGAGTCGCAGGGTTTTCATGGCTTAAGATGGTTCTGCGTGCCATTTGTACAATGTTCAGTCTGGCAAAATAGTTTGAGCAGCTTTCAAATGAGAGATTAAGTTCTGAAAATGGAGTAAAATAGGACAGTATAGCTAGGAACCGTCTTGCTTATAAACAAGTCTTTCGCCCTTGGCTCTAGGGTAATGACTTGACCAAAAGGCTGCCCAGAATTTCTCCCCTGCTTCCCCAGTTGCCCTGCCTGTGGTGCAGCAGCATTACAGCTGCTTTAGCTGCATGAAGCAAACCGTGCTGACCAGAAGAGTAACTACTGCTCGTATCCCACTCGCTGTGAGCGAATCTGAACTGCAAGGCCATTAGCCAGCTATAGGAGTGACACTAAATACGTTGCTCCAGCAAGCAGGGCAACTTGCTTTCACTCAAAGCCAGACATAGGCTGGATGCCTGACTCTACCAGAGGTCCTGCTATGAGTTGATTCAACCAACTTTTAAAACTGCTCGTATCATAGAAGTGGGGGTTATGAGGAGCCTGATGTTCTGGGTAGATGGTGAACAGGTATAACCCAGTGGCCCTGGGAAGCTGGTGGCTGCCAGGTGCTGGTGTGGAAGGACGGGTTGGACAGCTTGGGTGTAGTCTCCAAGCTACCTTCTGGGTTTTGTAGCAACAGCTAATTTTGCTGCTCTGCATCTGCCTCACAGGAATTGAGCCTCATGGAAACATGGTGAAGCAGCCTGCTAACTTCACGGTAGACACCATCAGTGCTGGGCAGGGAGACCTAATGGTCTTTATAGAGGATCCAGAAGGAAACAGAGAAGAGGTGTGTATGGTAAATATTTCCTGAGGAAACTTAAAGCTAGTCTGAACGTTGAAGTTTTTACAATAGCCTCTTTCATTTAGAAGTGAGGTCTTAGCAGATAAGTAATGTCAAAAGTAGCTGCAAAATACCATCTACCAAAAGTGCAAGCATTAAGCTTTTTCTCATAATTGCCTTCCTGGAAAAGCTGGAATAAAAAAAAATCTTCGCTCTGCAACTGAATAACACAACTCAACTCAAATGTCCAGTGGTTGTAGTGCTTTGGCTTGACTGGCCAAATGCATGCTGATGTGCGCTTTTAGATAACACACATCACTAAATCATTGTCTACCCTTACTCATTCTGCAAGAATGGCTAAACTAGCTATTTAGATGCCATGAATCATTTTGAGTTAAAATGCTGGTTCTAATGTTTATAGAAACTTTTCATCCAAGTGCTCCGCTTGATCATATTACGACATTCCAGAAAAATACAGCTGTATGTTGGACTTGAAGTTTCCTCAACTTTGGCCTTAGTATAGCAGTTAACAGCAAAGAAGAATAGGCTGGGTGAATGGTGACTTGTTTCATCTCATTTAAATACAAAACCAATGGTTCTTTTTTCTGGACGAGGTGGAGAGATAGCAAGTATACTTGCTCCCACAGAAATGTGTATGATTATGGAAATAGTTCTCAGGATCAAGTGCTACCCAGAAGTGTCTTAGACTGTAGTGCATAGGCACAACTCTAACATGAATGTTTTTTCTTTCCTAGGCAAAGGTGATGCCAGCCAGTGACAAAAACAAAACCTATTCGGTTCAGTATGTGCCAAAGGTTACTGGGCCTCACAAGGTAAGTTCTGTGTTGAATGAACAGAACTCTCTTGCTGAGTGAACTGCTTTGCTAGGTGTAAAAATGAGCCCCTTGGGGTTGCACATTTACTAATGGCATAATAGGCATGCAGGGGTCATCCTGAAGGAAAAGTAACCTGATGTGGTGTTAGTTCTCACTCTGGACTGATGGGCTGTTCCCTTCTCAAGGCGGGGAGAGGTACGTGTGTTGGGAGAAAGACTGTGGATGCTTGGGTGAGATGGGGTCTTGCAGACAGTGTTACAGCTGGCTCTTCTCTCATGTGGAGCCACTTGCTGCAACTCCTGAAACCAGTCCTGTGGATTGTCACGTTTCCTTGCTGATGATATTGTCCACCTGAGGGGTTTTTCAGAGCTGGTTCCCCACCCAGCTCTGTCCCCAGGGGCCTGTAGAACCAGGTTTATGATGGATCATCCCATAACTTGGCACTTGCCTGAATGGCAGGCCTGTCCTCACAGCTAGCCTGCCAAGATAAATGCAACCTTTGGTGCCACTTCACGGCTGGATAATGACCTGCCTTTTATTGGCACATCCAGATTTAACCGTCTTAGCTGGTATGGCTGACCTTGTGATCAGGAGTACAGTAGCAAGCAGTTTACGTTGTGTGGACAGGTTATCTGATGCATGGTCTCTCTTGCGTCTGAGGCATAAAGTTTCCACCCTAACCATTCAGGTGCTTTACCCTGTGCTTCATTACATGGCAGTGAAATCTGCCAGGCAGCTAGTGGTAGTTGAGCACTGCCTCTGCTACAGTGACTCGGGGTTGATGCTGTCTTTATGTGGCTCTAGGTGTCAGTCCTGTTTGCTGGACAGCACATTTCGAAGAGTCCATTTGAAGTGAATGTGGACAAAGCCCAGGGAGATGCAAGCAAAGTAACAGCAAAGGGACCAGGATTGGAGGCAACAGGAAACATTGCTAACAAACCTACCTACTTTGACCTCTACACAGCAGGTGAGTAGAACAAATGAGTGCTGAAGTCCTACAGCTTCCTCAAACTTGAGGAGAACCTTGGAGGAATAGACAAATACTGTTTGCAGCTGAAAAGTGGAAGAGGACTTATATCTCCATCAAGTTGAGAGGTGAAGGAATAGTCAGGCTGCTCTGCAGACTTCAGCTGTGTGTGAAATATTTGAAATATTGAGCTGAATTCAGATGGGAGGATGCTAAACAGAACCCAGCACTTTGCCATGAACTTGCTGGATGGCACCAGGCAGGTTCCCAGCTAGCTTCCTTGCCCTACTCATTTTAAACAGGGATGTGAAATGCCTACCTCTGAAGGATGAACTCTAAGTAAACTGTAAATGCTTAGCGTGTTCTGTATTTAACTTTACCGAAAGGATCTGTTGCAGTAGTACTTTGAGTTCATGCTTCAATGGCAAACCAGTTTCAGCTGCTCTTGTAATTATTAGAGGGCTACTATCTTCTTCATTAGAGCATCTCCATCACGTGGCTTGTTGTCTGCTATTAAGCCAATGCTGTAGCCTAGAGGAATGAGTCAATAAGATGCTACAAATGCTAATCCATTTAGAACAATGTGAAACTACTTAGGGCAGTTACTTGAAGTATTCAAATGCTGAAATATGCTGAATAGCATATTTTAAATTGCCCTCTGCCTGAGGGTGCTTAGAAATAAAATTAAATGTGGTTGTAGTGAGGGGCAGTGTTGCATTCAGCCTCTAATTGGGAGAGGGAGTAGTCTGAATCACGTAAAGACATGTCTGGCCTCTGAAAACTGTTTTTGTTGCGTGATGAGTTAAATGAGGTGTGTGAGAAGCAAGTGTCTGAACAAAAGTGAATATGTATTGTCCAGTAGAGAATGATCCTTGTTCAGACCAGCATGCTCGTCTTCTGAGTTCCTAATCTAACTCCTGCGAATGAAACATAAACTACATGAGACTAGAGTAACATCAAGAAGAAAAAGTGGGGCATGGCTTGATGTGGGACAGTACGTTATGAAAAATTTGTGACTTGGAACTGTTTTCTTGTGGTTTTTTTTTTTTTTTTCTTCCTAAATCACTGTAAAACTTGGGAGAACTGAATGGCCTGGTAAAACTGTGGAATAGGGTGTGGTAGGGCTACAGGGTGGTAGCAATAGGGTAATTGTACCATATGTGTATCTAGTAATGTATACTGTTGTGAAACCCTCTGGATGGAGTGGCAGAGTCCTGTCAGCATGATGGCTTCATGGAGATGCCACAATGCACTGTTGTCCCCATCCTACTTGAATGTCTGGTTGCTGTCGGTAGAGGCTGAAACTTTAGGCAGTGTCTAGCAATGACAGCAGAGCATTGCTGGCTTAATGCAGACACCTGGCTATGATCCTAGATGTAGTGTATGTCACTCTGAGGAGTCCCAAGGCTCAGCGAGGCTTCTTTTTTGCTTTTCAGGAGCTGGCGTGGGTGATGTGGTTGTGGAAGTGGAGGATCCTCAAGGAAAAAGCCTTGCTGAAGTTGCAATAGAAGACAAAGGGAACCAAGTCTACCGTTGTATCTACAAACCTGTTCAAGCTGGTCCTCACATTGTCAGAGTGACTTTTGCTGGGGAGGCAATTCCCAAAACTCCTTGCAGTGTTCTTGTTGGAGAGGGTATGCTTTTTAAAAATGCATCTAAATGTAGACGGTTGCTATTCACCTTGAATGTGATTACAGAATATACTTGAATCTTGCCATGGACATTTTCTATACCTTTCAGCATTTTAGACCTGATTCATTGGGTCACAATATTCACCTGGTTCAAACAGGGCTCTCTAACAGTAATATGGCTTTTGTTGCTAGTGTTTCCTTTCTTGCCAGAACTCTGAATATTAAGCTGCCCTTTGTATTTTAAGGTGTTTTATGCAGCTATGCAGTGTCTTGCTGTTTTCCACCTTTGTCCCTCAAATGACTATATTTACTGTTTTCCTCCTTAACTGACACCTAACTTGCTTTCTATTCCGTCCTTACGTGCTCCTACGCTTTTAGATCTCTGCTCATCTCTCCTGAGCTACCCTCCATTTGTGGAATTTTGGACTTCACTGCTATTGGCTTCATAGTTGGTAAGAGGTGTGCAGGATGCTATGTCATGTTTGCTCTTTGTAAGCTTCTAGCCTGCAGCTTGTCTGAGCCAAAAGGGTTTTGTTTTTGTTGGGGAAGAAAGTTGCAAGCCAACTGAAACGGTGTGTGACCCAGTCAGTGAAACTGCTTAACCACAAGCTGCCTGACTCAGTTGTGTAAGGACACTGTGGACCTTTCCCACTCAGAGTTAGGCTTGCTGCTGTATGCTCCTGTTGAGTTTTCAGAGCTAGCAGATGGCATGCAATCTTTGCTTATACTGTTCAGTGTAGGACACTTAGTGATATGGCTGCCACAGGGATGAGGGTAAAACTTAGGCTATTGAAAGAACTAAAAAGCTGATGAGCCGCTTGGCAGACTCTTGTACTCCTGCTGTAAGCATGGCATATGTTTTGGGAAAATGCATGTTGGGATTTAAATGCCTGGGAAACATGATTTGTGAGACTCTTCAAACCCTTCAGGTCTCTGGAATTGAAGACCACCTGATAGCTGGGACCGTGTAACAAAAATTGTTCATAAGTATGCATTAGCTTATTTATGTAGAAACTCTGCAAGCCTGGAGGAGCGCTAGAAGAATAAAAGTGGCAAGTGTGAGCTTAAGCTCAGCAATATGTAACTTACTGCCCCTACCCCGACTACCTGCTCAGGCCCGAAGTATGTGGTGGTGCCACACTGCCTTGGTCTGTTGAGGACTTTATGGCTTTGCTTATGTGGGTTTGGACTGCAACAAACGGAAGTTCCTGACTTTACATCTCTTAAAGAAATGCATTCGCAACTTGGCCTGGGTAACAGCTGTTATTAAAGTCTTGTGCTTCTGAAGGGACAGCACGATAATATTGTTCGCTAGGGCATACCTGCAAAGGAAAACTTCTCTCCATGCTGCAGCCTGCCTCTAAAAGTGAAAGGCATCAAGAAGATTGTGTCTAGTGCAGTAAATATCTGTACCATGATAGCCACGGAAAAGTTTCATGCTGATAGCTGGCATCAAACACGAAGGTGACATGTCTACAGAGTTTGCTTTAATTCTAAAAATCGCTCTTATGGGGCTTCAGTGTCGCCTGGCTGTACTGAATGCTACTGTCCAAAAGCTGTGGGATATATACCATGGCTAGACAGACTCTGTATCTGTTTTCCTTACTACTGTAACATAAAGGCTTGTGCTGAAAGCTAAGCTGTAGTTGCTCTGAGTCAACATTTAACTAAAGGTTGTTCCAAGCTGGCTAGGCTACATGTATTTTGAGAATCAAAGACTGTATTGATGTCTGAAATTCACTTGCAGCCTGCAATCCAAATGCTTGTCGTGCCACCGGTAGAGGCCTGCAACCCAAAGGTGTCCGGATTAGGGAAACAGCAGACTTCAAGGTCGACACGAGAGCAGCGGGGAGCGGAGATCTCGGTGTGACCATAAAAGGACCGAGTAAGTGTGTCTGGATGAATTTGTCCTGTGGCTGTGTTTTGGAGAAGGGGGAAAAAACTCTAGATTGCAAGAAGGAAGAGCAGTAGAAAGGTAGCGGCCTGATGGGATTGAGATTTGTATCATCATAAAAAGTGATATTTCAGAAGAGGTTTCTGGTACTTTCTGCCAAGCGTGTAGATATTAATCGGCCAGATCGGGTAAGATTACACCTTGTTTAAGTTGTCAATGGTATAAAACTTAGTCAGATGTTTAATGGTAAATCTTACGCCTCTCCATTTTAAAGCACAGCAATTACCAAAACTGAGAAAATCCCCGTGGCTGCCTGCCCTCACTGGTTCATGTTCCATGTTCATCTGATCTGGTGGAGCGAGTCACACTCTGGGGTCTCTGGCAGGACAGAAATCCTGCTCTCATAATGTAAAACTAGAAGTGCCACCAGCGCAGAGTGACACTGCTGACTGCTGGGTGCTCAGATACGTGAGCGAGGGAGGAGAGGATCTAGGGAAGCCACAGGCTGAAATGGAGACGTTCTCCTTCTCCCTGTGGTGGGATCTGGCCCCAGGTGCCTCGCTCTGCCGCGGGCTCTGGATGTGGCCCTCCAACGGGGCCGCTGTGCGCCGAGGCGATGTGAGCGCCGGAGGCCGTCGGTCCGTGCCATAACCTCCTGGGGCGAGGCCGTCAGTCCGTGCCGTAACCTCCTGGGGCTGCCCGGCGGCGTTAGCTGTGCTGTGCCACGGGCCTTCCTCAGGGAACCGCTGCGTTCGTGTCGCGCTTCTGGGCCAGCCGCTCCCGCCTCCCCGCCGGCTGGGATTGTATTAAAAGGTGCATTGTGCTGCCTCCACCTCCTGCACACACGCGCTGTTCTGTGTGGCTTGCTGTGGTTAGCAGGGGGGGAGCCACATATGTATCAATGTAAATTTTAGTGTATTAGGCTTTTCTCCCCCAAATTCTTCATCTTGGAGGAAACGAAAAGTAGGCATTCCCTGCATACTTGTGGTTGCAAAGTCTGACAAATGTTAAGCTTTTTTGTTTTAACATATGACATGCATCATACTGCAGACTAAGAAAATAAAACACAAGGGAATCTATTAAGTCTGGTAACTTAAAATACTTTTTCTGCTATATTTCTTCTGGAAGTGTTTGCTGTCTTTGTCCTAGAGGGCAACTAGAACTAACATCCCTTATAACCAGACCCCCCCCCCCCCTTTTTTTTCTGGTGGGAGAAATTTATTCATACAAGCTTAAAAAAAAAAAAAAAAAAAAGAAAACATGAACTTTCCTGAGTAATTGAAGCCAGGATGGAAACTGTTAAGTTTAATGCTGAACTGATCTTTCAACAGAGGGCTTGGAGGAGCTTGTGAAACAAAAAGGCTTTATGGATGGTGTATATGCATTTGAATATTATCCATCTACCCCAGGGAAGTATGTGGTCGCGATTACATGGGGTGGACACAACATCCCCAAAAGGTGGGTTAGAAGCAGTTTTGTTTGAGGGTGTTTGCATCCTTCAGTAAGTCGTGTAGTTGGCAGGCTGTTAAAGCAAAGCTGACGCTCAGAGAACCTCTGTGGAGACCAGGTCTGCTGCAAACAGTTGCTGTGACGGTTCATCTACAGCCTGTTCTGGGGCTGCAACGGCTTGTATTTGGAGGGCTTTGAAGGGTGGTTTGCATTGGTCTCTCTAAAACCAAAATGGCAAGTAGAAAAGATAATAGCACTTGGTGGCTCATGCAGCTTAGACTTCACTGTGAGTTTTTGGAGGGATCTATTCTGTTAGCGTAGAGGGCTACAGCAAGCAGTGCCAGCCAAATATCTGACACTCGGGATTTGTGCTGCAAGAGATGTAAGCATGTGACAGTTTAGATGACCTCTCTGCTAGAAATAGGGCAGTCTACTGGGCATTGTGCCATCAGAAAATGGCATCTATTAATTTGGGAAAGCCAGTGTAAAGCCTCATTAAAATGTCTGGGGAGAAATATGGATGCAATGTTTGTCCTCATTTCTAATCCTGAGCCTTGTTTTTTCTCTTGTAGCCCCTTTGAGGTTCAAGTGGGTCATGAAGCAGGTCCTCAGAAAGTACGAGCCTGGGGGCCTGGGCTTCATGAAGGGATTGTGGGTAAATCGGCTGACTTCGTGGTAGAGTCCATTGGCACAGAAGTTGGCTCTCTCGGTATGTTATTTACTCAAGTTACATGAAATGTTTTAAGTATTGCAGTGTTAGCAACAAACTCGAGAGAAACAATAGCTTTCCCGGAGTAAAAAATGTGTCTGTACCTCATTCTAATTTAAATACAAATTTAGATCACAGTGTGCAGGGCAGAAGTCTATATCAAAGGCAAGTTCTGGAGACAGAAGCATGCTTTTAGTGGGGTGGAGTCCAGAAGGGAATGTCTGATTATTCCCTGTATTGCTGAAGAAGAGGTATAGAGAGCATTGGGTGTGTTTATGGGGGTTTTTTTCTTTTTCTTTTAAAGAAAAAAAAAAAAAAAAAAAAAGAAAAGGGCAGTTCAGGGAAGTGGTGTTAGATTAGCATCCACCACAAACCTAATGTGCAGTTGGTAAATACCTGTTCCTTTTTCAGGCTTTGCAATAGAAGGTCCTTCTCAGGCTAAAATTGAATGTGATGACAAAAATGATGGCTCATGCGATGTGAAGTATTGGCCCAAAGAGCCTGGTGAATATGCTGTTCACATCATGTGTGATGATGAAGACATAAAAGACAGCCCTTACATGGCCTTCATCCGACCAGCTTCGGGAGACTTCAACCCAGATAAGGTGGCGTATAAGAGCTCCTTGTGGTGTAACACACCTTTGATATAACTGTGATAGAGATGTTTCTAACGGCTACTGGTAACACTTGACTCTTAAACTGTTTTTGTTTAAAGCTCTGAATTTGAGATGCTCCAGACGGATATTACTCAGCTTCTTCTAATAACATTGCTGTGGTTTCCATTCATATAGTAGAAACCTGCTGAATTAGTCAAAATACTCAACTTTCCCGCTAGCCTCTATGTGTATCCTGTGCTTTGTGAGTTTTGTGGGAAGGGAGGGTCTTGCTTTAGAAATAAATCACTTATCTTTACTTTCTGTTCCAAATTGCAAGCTAAGATTCTTGGGGTTTTCTTGTTTTTGTTTTTTAGGTGAAGGCTTATGGTCCAGGTTTGGAAAGGACTGGCTGTATAGTGAACAATCCTGCTGAGTTCACGGTTGAAACCAAGGATGCTGGGAAAGCTCCTCTGAAGATGTATGCACAGGTAAAAAGCCAAAGGCAGCTATGTGAAACTCCAACAAAAGTGTTTTAATACCATTGAGAAAAGCGCCTTAAGTATTTCTACTCAGTTACACATTGCTTAATTCTGGGCATGTGTAATTCTACTGCAGTCCTGTGCTTTGATCTGTGTAACCAGGTAGTGAACTTAACTCAAGACAAGGTGACTTCTCTCTTCAGCATGAAATACAGTGTTGCTTCCTTACTTGGAGTCCCTTCAGTAAGGCAGGCTGTAATTTCCTGGGTTTGTCACTTGGAAACACCCGAAGTCTCTCTGAGCCTGTGAATCTCAGGCTAACTTGTTCTTAAAAGCTACCCCATCTGTGTTGTGGGATGGTGTTAGAAATGAGCAGTTTAGACGGGGAAGACTTACAGGAGTTTAATTTGCACATTTCTTCAGTATTTCTGAGTTGCAGTTCAAAAAAAAAATTGAAATAGTCTTGGGCTGTTCAAATTATGCAAATATTTTAAAACTACTTGTATGTTCTGCTTGCGTTTACTACTTTTTAGGATGCAGAAGGAAACCCTATTGATATCCAGATGAAGAGCAGGCCCGATGGAGTGTTTGCCTGTTCCTATGTGCCAGTTAAACCAATCAAACACACAATTTCTGTTGTCTGGGGAGGAGCCAACGTACCCAATAGCCCATTTAGGGTAAGTACAGAGACAGATGATACTAGTTCTTCTATGCAAATATGACATTCAGAACATCTAGTGCTCAAACTAGTTGTCAATACAATCAGGATGTTGTAAACTTCAAGGAAGTGTGTCCCTTTTGTTGCCCTTTTTTAAGAATCTAACCACTTGAAAAGTGGCTTTCTGCTTTTACAAGCTCACCTGTTGGGGGCCTTGTATCAGTATAGCTCTGAAGCCTAGGGAGGGCATGGCAGTTCATTCCTACCTTGGTTATTTTTTTCTGTAGAAAACCTAAGTGTAGCCTCTCTCCAAATAATGCTCCGACTTGACTGTGATTTATACTATGACTCAGATACATAATTCTGACTCTCATGAATCCATGTAGGTCCTAATAGGTCAAGGTAGTCATCCTCAGAAGGTGAAAGTGGTTGGACCTGGAGTGGAGAGAACTGGCCTGAAAGCCAACGAGCCGACTCACTTTACTGTTGACTGCACAGATGCAGGAGAAGGTAAAAGCAGACTGGATTATTGCTGTAGTATCCAAACTCTCGTTCTTCTGTGGGGGGAATTATTTACTATTTGCTGTTGCTAGTCCACCTTTTTTAATAGAAAAAAACTTGGGAAGCAGAACATGAAAAACTGAATTGTGATGTGATCTGTTATTAACGTGGAAACTTGAGCAACTACTGGAAATCAAAATGTGATAGCTAATTGGCTAGCAACCTCTGTACCACCCAGCAGAAAAACTTTCATTTGCTTTTCCTAGGTGATGTCAGTGTTGGAATTAAGTGTGATGCTCGTGTTGTCAGTGATGAGGAAGAAGACATAGATTTTGACATCATCCACAATGCTAACGATACATTCACAGTGAAGTATGCACCACCAGCTGCTGGGCGCTACACTATTAAAGTGCTTTTTGCAGGAGAGGTGTGTAGTCTTTATTTTACAATCTGATGTTTCTAGATTCAATTTCTCAGTTCCTTGATCACTGAGCACCTGCCACTGAATAGCTGGCTGTGGCTGCTTAAAGATGGCTCCTTCTGTATCAGCTCAAATGCACTTTGTCTAGTCACTAAGAACTCTTTTGTAGTACTTAAGCTCAAAAAATGAGAGCAAGGTGAATGACATATGGCTGGAGACTTAATATGCTGGGCTGCCTTAATGAGAATGTGATCTCAGTGATGGCATATCTACTGGGTCTAGAGGTGAAGTAAAGCCACTTTCTAAAGTATGAAGCTCTAAGTAACTCTCCAAGGGATGTGGGAATGACAAGATGCCTTTAAAAAAGGGTGAGAGACCCAGTAAAATAGTCTAGCTGATAACTTTGTCCTAGGCTTGAATGTTACTATTCAGTAAGGTGGTGCTGCTGTTAAAGCAGAAGCATCTCAAAGTCAATATCTGTCTAGTTTGGGCTAGTGAAGAGTAACCTGGTTATGTTTAGATCTGTACTTCTGTTGCAGGAAATTCCTGCCAGCCCTTTCAGAGTTAAAGTGGACCCCTCACATGATGCCAGCAAAGTGAAAGCTGAAGGACCCGGGCTGAGCAAAACGGGTGAGTCGCAGGTTGCGATGGCGTGCCTGGGGCTGGACCGCGAGGGGCTGTCCCGTGGTGGCTGCTGCGCTGCTGAACACTGCTGGGATTTTGCAGCGCTCTGCTGGGTTCAGCTGGGTGGGATGGCAGTGGTTGAAAACGGCTCTGTTCTGGTGGCATTTAACTTGACCAGGCTTTATAGGTACCAAATGTTTCTTGGGAGGGGTGTCTGCGCAAGAGCTCTGCATAAATTAGAATTAACATTTTTCTCCAGGCGTGGAAAATGGCAAGCCAACACACTTCACTGTGTTCACTAAGGGAGCTGGAAAAGCGCCCCTGGATGTACAGTTCAGCGGCCCTGTGCCGGGAGAGGCAGTGACCGATCTGGACATCATTGACAACTATGACTATTCCCATACTGTTAGATACACTCCAGTACAGCAGGTAGGTCTGCTTCTCCTGGAGAAATACAGAGGGAATGGCCCGGTTGCTGTAACTCTGACCTCCCTCCCTGGTATCTGTGTGCAGAGGGAACTGGTGGTTAAAACTTGCGAGGGTGTCCTGTTTCCCAGGAACCCTAACACAAGCCTGCAGAACCATTCGGATTGGAAACCAATCTGGTTAATTTATTGGTAGCTTGTAATTTTTTTTTTTTCTGAGAACAAGTAAGATAGTAAAGCAGTAATGCACACATTGTGTTGTCATTCCACACTGGTGATACGTATTTGCTGCCTTATCAGTTGAAGGGGAAAGGTGGCAGACTGTCCCAGGACCTGAAGCAGAGCCAGCTGCTGCACTGGCTAATTTGGGCTGCAGCAGCCGCCTGACCGCCGGCAGCTGCTGTCCTGCACAGGGTGGTGGTGTGCTGGTTTTCGGCAAACTGTTGTTAGTCAAACGAGCTCCCGTGAGAACTGCGACACAGACAAAGAGCACCCCGTTCAAATGACGATGAAATAACTCCAGAGTGGAAAAACTAACTAGTGCTGAGGAGGAAAGCTGGGCTGCAGATTAAATGCATCAAAGTGTGTGTCTGTATTTGAGGTTTGCCCTCGGGTAGGAAAAAAATTCAGTCTAACTCATTTTGGTTCACAGGCAGATGCTTCCTAGCAACACCAATAAAGAGCTGTAAGTGGAAGCTGCTAGTAACTAGGAGTATTTTTCCATTTGTTGTGGTTGCGTGTTTGTAAAGGGGCGTTAAACTCCAGGATGCATGAATCCAGTGTATTTCTGAAGACAAGGAGGCAGAAGCGTTGAGATCAAAGTGTTTCGCTGTTCTTGTTCCATTAAACAAATGCATGAGCTGCTCTGTCATCTGCACCGATGTCCTTGAGTACAGCTGTAAAAAAAAAAAAAAGGGGGGGGGGCTGATATGGAGGACTTCGGCATTATTTGTCTGATAACGCTGGAACAGCATTCTTGGATATACTGTAGAGCTAGCGCTTACTTTTGGATAAAGCGATTTCATGATCTGAGGACGTAGCTGGTGTGCCTCTTTGGGGAAGCTTTTGCTCGTTCAGTCAGGGTTGGTGTACAAAAGGGAGGAAAAGTCATCTGAAGTGTGGATGAGAGAGAGATAATATCAGATTCATGCAGGCTTCATGTGAAAAGCAGTGGTGAAGCCAACCAGGCCAGGGTTGTAGTCCTGTAGAAAACTGGCTATTCCGTGGAGACTTTGTGTAAAGTAGCATGTGCCCATCTTCTTTCTCACCTGGGTCATTAGGTAGTCTCTGCACAGGTTTTCCTCAGGGTTACTGCATACCGTTGCCAGAGCCTGAGATTTTCTTCTGGCTGTCATCACTCATCACCTCTATGGGGGAAATAGTTTCATTAGTGAGTGGGTTTGGATTTTATTAAGCCATAGATGGACTTGGCTGTTTTTCAAATCTTTCCTAGGTATATAAGAGCAGAGCTTTGACCGCTAGCGTGCAGAGCTAGGCTGTAGCATTCGGATGCTGTAGAAACAGATCTCGTGCCCATTCTGCAGGACTGTAGGGAGCTGCGCAGTTGATAGCTCTCGAACAATAAAGTAACACAAGTTCCCAGGCTCTGGGGTGTGTGTGCCTGGCTCTGTGTGTGGCATTATCCTGCATCTGCAAAAATACCTTGGGTCATGAAGAAGCTGTAGACTTGCAGGAGATGCTTGCAAGTAGCAGTAGTAGGAGAACTGTGTAAAAGGAGGAGGCAGAACTAGACTGCACAGTAACTAGCACAGCCTTGTCTTCCCTCCAGGTTATGGAGCATGTAGATCATTCGTGAGCCCTGTTTTTCTAGGGTTCATGAGCAGTGGCTAACCTAAGTGCAGAGCGGATGAGACTCTGGACTCTTCAAAAGGGGTGGGAGGAATTAATAGGTAGTTAAATTCCTGAGGGGCAGCGTCAGCAGTCGAAGAACCTTGGTTTAACACTGTTTACTCAACCTTATCTATTTCACTGGTGGTGTTGCTACAGCTACCCGTGTGTATGTTTTCTGAAAACAACTACGAATAATCATGGAAGCTATTCACTAGCTTGCGTGAAACATTCATGATTATTTCACTTGGGAGCTGAACCAGCCAAGAAAGAAAAGTAAGCAAACAGTGAATATAGCTAAAATATGGACTGTGGTAGCAGGGAATAAAAGGAGCACACATCTTGGGCTGGAACTTGCCATGGCCGTGTGGTATTCCAGCCAAAATACACAAGAGCATTAATCTTTCTGACTTGTACAGCTTAAAGCCTTGGTATTTCAAATGCTATAATAACGCGGCCTCTTTGCAGGCTTGGATTTGGCATGGCCTCTCCATGCGAGGGAATGGGATACCTGGTCTTTAGCACTGGGTCATTCATTCAGCTGTCAGGCCTGAGCTCTGGGAGGGTGGGAACCAACTTGAGCCTGAATTTTTGCCAGGCAGTTGGAATATAGTCTAATTAAATGTTGGAAAGAACTGTCTTTTTCTCTCTTCCTGCATTAAATAAAAACCATTTAGTGCTTTAAAGGCTGCAGTGGGATGAGAGCTCGAGAAGTCCATAGACTAGTAAGTTTGGCTGTGATCAGCTAAAATGGATTAGGTGAAATGATTATATGGTGCTTGAATATTAGGGCATGTGTGTGAAGTGAAGAACTAAGCTAACACACAAATTCTCTGACTAGGGTCCAATGAAGGTTTTGGTGACGTACGGTGGTGATCCTATCCCTAAAAGCCCTTTCACTGTGGGAGTTGCTGCTCCACTAGATCTAAGCAAAGTTAAAGTCAATGGACTTGAAAACAGTAAGTACATATGGTCCACAAAGCACATAGCCTGTCTCTGAAGTCTCTTCTATATCTGTGCTATAGCTGATGCATTCTGCTAGAATATAAATGGGCAAAAAAAGCTTGGTGTGTGGGCTTTTTTTTTGTTTTTTTTTACTTATAATAACTGGCGATAAACCAGCTCTGTGCAACTTTGTAACATTATTATACCTCTTCAGGGCTGAATTTCAATTTATTTATTTTTTATTTTTTTGGAAAGATCATATAGCAACGTGGACATACCACGTGTTGGCATTTAGTCCCTTGTTGCAAACGGAGCTGGGCTCTTCACCAGGCCAGGCACCTGTTGATAAAATCTGGTTTCCTTGGGGCTAGGTCACTACAGCATGGAATTTCCCTCATACAGTCGCTTCACTTTCAGAAAGCAGAAAAATTTTGGGCTGGAAAATCTTGCTGCATTCCTGAAACAAGCCTCTCTGATACCATCAGGCTATGTCTTACAGGCTTGCTTAGCACTGTAGCTTTACAGTTTCCAATTAACCAAGGCACTTGGCTTTTTTCTTCTTTTTTTTTTCTTTTTTTTTCCCCCCCTTCTTTTTTTTTTAATGTAGAAGGATGCAGACCAAGCAGGGCTCTGCCGGTGCCTCTTTCCTCAGTGATATGTGCATGAGAGATTTCTTGGAGCATCATCAAATATTGAGTACTTACTATAATAATATGGATTTCCTTTTTTTCAGGAGTGGAGGTAGGGAAGGATCAAGAATTTGTCATTGACACCAAAGGAGCTGGTGGGCAAGGTAAACTGGATGTTAATATTTCCAGCCCTACGAGGAAGGCTGTGCCATGTTTGGTGGAACCAGTCCTAGGTAAGGAGTGCAGTACTGCAAAATACATCCCGAGGGAAGAAGGGCTGTACATGGTGGATGTAAGTTACGATGGCAATCCAGTCCCAGGAAGCCCGTATACTGTGGAGGCCACTCTACCTCCAGATCCTTCCAAGGTAAGTGAATGGTTTATGGCTGTAACAGCAACTAATAGCTGAGTTATTCTCTAGCATGAGACTTGGCTTGTTTTTGGCCAAGCCAGACCCAGGAACATCCTTACTCAGAACTCTGAGTTGTTCCTTCTGCAGAATCCATGACTCATGGAAGTCATTCTTAAAGCACTGTAACTGGAAAAAATGTGAAATGATCAAGAGTACTGCAAACAGCTGTACAGTATGACATGTACAAGTATTTCTCCTAACTTACTAGAAGTTGGCCTCAGGAGTATCTCAACTGTGTTGGTCGAGATAGTTCTTTCTAAAGAAATATAGTTCAAGAAAAACTTGTGTGCTACCATCCACCTTTTAACATTTTTATTTCTTACATTCTGTGGCTTCATAAAAACAGTCGTGGTGAAAGTTGAATATCCTTGCCTAGAAACTTGTTTGATGGAAAGAGATTCCAATTTCACACTAAATTGGAGGGAGTGGGGGAAGAGACTTTGCTTTCTGTGTATTTTTAAGAGCTTGCTAATTAAGTCTTGTATTGGTGTAAACCAGTCTAACCAGAGAGACTGTGCTGGCAATAGCATGAAAAAAATGAAGCCTTTAAGTTTAGCTCAACTGCATGTCCTCTTCTAGGTAAAAGCTCATGGGCCAGGTCTTCGAGGGGGCCTTGTTGGAAAACCAGCAGAATTCACGATAGATACCAAAGGAGCAGGAACTGGAGGCTTGGGTTTGACAGTAGAAGGCCCGTGTGAAGCTAAAATTGAATGTTCGGACAACGGTGATGGAACCTGCTCAGTCTCTTATCTGCCTACGAAGCCGGGAGAGTATTTTGTAAACATTCTCTTCGAAGAGGTTCACATTCCTGGTTCGCCTTTTAAAGCAGACATTGAAATGCCGTTTGATGTCTCCAAAGTAATCGCCACGGGCCCGGGTCTTGAGCGTGGTAAAGTGGGAGAGGCAGGGCTGCTGAACGTTGATTGTACGGAGGCTGGTCCTGGGGACCTGCGGGTGGATATGGTGTCAGATTCTGGTTCGAAAGCAGAAGTCCAGATTGAGGATAACAAAGATGGGACCTACGCTGTTACGTACGTGCCGCTCTCGGCTGGAATGTACACAATCAAGATGAGATACGGAGGAGAGCAAGTACCTAAATTCCCTGCCCGGGTCAAAGTGGAGCCAGCTGTGGACACAAGCAGAGTTAAAGTGTTTGGGCCAGGAGTAGAAGGGAAAGGTGAGAACGACCCAGGTCTGGTTATCTAAACTTGTAGAACTTAAGGCTCTTTATTCTGTAGAAAATTCGGAGCAATAACATTGTAGCAGCTTTGCATGTTACCATGGTGACCCTCTGAGATGTTTTCCATGTTTTCAAATGAGTTGTTTGTCAAACTGGTTCACAAAATGTTTTGTCATCTGAAATACATGAGGTTCTTGAAGTGACTCTTCAAAATGTATTCTGCAGATGTTTTCCGAGAAGCTACAACTGACTTCACGGTAGATGCTCGACCCCTGACGAAGGCTGGAGGCGACCACATCAGAACACAAATCACGAGCCCATCTGGCTCTCCAGCAGACTGTCTTATCAGAGACAACGCTGACGGAACGTATGCGGTGGAGTACACGCCGTTCGAAAAGGGTAACCTCTGGGTTTTTTACTTGAGAGGGGAAAACCAAGAACAAGTAATTCTTCTGATGCTTTCGTTTAGCAAACCGCTCAGGTCTACCAGTAACTTGCTGGCATCTCAACAAGATTTGTGCCAGCGGAGGAGCTAGTTCTGCAGGAAGTAGCTCTATTTTAACTTCAAGAAATGACTTTTCTGGTAACATAGCTTCAGAAGAACAGTGCATAAAGGGCATCTCAGTTATGAGACTGTGATAAAGCCTTGCGAAAGGCAGGAGGGAGGTCTTACCCATCTGCTGGCATCTAAGTCTGTACGGTCTTGCAAAAGTGATGTAAGTGATTGGAATATTCAGGAAATAAAATACATCTTTTCTCCCTCCTCTAACAGGCCCCCACACAGTCAGCGTAACATACGATGATGTACCTGTGCCAAACAGTCCTTTTAGAGTGAGTGTGACCGAGGGCTGCCATCCATCGCGTGTAAGGGCACAAGGACCTGGACTCAAAGAGGCTTTCACCAATCAGCCAAATGCATTTTCGGTTGTCACCAGGTAACTAGGCCTATTAGATCTTTGAGGAATATCTGAGGAGGGAATAGTGTAGCAGGCTATGCAACAAAGGCCACTGAATCCAGTACAAATATTTATAAAAAGGCCAAGCTGTGTCCTTTTGATTACAGTGTATGCTACTTTATTGAATACTGAGCCCTCTTGCTCTTCAGAGATTACTAGCTGATTATGGTTGAGAATAAAATTCCAGGAAAATAAGACTGAGGTTATACTGAACTGCTTTGCGTCTAGAGCACACCAAAGGCTAAACATCAGGAGTCAGGTTACTGCCTCTCCGTTAAGGGTTAAAATGCACCCAGACTGTGAGCGCTCTGAAGCGATTGTTACGAACCGATAATTCTAATGATGTGCTTTTCTCTTTTGCAGAGGGGCAGGAATTGGTGGACTTGGAATAACTGTTGAGGGACCTTCAGAGTCTAAAATTAGCTGTAAAGATAACAAAGACGGCAGCTGCAGTGCCGAGTATGTTCCTTATGTTCCAGGAGACTACGATGTCAATATCACCTATGGGGGGGAGCACATACCTGGTAAGAGCTCTTGCTTGGTGGCTTTTGGAAAGGGGGAGAGTGTTGAGCTACGGACTTGGTTCCTCCTGGAAGTTGGCATTTAGCAGGTCTTCAGAATAAGCCTGGCAGATGTATACTGGTGTAATTTCTGCAAGCCTTTAAACAAGACAGCTATGCTTCTTGTAGCTGTTTTTCCTGAAAGCCTGCAGGTGCCCTTGCAGGTTTCTTGCTGAGATGCCAGCTCCATTGCATCTCGCTCCTCCTGGGGGGATGTTGAGATTCTGAAATTTTACTTTTCATGGGGATTCAGGCTGAAACACTGATTTGTTACGCATACCTGCCACTGAGAGCCAGCAGGGAGGTATAAAGCGCTCTGTTCTGTGGGGTGCAGTAGTTCTGAGGGAGGACTGAGGTCTACTCTCGTTTCTCAAACAGCCTCTGTGGGAACATGGAGCCTAATCTAGACTACTACACCTGGTCGAGTGCAACAAAAGAGCATGTACCAACGGGTGGGGCACAGGGGAAAGGGAAGCTAGCCTCTACAAACCACTGATATAGAGCATATGTGTTTGTGTTGGGGTGGGAGGGAGATGAACTAAGTGATGCATCATAGTATGGTAGGTTAAGAAAATAGCCCCTTGGTAGGTGGATGCTTTCAAGATCCTGCGGTGAAGTGATCTAACAGGTGAGCTTGTCATAGGGATTATATTAAACACTGAAAATTTTGGTCACTGCAGAAAGAGTAGTGACTGTTTCCAAAAACAAGCATTTATCTGTGTATGCATTTGCACTGGATATTAAACTGAAGTGAAGTACGTTTAAGCAATGGTCCAGTCACATCTGGCAGCCAACAGTTTAGAAGTAAGAGACAGATGTTTTGCTTGAAACCAAGAATTAAAAGCTCGTAAATGCCAGACACATTTTGCTGCAATGTTTGAAAACTTACATGCTGTCATATAGCGTATTTAGGTACTCTCTCCTAGATGTTCAGAGTTAGCTGATTCTCTGTCAGTGGTCCTGTTTTATCCCTGTACTCAGTAAAATGCTAAGGAACTGAATGCCTGCATGACTCCTTATTTGCATTTTTAGCCCCCCCCCAAGTGGTGAGAAGCAAATGGTTCACAACTGAAGCTCTACTCTGTGGTCAGAGCAGAAGCAGATTGGTATGTGAAGAGTAAAACTTCATGACACTTTGGGTTTAGTTGGCTGTGGCACTCAGTCTGGTCACTTCTAGCTTGTAACTCACCACCACCTTTGATCCTAACTTGTCTTGTTTGGGTACCACAGAAGTGCCTGAAATGTTAATATCACCTAGTCCACAAACCTTGAGTTCTGAAGAAACTGCAAGTTGATCTAAATGAATAGGCTTTTAAGTGCCTGTGACTTATATCAACCTGAAATCTAGGTGAGGAAGAAGACCATCTGTTGAGTAGACAGTGAAAATCTAGAAGCACTATCATCACGCTTCTGGCTTTTGCAGAAGCAGAGAAATAGTATGGAGACTGTGGGATCTTCATTCCTACTTGATGTTGAGGGATAGTAATAAAACGGCCAAGGGAAGAGTGGGGAAAAGAGCATTGGTTATAATCTCCCAAGTGGTGGGATCTTGTAAAATGCTATTATAAAAGCACAAGGATGTGGTGCCTTGCCCTTCTGAGCTAGTATGTTAGCCATTGCTCTGTGTAGTAGTGTTAGAGGGCTCTTCCTCTTTGGGAATGGATAACTTGACTGTCTTGACTGTAGTCATTCCTCTACCTGTTTGGATCCACCTTCCAGCAACATGACTCAAGCATGGCAGCAGCAGATTTATCTAGAATGATTGCATTTCCAAAACTGTACCTACAAATATGTTTATATTTAAAATGTGCTGTCAGTTGATATGCCAATTCTGTCCCTAGGTTTTAAAACAGAAGGATATTCATCTATGCATTACAGTAGCTCTTCTGGGTTGCAGGTGCATGAAAAAAGTCTTAGGAGGGACCAGTGGATTTGGCAGCTTAAGCAATTTAGAAGCCAGCCCTTTGCCTGGGTATGGGCACTTTACTGTAGCTGCTAACTCCTGTGTTGCTTAGCACTTGCTGTGTTAACTTGCAGGCAGTCCTTTCAAGGTTCCTGTGAAGGATGTTGTGGATCCTAGCAAGGTGAAGATTTCAGGACCTGGTCTGGGAACAGCTGTTCGAGCCAAAATCCCGCAGTCCTTTACTGTAGACACCAGCAAGGCAGGAATAGCACCCCTTGAGGTGGTGGTAGCAGGACCCAGAGGTAAGAACTGAATGCTCTTGTGCCTCTGTGTTTGAGGGGGTAATGTGGTTATGGTCCTGCTTGTAGAGGTGGTGATACCACTTGAATGAGCATTTCCCCTGGTTCCTGTTCGTTTGGTGTGTGCACCTCAAGAGCTGACCCACGTGTCCGGCTCCAAACGGAGGGGAACTGTGTTCTGAGTACTGCTGCTTTTGGCAATGTCTCTGGATAGTTTTATCTTAATCTATAGAGTTGAGAGAAGTGACGTGAGTAAGCATCACTGGTGAACAGTTGCGACTTGGATTTAGGCCTAAAAAAGCAAATTGGAAGTCTCACTACTGCCTTTCAGCAGTGGGAAGTCCCGCTTCCCCCCGCCAAAGAAACTCCCAAAACAAGAAAAAACAGTGAAATAGGAATATCCCTCCATGGGCCTTGAAGCAGAGCTGGTGGGCAACGTTAAGCCCTGCTTGGAATAGTAGCAAGGGTTAGTATGCACACTGCCACCCCACACTGCATTAACTGCCTGTCTCTGCATGGTGGTTTTCTAAGGATGCTGTGTGGGCTTAAATGGCTCATTGGGACTGTTAGTTATCTGTCCTAGTATGTGTGAGGGACTTTTGGGGGGCTCACAATAGATGTGTATGGCCTTTAAAGGGGAGATTAAGTCTGTGCCCCAGTCTGCAACAGCTGGGGAGAGTTCCTCCAAACTTGTCTCTGTAGGGAAGTGGAAGAGCTTGTAACAACTTAACCCTAAGTAGTGACTTAGGAAACCTGTGTCACTGGGTTACATGAGTGTCTTGAACCCTCCATGGAATCTCTCAGTGGTGCTCCAGAGAGCAGCAAGGCTCTCAAATGATGATCTTATACTAAAGAAAACACCATTAATAAGTCGTGGCTCAATGACACAGTGTATTGGCAGTGAGTATATTTTGGCTGTTAGCTGCACCTAGTTAGGAGCTAAGAGCTGATTCAGCACTCAAGTATCAGTTTGTATTGACCCAAGTGCCCTTCAGGTAACAGTTCTTTAATTTTAGTGGAGGAGACGGATTCCCCGGCATGGCGCTCTCCATTGAAAGCAATTTCGGATTTCTTTAAAGGTGACCCAAAGGGTGATGCTGAGACAGGTTTGAACCCTCACTAACTACTGGTTATCTTGGCTTTCAAAAATCCAAGTGGCAACAGCAAGAATCATCTGGAGGAGGGAGCAGGAACAAGCTGCATTGCATGGCGGCTCCACGTTTCTTGTGTGCTTGCTTTGCTGCTAGTCCTGCTCGGGTTCTAGAGCCAGCTCATAATTGCAGCCTGCTTTGTGCTTTGATCTGACGTGGTATGTCACATGATCTACTGTAGATTTAGCTTAATGCATATTGAAATCATTGGTCCTGCTTTCTTGGGACTTCGGCAGCTTGCAGAGTTCTCCCCTGTAGGCAGTGAACCTGTCTTTCCAAATACTTGGTTGTGAAAGGAGACTCCAGTCAGTGAATGCTGTGTACTAACTGGCTTGAGGGCTCAATTCTGTGCAGTGAATCCTAGTAACAGTGTATAATCTTGTAAATGACAGTTCAGGCAATTATAACCTTAACTCATTTTCTTTCTGGAAAGACCTTCTATGTACTTTGAGCAATCGCTCTTGACCTGGACTGTCTTGAAAGGCAGATTTTTCTCCGGTAGTGTCATGCTAGCTTTTGTTTACAGCAAGAAGATTGGTGGAGGCCTGTGAGCAGTGGATAACAGGCTGTCCATGGCTCTTGAATATAAAATAATGGAAACTGATTACTGATACATGCCCATTGCCTTTGTTCAAAAAAAAAAAAATTTAGCTTGTTGCAAACTGTAAATCAGCAGAGCATCTTGAGGCTTTGTGCAGCAAATGGCTGATGGGGAACCGAGTTTTAATAGCACAGTTGTGAAAATTGTCAGTTGCTTTTTCAGGAATTGTGGAGCCTGTTAATGTGGTAGACAATGGAGATGGCACCCACACGGTGGTGTACACCCCTACGCAGGAGGGACCATATATGATCTCTGTCAAATACGCTGATGAAGAGATTCCTCGCAGGTAAGGTGATGAAGATAAACTTAGGTAAACGGAAGAGTTAATGGTCCGAAAGTGCTGTCCCAGCACACGAACACCATTTAATGGTTAGCTGTGGTCCTTGGTACTTAACCAGTGTAGTTACTCTCGCAACTTCGGGTTTAGCTGTGGTTTGAGATTACTGCTTCTACAGCAGAAATGATGAGAGGAGATATGTATCCAAACCTCCACACTTGCTCCCATTTTGGTGTCTTTGCTTGTCCACACAAACCTGTGGGTTTCTTCAAGGTATTCCTCCCAGCTGCAAAGCTCTGCTTTAACCTTTCCTTTACATTTCTGACAAGTACTGGGAGAGCTGTACCTGCTCCTCAGGGTGGTAACCAGAATGGTGTGTGTCGGGCTCAGATGCTCACAGTGACTGCTGTGTGCCTTCTTGCCAGAGTGACTGTATACCCCAGCTACAAAAAGGCTTGACTGAACGTCTGATCTCCTTTTAAATTAGAATCATCCTGTATCAGCCTTCGAGAGAGAGGGAAGCTCGGGAGTGGTAGGTTAGGCACAGGCTGAGGGTTCAATCGGAGCTGACAGTGGTGTTTGGTGCCTGGTGTGCTGTGCGCCTATACAGCAGTAACTGCCAGCCTTTGACTTGAGGAGGAGGGGGCAATAATATGTTTCTCTTTTTAAGTCCCTTCAAGGTGAAGGTGCTTCCTACATATGATGCCAGTAAGGTGACGGCGAGTGGACCTGGGCTCAGCTCCTATGGCATTCCAGCGAGCCTGCCTGTGGAGTTTGCTGTCGACGCTAAAGATGCTGGGCAGGGACTTCTTGCTGTACAGATAACTGTAAGTAATTGGATGAGAAGATGCTGAAGCAAGTTGTTTCTAGGTGGGAGTGAGTGGCTCCTGTATAAAGTGTGTATGACCGTACCCTGACCTATCCAGTGCCCTGAACAGTGGCCTACTGGCTATGCTTTAAGCTCTGGTCCAGGAAACTCCTGTGCTCTTTTGAGGCTGGTTTTATGAGACTTCTGCCTTAAAATCCACACCCATACAATGTGTGGCTCATAGTTGACATTACACTTTGCAGTTGCCAAAAATGAAATAAATATAGCTTCTTGTAATGTTATGAAAATACTCAGATTTGAAATGGAGACAGCCTTCTATCAGTGTAATCCAGCAAGGCCATGATACAACATCTGCATTGAGCATTACATGATAATAAATCAACAAACAAGTCTCCCTCAAGGTTGCTCAAAGTCAGAAGCCACTTAAGGAGATACTGCAGGAATGTTTCTGTTTGACTTTGTTATTGCTCTTCCTTAAATTTCTGGTACTTGGACTCTGTGGCCTCAACAAAAAAGGGCTCTGTTTAGTGGGCCATAAAGCACGTTTCTCGGCTCTGGAATGCCCAGGTCGTGGCATGGCCGGTTGTACTTGCCTTTCTGCATTCTTACTCCCGTGCTCCCTGCTGTCCTGTCTGATCAGGTGCCGCAGAACAAGCAGCTTTGTTCTGGAATGCAAGTTAAAGGATCCAAAAATGCCTGGTTGTAGCTTTGAAGGTTGAGTTTGACAGTGTTGCATGGTGGAATTGCCTAGGCAATCCTGTGCACAGCATTGCTACAGCTTCTGGTTTTGGTCTGTTGAATGTCAAATGTTTCACAAGCCTCTCTGAGAAGAGTAAGCTCTTTCACCGTGTACCTAAAAATGTCATTTGCAGCTTATACTGTACCACAGGCAGCTTTAAATTATAAATTATAGAATGGAGTCAGCACACAGCTCTATGAGCAGGCCTTGAAGACTTCCTAAAGTGCTTAATGCTTTGCAGTGGATGAGTTGCACTAAAAGCTGTAGCTGAGAGTAGCGCTGTTGGCAACATTGTTTGAATAATACTGGCCTTGGTTGTAGATATGAAAATTTGATACTGAAGCTCAGATCTGTATTGTTTATGCAACTCTTTAATTATTGTGTTCACTGTAGGAATGGTGGTTGAAGGGACTCTGCAGTTTTGCTCTTAACCACAAACCCTGCAGCGCTGCAGGATACCTCTGCAAGGAGGGTTGACAGGAGACTAAGATGATGCTTACACCTGATATTAAAACTTTCATGGTTTTAAGACAGATAAGCAAAAGATAGTTAATAATAGGCTTCATTGTTTTGTAGAGATCTGACACCTTTTTGCTTCCAATAGTCTATTCCTAGTCCTAGACTGAAATATATTTAATGTCAGAAGAGCTTCAGTTGTGAACCTGAGAATATCTACATATGGTTGTGAACAGATTTGCTGTCCTGCTGAAGAAAATCATAACTAACTTGATAGTGCCTAAATCTTTCTCTTTGCTTTTCTCAGGACCAAGAAGGCAAACCCAAGAGAGTGAATGTCCATGACAATGAAGATGGCACTTACACAGTGACCTATGTCCCTGACAAAACAGGCCGCTATACAATTGGCGTGAAGTACGGTGGAGACGATATCCCATCCTCTCCCTACCGCATCCGGGCATCTCCAGCTGGGGATGCCAGCAAGTGTTTGGCTACAGGTGTGTGTTGGGTCCTCTCTATTGCTGTTGTCTCTACTTGGAGTAAAGCTCCATTGTGAGGATGGTGCAGCTGGTGTAATGGGCTGCATGTGCTCACGTGCGCTGTTTAATGAAGGTAAAATTTTAAAAAGTATTAGTGTGAGAAAATAAGCACTAGGGATCTGCCTATGTAGAAGACGTTAGAGACGTGTAATCTGGCTGTCAAAATGGTCTCCTGATAGCCCTGCTCTTACAAGAGGGGCTTTCCTAAAGATAAAGAACACTCTAGCTTATGGGAGAACAGGAATCCCTTGCAGTTTCTAGCAAAATCTTTTAAACTGCCTGGTTTATTATAAACAATCAGATGCAGCTGAAGTTTGATGCTTATTTTGGCCTAGGTATATCTTGCTGAGAAGTGGTGAGGTTGATTTGAAAACAGCACGTATGCACATGTTCACTGCGTCATGTTCCTTAGGCTGCTAGGACTGCAAGAAGATTTTCAGGTTGGAGCAAGAACAGAATTCATTCTGAGGATTAAATATGTGGCCATGTGTTTCTAGATTAGCAAAGCCTGTCAAGCTGAGTATTGTAAAGAGAGGTTTCTACTGCCTTTCTGTCTGATCAGGATTGGCCAGGATAGGGACGGACTTTTGGAGAGAGGGTGGAAGGAGAGCTCTCCAAGATCAGAAGTTACTACAACTCAGAATCACTGCCTTAAAAATCAGTGCCTTGACAGAGGAGAGTGATTCCAAGTTTGTTGCTGTAGTAGCACATTTATAACTTAGATTCTCACCCATTGTCAGGATGGGTGGTCATCACACAGCTTTGAGCAGGCCACCACAGCGTGCTACTACCTCTCAGCCAGCCCAAGGCTGTGGGAGGGAGCAGAAGGGGTAGGAACTAGTTACAAGTACATTGCTGGGTGTTAAATATTGTGATTTGAGTGGGACTGGGGGGAATTAGGCAAGACCAAGCTGAGCAGGAAAATTGAATCTGCGTTTGTAGGTGACTGAGACTATCTGGGCATTGTGTCGATTTGAATTGTGCAGTTAGAACATACCCAGTGGCCAGTCTGGCAGACGGCTGCTTCCAAGCGTGTTTGAACTAGAAATAAATTCCTGGCACAGTGGAAAAAACAATGTAGCAGATATCTCCTTTGCTTCAAAATTTGTGTAAAAGAGGTTTCAATGCCTGAATCTGGTGTTCCAAATAATTCAGGTCAGTAGCTATTCAAAACAGTCATAATGGAGGTTCTTCTCAGATGCCAGTTTAAATCTCCCACTTCCAAGAAGTATATTTGACTCTCAGGTATAAAGCTGAAGTGCAGTTGCTGTAGGAATAAAAGCTGGAGTACTGCTAAGGTGTTAAAACAGCAGGTTCCTTGCCTTTTGAAAACAAGTCGCTTACCTAGTAACAAGTGGTGGTCAACAGCAGGACTATTCAATATATTGCAAATAAGACTTTAATAGTTCTCATTTAAACACATTGCTCTTGGAGCTGGTCACTGTGATTTGGGCATTGGTTCATGGTTTTTTGGATGCTTGGTGAATCAGTGGAAAATCATTCGTGGCTAATGCAACAGGAAACACGGTTGTGACTGCTATTGTGCCATTTTATAGGTTATGTAGGCATAGATATTTACATAGGGAGTCTTATGTTAAAGTAGCCATAGTTAAGTCACTCATGGCGGGAGAAGATAGTGTCTTTGGCTCTGCATAAAGGAGTATTCAAACAAGAGTATGGGTTGGGGCATGGCATTCTTCAAACTTAGTGTTTTTTCTGTCATCTTACCCAGTTTTTCTGGTTGCACTGAGGAAGGGGAGAAGCCAACCTGGCAGCTGTGTTTTGCGAGCTCTCACAGTGACACTAGCTTTGCTGGGGCTGACTAGCACGAGGAACATGCACTGTTATAAAATGGCTCCTCCAAAAACTTTTGTGTGTCTCCAGAAGTGGCATTCTGGTGTTGTGCTTTCCAGATGCCTTGCAAGCTGCTTGGTTGAGAAGACTACTCTGCACGCTTTCTGTAATAAAAATTGCCTTCTAGGTCCTGGAATTGCACCCACTGTGAAGACTGGTGAGGAGGTTGGTTTTGTGGTAGATGCCAAATCAGCAGGGAAGGGGAAGGTGACGTGCACTGTCCTGACGCCAGATGGGACAGAAGCTGAAGCAGATGTGGTTGAAAATGAGGACGGGACTTATGATATCTTCTACACTGCTGCCAAACCAGGAACTTATGTGATTTATGTCCGCTTTGGTGGGGTGGACATTCCCAACAGTCCTTTCACCGTAATGGTAAGCCAGCTCTGCTCCCAAAATATCTTCCACTCAAATTCCTGCTTCCACGTTTTATTTAGTGATAGCTTAACGTGTATGTGTGTAAATATTTTGGGGGATATTTATTAGACTGGCAGGAGCTAATGAATCCTTGTTATTGGTAGAGTTTATTTTGAGCAGGCAATACAGTTAGGTGAAGAGGGATAGAAGCCATCAAAGAACGAAGACTTGGCTTCTTTGAACAAACTATTTAATTTCCTGAACATGCAGTTCTTTTTCTAAATGAGGTAAGGGTTGTTGTAATCAGCTCTGAAGACTAATTTTTTCAGCTGTTGTCAGATACAATGCTCTGACTTGTCCACCTTTCACTCTTTATAATGTTGACCCTAAAGTAAGAAATGGTCTGCTGACAGATCCCAGGGAAGCAGGCTGTTGTTAGCTCACACTTAAAAACCCTTTGCAAATGGTAGTAGTTAAACTGTCATGGCTAAATCCTCCTTCTTCTGATTATATTCCTTCCTACATGCAGCACTTCAGCATGTTTAAAAAGAAGACAAAAACCCAAGCCTCCTTCAGGAACAAACTAGATGCTTCTAAGGGCTCACAGAAACTCTCTGAGAAGTCTTGGAAATGAAATGAAGGGTAGCACAATGTGATGCTTCCTTAGCATGTGAGCCTGAAAGCAAGGTTAGGTTCTGGAGTTGAGAAACAGCTTAGTCAAAACATAGTGGTTATGTTGCTGTAATACAGAGCAGGAGGCCTTCACGTGAAGAGCAGTGCTCAGTGTTAGAAAAACACGTCTTGGTCTTGTAAGTGGGGCTGAGGCAGCCTTGAGCACGTCCCATGCCATGAAACCACGCAGCTGTATTTGTGTTGAGAGCAGTGAAGGGTTTGGTCCAAGCGAGTGGAAGCAGCTGGCACGGACGCCTTAGGAGCGTTAGTCCTCACGGCCTGGCCTACCAGAGGTGCCCATCAAACCAGGCACGGTTGCTCCTACTGGCTCCCTCGGCAGATCACTACCATAGTCTCTGAAGACTTCCGTGAGAAAAACGGCTCCCTCGGTTGCTGCTTGAAACTCCATGGGAAATGCCTCCTGAGGCCGGCCGGCCGGCCTGCTCCCCAGCTGGCTGCACTCGCTGCTTCCAAGCTGACTGATACAGCGTGTGTTGGACTTGGTGTCTTCGCTTGGGATAGGGATTCCTGGAACAGCAGTATTTCTGTTTAGTGCTTTTTTTCCCCTTTTTTAAATGGAGTGTTTCTGCATAAGTTTCCAGCGAGTTATTTTGTTATGGAGGTTTGCATTGGCATAAACTGGTGAAAGGACACTGAATGTCTCAACCCCAACGCAGGCGAGCTCGCGTTGGTTTCAGCCCGGACGTCTATTGTTGCTTTAAGTGGGGGAGATGAGAGTTTGCAAGTCATCGTCTTGGCATGTGTGGTGGGAAGGGAGGCTGCGCTGGGGGAAAACAAATTTGGTGTCTTGACAACGCTATCCCAGCCATGAATCAGAAGAATAGCTCAACAGCTATTACTAGGCTTGGGCTGGGTTATTCACCAAAGTGCATAAGCCAGGAAGAGGCTCCCTGGGTTGTCGGGCTCTCCTACCTGCTGGCTCATGCCCCACAAGATATATTGGATGCTTATGGAGTTGCATCTTGGGTTTAAACTTCTCACTTCCCGTGCTACGCTAGTCCCATAAGAAAGCAACTCTGAAATTTGATTCCATCAGTGCTTAGGCACTGCTTTCCAGCCTCCTTCCTAAGCTTAAAGTGGCGTATGCTGGCTGTGTCTCCTCGGCGTGCTGGTGGTGGTTTCCTCCAGCAGCTATTGCCCGTGGATACGGTTGCGCAGTTACTCCGCTCCCCTGGCTGGAGGTAGCTCAGGTGGTGAGACAGCTGGGGGAGATGCGCGGTGGGAGGAGCACTGTTCGTAAGTTGGAACATGTTATGTGTTGTGTTTTCTGAAAAGTGTGAATTCCTTCAGTGCTAGAATAACACCTAACCTGCCTTTACCACTGACCAGGCTGTAGATGCAGATGCTGCTGCAGCGCTGTCGCAGGAGCCAGTAGGCGCGCGCCCCCCCGGAGTCCGCCCTTGGGTACACAATTTTTACATTTCTCAGTTGTTCTCCCCCATCTGTGTTCCATTTCAGATGACAGCCTGCTTTTTGGGGACTGCTTGAATCTTTCTGGTCATTGTGTTCATTCCTTTCTATTCGATCAATTTTCTTGGGATTCAGGCCTGTTTGTTCTTTGCTGCTTGAAGGGAGTCTTCAAATAAACTCTCATAACATCTTAAACATGAAGAGGATCATTACATCTACAGCTTCTACTTTTGCAATGTCTAGTGTTGGCAAAAGCAACCTGACTGCAGTGCTTTGTTTTCCCAGTAAAACAGCACAGTGTCTAGAGTCCAGAGTTGCATTGTGAAACTTGTTTGTTTTTGTCGATTTTGTGTTGCAATCAGTCTGCCACACTCAGAATCACTTTCTCTTCCAGGCCTTAAGCAACTAAATCCTTTCAGATGGAGCCATTTTTGGTCTTGTGTGCGCTACGTTGTCTTCCATTTTCTTGTGTTACATTTTTATCTCTAACTTTTTTCCAGCATGTCTTCCATTCATGTCATTTTTGATTTACTCTGCTCTGCAATGTGGTGTTATGTAGGGAAGCTTAACTGGACAGTGGTCTAGTTGGGCACAGTCTTATAGCTGATTGACTGCAATAATCACTGCGCACTCTGTCCTGCTTTTACCCAAAGTGGAGTCAGTCGCTGCTCAGAACTCAGCCAGTTTGTATTTGCCTTCCTTCACAAAGTGACAGGTCTTTTTGCTTCCTTCAGGTCACAGAAGAGGCTTATGTCCCAGTTGGAGACATGAATGGCATGGGATTCAGGCCCTTTGATATGGTTATTCCTTTTGCTGTCAGGAAAGGAGAAATAACAGGTATGTGAAGTATGCATAGTCTCTCAGAGAGATTTTGTTTTTTGTAAGCGTGTTTATGCATTTAAGGCTAACAGTCTGTGTGGTCTAGACCATACCGTGTGGAGGAGAATTATATCATGCCAACTAAACAACTAAGTTGTTTAGTTATGCATCAGGTGGCACCCACTGAGGGTAAGCAGGGTACACCGCTATAATGGTTTGAGTTAAATGAGGAAATTCTTGGTGTTGCCTTGGTCCTACATGCTTGACTATCCACTGTTTCACTGTAGGACCTGTTGCTGCTTTTGTCCCTCTGGAGCAGCTATGTGCATCGTTGATTAGCTTTGTATTTATTTTGTGCAGATGCTGCAAAGTAGCCTAATCCTGCATCCTTGTCAGGTACCTTCTCCAAAACAGTTGGCCCCTTTTCTACAGGTCTGGCAGCTGAGAACATCACCCTGGTAATACTAACCTCCTCCCTCTCCTGCCTCCCATACGCACTGAGCCCCTGCACGTATGGGGCTTCTCTGCCCTCTTACTCTCTAGCTCAGCAAACCCACCCTGAATCTCCAGTCTGACCCTGCTGAAGCAGCTCTCGATTTTTCCTTTTCCAAAGAGCTGCGAGAGGCCACATCTTATAGGGAGGTACAGAAGTTTCTTGGGGCATGCCATTGAAGTTTCTGTGGCTGAAGCAGGCAGCCCTGCCTGTAGAGTTTGCAAGGTCACAGGACTGTTTGCCAGATGTCTACCACTGTACTGTATTCATGTAGCTCAAGTAGAAAACATGTCTGTTTAGTGTTCCCTTTAGTCTCCTATTTGTGCCTGTGGGTAAGTAATTTAACAACTGAAAATGCATGTGTCTAAGATGGCTAGACAATTCTTTGTGGGTGGGAGAGGGGAAGCAGGCAGTTTCTCCTTCTGTAATACTCATTGCCTTTTGTAGGTGAGGTACACATGCCTTCTGGAAAGACTGATACACCAGATATTGTGGATAACAAGGATGGCACAGTAACAGTGAGGTATGCTCCCACTGAAGTTGGACTGCATGAAATGCACATAAAATACATGGGAAAGCATATCCCAGGTGAGTGTGACAAAGCAGGTGGTGTAAAAATCTCAGTGAAATGTCCTGCTGATGCATCTTTTCCCTGCCAAGATTTCTGTAGCTTAGTTGTATGCATTGCAATAAAAAATACGTAGGATAACGTACTATTCAGCAAGAGTTCATCTGCAAGCAGTCCAGAGAAAAACTAAAGCAAAGGAGTAAGTGTAGGCACATGTGAGCTTCCAGTGTGGTTTAATAGTACCAGCCAGGCTTAAAATGGATTTTGGTTTTGGAAACTAGCTTTTGTGGCATTTTATTATGAAGAAGAAACATACAATTTTCAAACTATCATTTTTTTCAGTTTGAAATTTACTGCCTTAGTGCTCAGCGAAACTAATAGTTACAGTATATGTTTATCCTTAAAACTGCATTGGCATAAAAGCTGTGGGGAGAACTAAATGGCTGAAATACTATAGTTTCTTTTTCCATCTCATTTCAATATAATAAAACACGCATGCTGTACTGTAATCTTACTTTCTTCCTGGCTGCTTTTTAACAAACAGAAACAACTGCCTTTCGTTCCTCTTCTCATCTCTTGTCCTGAAGTCACCAGCTCTCTTAACTCTCTAGCTGAAGTGCTCTCTTTCCTCGAATCTCCGGCTACCCCACGCTTATCAAAGCACGCTGACTACATGGGGCAAGGTGCAAAAAGGTGCAGCTCCTTAGGAGGGGGTGTGGGCATGAGACAAAACACCTTCAGCACTGCCCAAAGTAGGCTGCTGGTTCTGTTGGTGTCTATAGAAACACAGGATAACTTTTGTCAAAACAGGTAGCTCAAGTAATGCGATACATGGTGGTACTACAGTATCTTCAGTACTTCACGAAGGTATAGGCCCTCTCTAAGTATCAAACTGACATACTGGCTCAGCAAGACCATCATCCTGTGCCTGGGACAGAAGGATGATGTGCCACAGTGTTTGCTTCTTGAAGGCTGTCATGAATCAAAGCACCTGCTTCAGTCTCAGCTGTGAAGTCAAGCAACTTTTTTGAAACTATTGTTGGCTGTTGGTGATGGTAGCTTTTGTTCCTGTGCACCAACTTAACTAATCTGAGGCCGGCATGTGTTTTTGGATACCCTTCAAATTTGTTCATTCAGATTCAGTGAGTTGGGCAATATGCTGTGCTAGTTCCTCATTCTGAACTAGCAAAACTCAGGATCTGTACCTGAACTGAAAGACTGCTCTTCTGAGCCATGTTGATTTAGTGTGCTAAGTATAAAATTGTAAAAAAATAAGACCCTTTACAACATCATTTAAGCTTTCATCTGTTGTAATTTGAGTAACTCTTACTTTGTCATGACTGAATTCAGAACAAAATGCAAAAGAGTATCTTTTGAAAATGAAAAGGGGGCTTATTAATTCTTCTCTAAGCTGCTTTAGAGTAGTGGTAAGGTTCTTCAAATACCTTCAGAAATCAAGTTATCTTCAAATATCACGTGTCTTCAAATATCTTCAAGTATGTTCAGGTATCAAGTATTTTCAAATAATGAAGATGTCACAAAAGAACTATAGATGTCAATAAGCATAAGAGTAAGATCTTGTTGGGTCAGAGGAGCTTAGAGTATGTTTTGTTCTTGTAGTCCAGCCCACTCATCCTTAAAGGTGTTTCTTTTTTTTTTTCCTTTTTTTCTTTTTTTTTTTTCTTCAGAGAGCCCTCTGCAATTCTATGTGAATTATCCAAACAGTGGAAGTGTGTCTGCTTATGGGCCTGGCCTCATTTATGGGGTTGCCAATAAACCAGCAACTTTTACCATTGTCACAGAAGACGCAGGAGAGGGTGAGTCTGTCCTTTAAACCTGTCTTACTCTAACCTTAAAAACTTAGAAGCACAATGTGCCTCAGTGTTAATTTGGAGCAGAATTTGCTTTCATTTGTCCAACTATGAATCTGTGATGTGAGATGATATAAACAATGACTTGAGCAAATATCAGGCAAATAGATTTCATCAAGCTGTAACTTCTGTGCAATAAGAACAGTTTTACTACTTCTTCCTGAGAGAAGTAGATTCAGATGGGGTATAGGGTATAAGAGATTCATTTTAATTAACTGTAAAATGAAAGCAGCAGGATGCAGTGGATGATAACTGGATCTAGAATCACTGTTAAGTAAATCTAGCAGATTGAATAAAGTTATAGCCTTCGTGGATTGGCCTGAACCCTTTTTTCTGCTATTCTTTGAAAATGTACATCTGAGCTGTGTTTTTGGTACCAGGCGCAGATCTTACTTCCTCTTTCCTTTTTACAACTCCTTGGTCTTGCTCTGCTTGAAGTTTTATAGAAGTGCTGTTCTCTGTGTGTCCTAGGTGGACTGGATTTGGCTATTGAAGGACCTTCAAAAGCAGAGATTAGCTGCATTGATAACAAAGATGGAACGTGCACAGTCACGTACTTGCCTACTCTGCCTGGGGACTACAGCATCCTAGTCAAGTACAACGACAAGCACATCCCAGGCAGTCCGTTCACGGCCAAGATCACAGGTATAAAGTGTGGACTTCTGGGATCACTTCAGAATGAATGTTCACCTCTGATAGAGTTGGGACCTGGTTTGTGGCAGGAACGTGAAGTCCTCCAACTTGTTCCACACTTAAACTTGTAATATTTTCTCTTTTCCCTTTATTTCTGCAGATGATAGCAGAAGACGGTCCCAAGTTAAGCTTGGTTCTGCTGCTGACTTTTTATTGGACATTAACGAGACTGATCTCAGTCTCCTAACAGCTAGCATTAAAGCCCCATCAGGCCGTGATGAGCCATGCCTTCTGAAGAGGCTACCCAATAACCACATTGGTAAGCTCTGAAAGTCTTGGTCTAACAGAAGAGTGTAACAGCCTCTACTCCGTTTGCTTTTCTGTGTTAAATGAGTTGCTGCTTCTTTTCACCTTTCTGGAGGAGTGTTGTCAAACCAAGTGGTTGTTGATATTTGATACAGTTGGCCAAAGACAGAAGGGCATGAAAACTGAACTGTTGTGGTAGCTTATACATGACAGGCCAAGTTGCGACTGAAGTGCTTTCTCGTCAGCATGTGGGAATGGTTTTCTGGCCCATTTGAGAATAATACTTCAACATGTGTAAAGAGTTTTCTTTCAGTATTGCATTTCTTGGTGTGATAAAGGCTTTTAAATCAAGTATAGCATGTGTAAAAGATACAGAAGTTTGCCATGTTTCTGTTTTGTAGGTATCTCATTCATTCCACGGGAAGTAGGAGAACACCTGGTTAGCATCAAGAAAAACGGGAGCCATGTACCGAACAGCCCTGTAACAATCATGGTAGTCCAGTCTGAGATAGGAGATGCCAGACGAGCAAGAGTTTCTGGACGTGGCTTGATAGAAGGACGAACCTTTGAGATGTGTGACTTCATTGTTGACACAAGAGACGCAGGTCAGTTCCCTTGCAAAGGGACTGTAAGATGCTTTGAGATGCAGTTGCTCTCTCACAGAGACCAGTGCTGCGCTATCTGTTCCTGCTGTCCTTTTTTTGGCAGTGTGTGTTGCTCGGCTACTTTTCTTCCGCAGCATGCGATCCACCAGGTCACAAGCTGTAAACTGATCTGTTTTTAATGCAAAATGTGCATTAAGTGCGGACTGTCATTATTCTCAGATATTAACTAGACAATGCCGTTACCTTCTGAAATGCTTAATGTTTTGTCTTGGTCAGTGCCTTCCTTTACAGCCAACAGGAACCAGCCCTGAAGCGCTAAAGAAGCTTGTCTTTCATTTGACAGTGCTGATTCCAGTATCACTGTGTATGGCAAGAAGGAAATGAGGATATTTCCCTGTTGGTTTGATGTGGAGCCTTGACTGTAGTCTTTGAAACTAACTTTTCAACCTTAATGGAGTAAAAGGGATACGGTCAGAACATTTTAGGAGCCGAATGCACCCTGTGCCTTAAATACGATCTGACTGATGTGACTACAGAAACTTCTTTAAGGCATGATGCAACTTCTATGTCCCCAGTCTGAAACAGAACTGATGACTAGCTACAGCTTTGGGCGTAGACTGTTTTATGTCAAATCTGTAATATCACTATGGAAATTTGATGCTAACTTAACTGTATTGTAGGTTATGGTGGGATCTCACTGGCAGTGGAAGGACCCAGCAAGGTAGATATCCAAACTGAAGACCTAGAAGATGGAACTTGCAAAGTGTCCTATTTCCCAACTGTCCCTGGCGTGTACATTGTGTCCACCAAATTTGCAGATGAACATATTCCAGGTAAGCAGGAGGGTTTGACAGCTTGCTGTCTCAGACAACAAAAGTCACCCCTATGCTAGCCAGCGCAGTGGGACTGCAGGTGGCCTTTGCAATCTGTCTCAGATTGTGAGTCCCAAAGATTCAGGAAGGTCTAACTGGTATCCTCCAAAAGGAGCAAGCATCCAAAACTTTTTAGGTTACATGGGCACATTTCACTTGGACTTGACAGTAAATTGGCTCTAAAACTTCCACTGTGGTGTACTAGAATTTAGAGGAAGCTTTCAGTCCTCCCCTTGACATGGTGTGTTTAATGACCAGAGGAGAGAAATGACTCACTGTGCTGCTTACAGGCAGCCCATTTACTGTGAAGATAAGTGGTGAAGGAAGAGTTAAGGAGAGTATCACACGAGCAAGACGGGCTCCCTCTGTTGCAACAGTTGGAAGCATATGTGACCTGAACTTAAAAATTCCAGGTAAGCAACGTCCTTTCCCCACAACCTTTCACTTGTGCTTGCGTAGTGTTGGGTGTACCTGAAGCAGTGGGAATGTGAACTTTCAGTGTTAAGACATCCTCATATGAAGACAGTTTAGGAAAGAAACACTGATAGTGTAATCTCTTTGAACTGCTAAAACGAAGCATAACCAGTGCTCAACATATGGAGAAATAAACATCAGGAAGGCTGCGTACAACAGGCTGGAGAATGGGTTGTACAGCTCATCCTGTCTCCAGGGTTCTAAGATCATCAGTTTGGCTGTTAAGTGTTTGTTTTGCTGCCTGGCAAATGTGAATCACGTAGGCCAGTCTTAGCTGGCTGCACATATCCAGCCTTTTCATCTGTCTCTTCAGCACTTGGTAAGCTGTGACTGGTTGGGCTTGCTGTTCAGCAGGAGGCATCTGGGTCGGAATACAAACTAGCATCTATATGCCTGTTCTGTCGTCTTTACTGTATAACCACTTGTGCTCAGTTCCTGTTTCAAATACAAAACGCCCAGACCCATTACCACTCTTTTCTGCATCTCTTCCCAATTTTTTTTTTTGTTATTATCTTCTTAGCTACTTGATGCAGGAGGCTGCCTCTCTGGAGAAACTGTCCCGCCTCTATATCAGTTTTGCAGCACTTTGGTGTTGAAGGACAAGAGGCAGGCTCAATCAAAAGAACCAGTGTGTTTTGTTATGGCAGGATCATCTGTTGTTGGGAGCTGAGCCTATCTTTAAAGGTCCAGAGCTACCTGAAGCACTCATGCTGTGGGGATGAGGCATGTCCTCTGCATTGAGCGGCATGGGTTCATTTTTAGTTGTGAGTAAAATTTCTGTAGGCATATTCACTTCTGTGAGTGCTTAACAGTGCTTTAGCAGTTCCAGGGTGCCTAAATAAACATTCAGGTACTGACTTCCTGCAAATAAGGGAAATCTAAATTCTCATAAGCTGGAGATGGCCCAGCTGTCCTGAAGCCGCATGCTCCCAATAGAAAGCTTTATCAGCCTTAACTACTGTGTTATGCAGGGAACTGAGGCTTGTCATGAACAGATGTATTATTTGCACAAGCAGTTTCAAACAGTGTTTTCATTTTATTATTGGTGATCTCTGTTAAATGTTGTCTGCAATCTGCTGCTCTGAATAATCAGACATAAGTGACAAATGCTTTGGTTGCGTGATTGGTTTAAATTATGGTTTCATTCTTCCTTGGCTGCTTCCTGGTACACGCAGGCTCTTACTGCAGTCCAGCGTTTCTAGAGGAAATACGTTTAAAGGCTGTGCAAATGTTGCCAGCAAGAGGTTAGGGATGGCATCTGGTAGCGAGGGAGGGAGGCCAAGGAGCCGTTGGGCAGCACTGCCAGCTTACATTGGCCTTGTGACAGGTAAAATAAGGCCGAGAGATCTGTGATTCCTGTCCAACACAGATGGAAGCTAACACTTCCTTTGGCCTGCAGATCCATGTTGCTTGTACTTGGATCCTTTGCTTTAGGGACTGCTAATCTTTGCTTTTTCTCTTGTTAGAAATTGATTGCAGGGATATGACAGCCCAGGTAACTAGTCCCTCTGGAAGAACTTCTGACGCAGAAATAGTAGAAGCTGACAAAAACACCTATTGCGTCCGCTTTGTGCCACAAGAAATGGGGGTCCACACTGTGGATGTCAAGTACAGAGGGCAGCCGGTGCCGGGCAGCCCCTTCCAGTTCACCGTGGGGCCACTTGGTGAGGGGGGAGCCCATAAAGTAAGAGCTGGCGGCCCAGGGCTTGAGCGTGGAGAGACGGGCATCCCAGGTGAGTCCTTTGCTCTTGTTAGACTTAAATGCCCACCGCAGACAGATCTGCAATGCAGATGGCTTGTTTTCTCATGGCCCTTGGAAAAGCCTCTCTTTGAGAAGGACTTTGTGTAGTGCTGCAGTCACTTCAGGCTGCGTGGTGCTTGGGGGAGAAACACAGACTTAAGAAACAATATTGCTGCATCACGTAGAGAAGTCGGGAAACTCACAGTTAAGAAATGAAATGCTCTAACAAAATGAACTTGGAGTTGTAAGATGTACCGTACAGTAATTCAAGGCTAATATAAACCTCTTGGAGAAACTGCTATGTGTTACACCCCAGGATCATGGTACAAGGTACCATTTTTCAAACACTTTAGTAGGGAATGCTACGCGCTTCTGTTAGGAAGTAGCTGAAACCCAACAGCAGCAAACTTGAACTTGTGTGCACTCTCAAATGCTTCAACAGCTGAGTTCAGTATATGGACAAGAGAAGCTGGAGCTGGAGGACTGTCTATTGCTGTCGAAGGCCCAAGTAAAGCAGAAATTGCCTTTGAGGACCATAAAGATGGATCTTGTGGTGTATCATACATAGTTCAAGAGCCAGGTATGTACCAAAACCAAACTGTACTGAAATAACACGGAATGCTACTTTCAAGGAAACTAAGGAAATTCAATCCTCTTTCTCTTTTTTCCCCCCCCCCAGGCAACTATGAGGTGTCCATAAAGTTCAATGATGAGCACATTCCAGAAAGCCCCTACCTGGTTCCTGTCATCGCCCCGTCAGATGATGCTCGCAGGCTCACTGTCACTAGCCTTCAGGTGAGACATAAGGAAACATCTTCATAACTTGCCACACAGACTGATTTCGTCCTTGTTCTCTGAGACCAAAATAGTTGTCCTTTCTTCTTAGCGATAACATTGCCTTGGTTGATGTCTCTGTTCTCGAGTTCAGCTTGCAGCCAGAGAGAGGTTTTTTTCCTTAAGGCCCCTTGGCAGCTGCTAGAATCGGTAACTTGGGCCCCTGGAGACCCTGCTCTGGCTAGCTGGGACTCAAAGGCAGAAGACATTAGCGTATTCCAGGTGGTAATGTTTGGGAATTAAGAGTAAGAGGCTCTAGAAATAGCACTGGAGCAGCAGTGTTGGCTCTGAAGCTTGCTTGATTTCCCCTGGCTAGCTGGGGGAGGCCAAGCCAGAACCCATGCAGTAGCATGAACAAGTAGTGATCATGCTGTCAAATTGAGTTACTCTGCTGGCGTGCAGGCTTAAAAGCTGCAGTTGCACAGGCAAGACAGTGTGGGCCAACTTGCTGGGGCTGTTACTTCAGACTTGCTTGAGAATTTGTGTGGGCAGATAGACGGGACCCCAGAGTGAAGTCAGGGCAAAAATTTGCTCTGACTGACGTCACGAAACCACAGAGTTGCAGCTCAGATAAATCATACACAGTAGCAAATCTCTAGGAGTGAATTCCAGCTTTGTAGTTAGTCTGGGCTCATCTGTTAATCTTACAGATTTTTTTTTTGTGTGTGGTTACTCGTATTAAAGTGCAAGTAACATTAAAGGCCTGACTTAAACCTCCAAAGCCAGAAACTTGGAAGTGAGACTGAGAATCCATGTCTAAATATACTGTGCCTCAGTCCTAATTAAGTAGTGATAAGCAATTAGCATTTTTTTCTGATGTGTCCCCTCTGTGTGCCTGCCTCGGATTAACCTTGCCAGGGCTTCAGGACTCCTCCACCTTGGCTGTGTAAATGAATCTTGACAGCCTGATCTGATAGTATCTTCTCCGAGTCCTCTAAGCAAGGAGTTACAAGGGCGTTAATTAGTCACTGTGGTATTGATGTTTCTCTTGTGTTTCATTTAAAGACTCTTTGACAGGAATACTCCCTGCAGTTAAGACCTGGAGAGGCAGATAAAGCTGAGTATTCTGTAAAGGAGTTCAGTGTGCAGCATCAGTCTCCACTAAACTTGCGTCAGGGATGTGCTTTATATATTGTACCTCATTTCTACTCAGTTACATTTATTTTCCTCTTCAGGACTTAGTTGCAACTGAAATCAGGTAAAGTATGTTCAGCATAAAACGTTACTGCCGAGCGGCTGCGTGAGCCACTCTTGTTGCGATGCCCATTGCTGCACGGACGCTGAGCTGACTTGTCTTCAGCAAATAGCACCGTGCCGTACCGATGGTCTGACAGCACAGCAACATCTGGTTTCATGTTTTAAATTACTTTCTCGTTTTAAGACATCTTGTGGTGGCGTTCTAAATGTAGCCTCCTGTGGCAAATATAAGCACGCACATTACTCTTTCAGACAACTGGATTATCAGAGGCTTTTCCCTTGAATGAATCTGGAATGAATGAACAGGCTAAAAATGGAACTAAAGCTTAAACATCCTTTAAATCAAGTGCACAAATACAGGGGTATCTAACCTCGGTGACAATGGGTGACTAGTCTTGTAAACCTGCTTTTGCCTGATTTGGCAGAGCATCGTCCAGCTTCTGGAAACTCTTTCGCTATGGAAGAAATCAGCCTAATGGATGTCAGTGACTCTTAAATCTGCCACTCTTAGAGCAAAAGACCTGTCTAAGCTGTTGCTGATTTAAGAGTTAACCCAAGTCACAACTTTACCTCTTTTGTTGAAATCTAAAAATTTATGTTGAAGCAGTTATTTCCCCGCCACAAACCTTGCACTGTCTGTAATGAAGGTGTAAATTTGGTAATCTGACTGTTGCATTCTCAGGAGTCTGGATTAAAAGTTAATCAGCCAGCATCCTTTGCTATAAGGCTGAATGGGGCAAAGGGCAAGATTGATGCTAAAGTCCACAGTCCTTCCGGAGCTGTCGAGGAGTGCCATGTGTCTGAACTGGAGCCAGGTGAGAAACCAGTGCACTTACCAGCAAGAAACGGGGTGGCCTCCAAAACGCGCTTACTGCCGCGTAGCCAGTGAGTTTAGTCCCTTTGGCTTGCCAAAAGCATATGAAAGGAATAAGCACCTTACTTGGCAAATAATGTTGTCAACAGCTTCAGGAAGAATTGTACAAGCAGGTTTATATTCATGCTTTTCCTAGATAGTTAATTAAATGACTGAGCTGTAGCTCTTATAAGGTACTGACATTTAAGGGGGAAGCCTGAAGGGTTTTTACATAAAGTCTTGGCTTGCTGGTGAAGGTACAGTGATATTATTCATAAGTGAACAAGGTGAAATATGATGTGACTGTTGAATTTAGCCAGTGAAGAAGCTCATTATTTGAAGCTGTGCTTCCATCCTTAGCTAGTAGTTTATTTTTAACTTGCACTCACTCCTTCATACGAAACGTCAAGGCAATTCAATGCAAGCAAACACTGCAGAAAGGTCAGCACCTGTTTCAAGAATGAGCTTTTCATTTTAAGTTGAAGTCTGAATGAATTATTGTTTGTACTGTGCCAGTCTAGCCACTGTCCAGCTGGGGAAGGTCAGTCACTCCTTTGGGTTAACATGCAACAAAAAAGTTAAATATCAGCAAGTTGCTAAATGACTCTCGAATAAAGGTGCAATTTCTATGGTGTCAGAGGAGCACCGCCAACCCGCTGTTAAGTTTTGGCTTGCTTCATACCAGCGGCTTCCCTTAGAGAAGTCCTGTGCACAGTTAGTTCTACACTAACAGGTTGGGCTATGATTAAACTGTCACTTTTAGTCCATGTGTGAGGAAACAACCCTAATGCTCAAGCTGGAGATTAGATGACAGCTGAGATGAGTTCTTAAAGGACAAGGTGAAAATGGAATCCATGGCACCTCCTGTCATAAATAAATGTTTTTCGTAATTAAATATGAGCTTAGTAACTTGTCTAGCCCAGTTTGCTTAGCTGCGATCAAAGTACATCGAAAATTATGGAAGCATTGCTTGGGTTGTTTAAAAAAAAATAATAAAGTGTTGAATTTAATTTTTTTGATGCTATCCCTGGAACATCAGCAAAGCCCCTTTTCTCTTTCAGATAAGTATGCTGTTCGGTTCATCCCCCACGAAAACGGCATTCACTCAATCGACGTGAAGTTTAATGGAAGCCACGTAGTGGGCAGCCCTTTCAAGGTCCGTGTCGGCGAGCCCGGGCAGGCGGGCAATCCCGCGCTCGTCACTGCCTACGGCCCTGGCCTGGAGAGCGGCACCACGGGTAATGCTTCTTTTCAAGCTCTCGTGCAAACCTGTTCACTTTCTGAAAGAACTAGAAGCTGTTTCCAGACGTATTTTTACGTGATACTTCCTGCTGAGGCAGCTGAACTAACACACATTCTCTGCCATCTTGGGTGAAGGCTAATTTTGCTTTCTCGCATGCTCCTGAATTCATATAACCAGTGATTAACGGGTCTACAGGCTATGCTGACCCTTAATGAACTAAAACCTCTGCAAACCAGCAATTGCAGCAGCAGTTCACACGAACTGGTTAGCAGCTCAGCTACAAATCTCTGCCAATTAGTGTAGCTCAACTTAGGTGGTCCCTGAGAGCTCTGGAAATGCTTTGGCTCCGTTCCACGCGTGCAGCTCGCACACATGAAGTCTGCAAAGGATGGAGGGTTTTGAAGAGTTATGTAGCCTTCGGCGAGCAAGTCAGTGACTGTAGTGCATGTGTGCTCCAGAACTCGTAAAATGCCGAGGGGGGACAAAGTTAATCAATAGGTTTTATTTTTCTTTCTTTCATCAAACTTGGTAATGAGCAGTAATAGTAAAACGGGGTTTTCAGAAGCTTTCCCTCTGTGTAGTGAGCACAGTTATTGAGTTGGCTGTGAGCTTGAGTGCCTGTTGTGGCCCATACTGCCAGTCTTGCGCTGTAACTTGCGTTCCCCCATTAATTCTCTCGATAGCAGGCTCCCCACTTAGCTCTCCATTGGTGGTGCTGGAACCTCTGAGAAACTGCAAGTTATATGTAATACGATGCGTAAAATCTAGGGAATATGGTGGATTGTGTTCTGTTTGAAGTGTTTTATACGTGCTCCAGGCACTGCATAAAAGCTGACTCTTCTTGGAAGTCTGACACCTATGTAACTGCTTTGACTGTCCCATTTGACAGTTCTCATCTCAAGAATGTAGGTTTTTTTCATTTGTATGATTTTGGCCTTTGTAAGAAAATACAAAAGCATTGCAAGATATGCACTTTTATTTTTTTAATTGTGTGCTTAAATGGGCCACACAGGCTGTTGAATAGAAGAATAAAAGTAATTTTTTTTTCCTTTTGATGTGCACAGTGATAGCTAGTTCCTGTTATCCTATCTACTTTCTTTTGTAAGTTTTATTTTGCACCTTTTTCCCCTGCAAAAAAATTCTGCAGCTAAAAAAAGAAAGCTTCAGCTGTTCTGGAGAAGCCAACCAGTTGGGTTTGGAAAAGTGTGGATATGCTGTATAGAATGAAGATATTATAGCCTGTGCTGCTTTAATAGGTGGAAACAAAAGCCCTCGTTAATACTGGCCACTGATGCATCAAGGAATGGAGGGGGAGGATTTTTCTCCATCTATAAAGGTGCTCAGGGTTGTTTTTAATCAAAACAGACTGTTTAACTTTAGGAAAGTTACTCTGTGCCCCTTGTTGAATGCTGGCCACTGCTAAAAGCTCAGTGCCCTGGGAGCTGCTGAGCACAGCCCCAACTGCATTTTCGAACAATGATCTAGTGTAGAGATTTCAATAGCCGGTGGCTGAGTACCTGAAACACATCCACCCGGGGAAGGGGCGAAAGTCTGCAGGCTAACAATGCGAGCCTTCATTTGTGACCCAAGGAAAAAAAACAGTGAATTCTGAGCAAGAAGTCTTTATTGTGAATCTGTGAAACTTCCTGTTTTGGAAATTAACTTTCCTGCAGTTTCTGATATATTAGCGTGACCTGTTTACTAGCCATAGTAGGGAGGAGAGGGGAGAGAAGGGGGTTATACCCCAGCGGCTCTGTGATCAGTCTTTCCATGTTGCATGCTCAATGGCAGGCGGCTGCGGTCAGATCTAGTCCTAAGAGACCTGCAGATGGTACAATCGTGTATCAGATGTGGGTTCTTCCAGCATTGCAACACAGCAGTGTCTCCTGTGGAAAGACAAGAAACCTCTTCATAGTTTATCACCACATTTTATATATATGCTTCAGTCTCAGCTGTAGCAAACTTCCCTGTAACTGGTTTTTTTACTGAGCTTGAGCACTTCATTCTTGCTCAGCAGTGTCTCGTACAACAGCCCTAAGATAACTATTTGAAGCCAGCGTTTGACAGCAGATTACTTGGGGACTGAAAGCCTTACTCAAATTTTTCTTGTGTTGCTGGCATGGTGTCATTGGCTAGTCATTAGCAGCAATAATTCAGCTATGCTAACCAGATGCTGTAATTAAAAGAGCTTTTGTTTGCACAAACTGCTTGGAGTGTTGTTCCAGAGCAGTTCAGACACCCGTGTCCTCCAAGAGCTCCTCCAAAGACTTCACCCCGTCTGTGTTCACTGCTTTCTTGTGGGCCGTTCACTGCTGATTTACAATCTGCTCAGGGAGAAGGCTCTGAACTTCCCTGAGCTTAGCAATGAAGAAGGCTGTACAATGCAGGCTCCAAATCCTGGGAAAAAGGCTCTCATTTGAAGAATTTAGTTCTTTTCTCTCTATACTAGTCTTCTGTCAGCAGTGGGTGCCGGGGTACCTAACCGGGGAGCTCAGAGCCTCCAGATTTGGGCTGCCCTCTCGGCCCCCTCTGATCCTGCACGAGGAGGCTGAGGGTGAAGGTCAGCTGTCCCACCATGAATGCAGATTTGTGCACCGAGTACTCGATGGACTTGTCACCTAATCTTGTGTTGAATCATGAGTTCCTGTTTAATAATTTAGGGTTATTTTATAACGAGCGGGTGTAAGGAGGAGTGTGTCTTACTGTGCTACGTCTTTCTAGGATTACAGTCGGAGTTTTTCATAAACACGGCCAAGGCTGGTCCAGGTACCCTCTCTGTTACAATTGAAGGGCCATCAAAGGTGAAAATGGACTGCCAGGAAGCTCCAGAAGGTTACAAAGTCATGTACACACCCATGGCTCCAGGAAACTATTTAATTGGAATTAAATATGGTGGACCTAACCACATAGTGGGCAGCCCCTTCAAGGCAAAGGTTACAGGTAAAAAGCTAACCAGTATTTACTGTATGCCTAAAGCAGCTTGTGTCATTCGGCAGTTACGTCCTTCTGAGAAACTGTGGCATTTGGGCTTAGATGCCCAGTGCCCAAGAACATGAGAGACGAAATGTTTCTCCCCACTCCCCCCAAATCCTAGGTTAGGGATCGTGTCTCAGAACAGGCTGAGAAGCGTCTGCAGGCTGCAGGAGTGTTAGTCTCACTGGTTTGACTCAGTGAAGAGCCGTAAAGCAGCTTCACAGGGAAATACTAAATCTTGAACTAGCTCTAGGATGTTGCACTGACAGTGGTGAAATATGACTTGCTTCCTCGCTTTCCCCCCAAACCCTAAATGTTGACTCTTGTAGTACAAATGATGCCCCTGATTCTGTCTCTTTTTGGTATGGTTGTGACCTAATCGAAGGGGCTAGTAATATCTGGGGGACTTTCAGACAATGTGAAGAAGGTTGATTTTACACGTAGGAATCTTTCTCTCTCGGATACTGTATTTAAGCACAGACTAGAGGTGCTTCTAATAGTGCCCCTGAGCTAGTGGAAGGTGTACTGGTGGTCCTGGCATGGTGGTGGTCTTGGGAGTGGGCTGTAGGGACTGCGTGCCCCTGGGCTTGGACGTGCTCTGCTTTCAAAAAGGGGTGTTGCAAAATTGCACCTGCTTTTCTGCCAACTCAAGTCATTTGGGGCATTTGGTGATTGGAGCCCAATTAACTCTTCTTAAGCAGCCAGCTTTGCTTAATGAATTCTGAAGCTCCTGTGGTCCTTTAACTGCTGAATGTATCTTGGCGTTTAAGGGTTCTGGCATGGGATCGTTTCCAGAGTTACTGGAAGATGTTAGCTGAAATACAGAAGTAGGAAATTGCTTCTCTCACTGAAAATGCATTTTGGATGCAGAACACTAGCATGTTAATCATTAGGGGGTTTTCCAAGCTTCCTCGTTAAATGCCTTTCTGATGGGGTGGATCTGAATGAGAGACATCTTTCCTTTCTTCAGGACAGCGTCTGGTTAGCCCGGGCAGTGCGAACGAAACGTCTTCAATCATGGTGGAATCGGTGACAAGGTCATCAACTGAAACTTGCTATAGTGCCATTCCAAAATCCACCTCAGATGCTAGCAAGGTGGTTTCCAGAGGAGCAGGACTTTCGAAGGCTTTTGTGGGTCAGAAAAGCACATTCTCTGTGGACTGCAGCAAAGCAGGTATGGGTTTATCTCTAAAGAAAAACTGTAAATGCTACATGGTGCTCAACAGATCAGTCCTAGTGTAGAGGCTGTAAACATGGCAGGCTCTCTCCAAATGACTTACCTGAGCCAGGTGCACTGAAAGAAAACCAGGTTATGGCATGATCATCATCTGCAAGCTTCGTGGTGAATGAATTACAGGCCAGCATTATCCGCTGGTCTGTAGTACTAACTTCTAAAGAAGTCCTTGAAAGGCAATGCTTGCTCACTTTCACAGTGTTGATCTCTCCTGTGCTGTAATTAGATAGTGGTAGCATGTCAGGTCTGGCAAAATGCACAAATAAGCCCTTGCCTCAATGAGCTTCAAGATTTTTAAATAAAATTCCCTCTTATACCAAATTAACTTAGCATACCTCGGACTGCCACTCTGTACGTTGTGAAATAAAACAATGAATTCCTTGTATTATAGAGCTAATATTATGGTACAGTCACGTTCGTCTAAGCTTACGAATGCTAACGATCTTTTATTGTGCCGTAGGTTCAAATATGTTGTTAGTTGGTGTCCACGGGCCTACAATACCGTGCGAAGAAGTGTCTGTGAAGCATCTGGGAAACCATCAGTACAATGTAACGTATGTCGTCAAGGAAAAGGGTGACTATATCCTGGCGGTGAAATGGGGTGACGAGCACATCCCCGGCAGTCCCTTTCACGTCACAGTTCCTTAAACCCGTCTCGCATCGGCGTCGATCTTTGCGTTTGCGGTTCAGACTTAGAGTTATACTGGGTGCAGTCCTGTTGCAAAGTGCAGTATCTAGATACACACGGCTCACATTTCAGTACATTCAGAAGCAAATTCTATAACTTTATTTTTTATAAGCATTTCACTTCTAGCCTAATTATCAATATAATGTAAATCTATTTAATGTCCTCTTCAAAATTGTACCTTTGCAGTACTGTCTGGGTCACTGTCAATGTTTGGAGAATCATGTGGATAACTAGACACTAATTTCCCTTGCGGATGTTAAAGACTTCAGATGTTAATTGAAAACTGGAATTTGTCTTTGTAATTGGGTAGCTTAACTACTGATTTTATTTGACTGGAGACTTTAGATTTTAGTTATGGAATATGACTTGGGCTGTCCCCAGTTCAAATTCTTTTCTGTAAAGAAATGAGGTAAAACTGGTACTATAATAGGTGCCTTTGTATACTTGATCAATTTTAATGCTTAACATTATAAAAAGCTACTAAAAGTGGCTTTACCACTCAAATTTAAAACATTTTTGAAATTGCTTTGCTGATGGTTTACGTTTAGGAAAAGTTTGTCTTTTATAGTGGACCAAAAGCAGACTGAAAATTACATCCTGGTAGCTTTCGGCCTTTCTATGTTAACGCTTTGTAAATCTATACAGGTAGCTTTTTGGCCATGGATGCTAGTAATGTGTGTTTTAATTAGCTTGGGATACCGGTGAAACTTCTGTAACTCTGCTTTACATGTAACTCCCCCCACTCTTCTTGATTTATTTTCTTTTTAAGAACAGACTCCAGCTTGGTTGGGTTTAATAAAGCCTGTAACTTGTCAAGCCAGGTGTAGTTCTCATCTGACCGACAGAAAATTCATGCAGGTCAGCGTGTGGCAGTTTACTGGGGAAAATGGTCTGTGGTTTCCCCCGAGGCTGCCAGGCGGGCGAGGAGCTGCGATGGTGCAGCGCTGACTGGGGGGAAACAGCGTCTGCCGTGGGTACCGCGGGGAGGGCGGGGTGTGAATCTACCAGTAATACCAAGGCGAATTGATGAATCCGTGTTTGGTGCAAGTCATTTTGTTGCATCCGAGTCCAGGGATCTGGGTGAAGCCTGCTCGTTGCTCTCCTGAAATCCCCCTCTGCTGCGCAGGGGTCTCCTGAGGGTTGAGGAGCAAAAACTCCCCTTGCGGCTCTTAGGTTTGTCCCGAATTGCTCAATGCTACGCTCCACGCGCGCATCTGAATTGCTGTCAGCTGCTGGGGCTTTAGTAAAACCCTCCAAATGAGCTTTAACTCTGATTAGGAGAAACTAGGATTTGTTGAAAATCTGTTGAAACTTCGCTGCCTGCCGCTGTGGAGAAGTTCACGCTTACGCTTCTGTAGTTGTGTGCGGATGCACTACCCATGAGCACAGTTGATTGGGGAAATAGAGGAAGGTTGGTTGTTTTTGTTTTGTTTTTGTTTTGTTTTTTACTGTGCTGTTTTGTGCCTTAATGTGAAATGCTCACTACATTGTAAACTAGGAATTAAAAACAAAATAAACTGGAATAAAATGCAGGATTGTAAAATTGTATCTTATAACTTATTAAATAGAAATGTTTGCTTCATTAAAATGTGCATGTTAAAAACAGCCGTGGATTCTTTTCATGTGTAGTCAATAAAATTCAAACTAAAGCTATAGCATGTAGCAACTTCAGGCATCCTGAACGTCATCCAGCCAGAGAGCCGTGCAGCTAGCCTTTAAAGACTTAGGCACGACCTCAGTCCCATTTAGGTTTTTTTATCCAATGATTTTGGTTCCTATAATAAAACATCTTGAAAAAGTTTGAGCATGGCTTCAGTGTGCTGGGCTACAGTGGGTTAAGTGTGGACAGTGCATGATATTGTCATACAGGTTGGTTTGTTTTGCTTAGATTCAAGGTAGCTGGTGAGCAGCTAAACTGAACAGCGGACATGTCTTCTCCAGCCGCTCTGGTTGCAGCTGACCATCTCTGCTGAGTGGTTTCGGTGAGCCGCTGTGGGCGCCGGCACTCCTGGAGGTCGCATGGGACTGCGGGGCTCATCGCCCCGAGCCGGCTCCCCGTCCCCTGGCAGATGTGCCCAGCATGGGCCCTCGCAGCCCCTGGATCTCACCACGCATTGCTGCCTGCGGCCCCAGATGCTGCTCCTAAGCACTTGCCAGTAGCAACTCAGAGGCCGTTAGGTTTTTTTGTGAAAGGTGGTTTCCAGCAGCTTGCCGCACCTTCGGTTGGCCAGGTCTCGCGTGGCAGGACGTGGCCATGGAGACCAGCAGATGTTTTCCCAAACACGGCTCCCGTTGGAAGCTGCGGTGAAACCTGAGACGCAGCAGGACGGCGGCTGCTGCCAAGGACTTTCCTGCCCCAGGTTTATCAGATTATTTCCTTTTTATAGTTAACTGTGTTTCATTAGCTTTGTGCTACGTCAGCTCGAACCTGCTATTTAATGTTTAAAAAAAAAACAAACCGTGGTAACAGCTGTTGCATTGAGTAAACCTGGGAGCCTTGTGTCTGTGCAACTTGTGTTGCCCAACCGCTTGGCTGCTTGGTCTAATCATGTTAGCTGAAATTAATGGGAGTTGTTCATGAAATCGATGAGCTGCGATTGTTACCTTCTCTAACATTACTTCTAGCAAAAGCTAAGCTCTGGTTCAAGTTGCAATAGAAAACAAGTAATTCTGCCTTGTCTAGGCAATAAAAACTGTGGTGCGATTGCCTAAAGATCCAAGCGCTTACGCCACAAGAATTAACTTGCTAGATAAAGTGAATGTCCTCTCAATTTGAAGAGCTTTTGGTATAACTTGACTGTGTTGATCATCTTTGGCAACAAGGTACAGTCAGCTCCGAAGGTGAATACTGATAATACAACTAGAGATACTGCATTCTAGTTGCACAAAATAAGTATTTTTATGTGATTTTTCAGTGTGCGATATTTCCAGTATTGGTGTTGAGTCTGATGGCTGTCATTAAGGTCTTTGGGTCTTGCTTTCACAAGGTCTTGTGTGCATACTAAGTGAAGTGCCTCCATGTATGTCTGAACGTGGTTAGTGGAGAAGAAGAAGGTAAAGCAGCAGAGCGCTGAAGCTGGTTTCTGTCTAGCAAAGTTTTCTTTGGAAAGTGGCACTGAACGCAACCCGAGCTGGTGGTACAAAACGCAGAGCTGCTGCTGTGAGCCAACCGTCTCTGAGGTGCCTCCTCCCTTGGGTGGACGCTGCTGTAAATCACGGAGGTGCGGTTTCGCTGTGGGGGTGCAAGGTGACCCAGCTGGTACTGGGAGCAGAAGCAGCTGACGCCAAACAAAGCTGAGCTGGAAGTCATTGACTTGGACCTCCAGGGGCTTGTTTACTGCGAATGCTGCGTGTGGCTGACCCTTTGCAAGGAGGCCAAGCAGAGAGTCCCACACTCTGGGAGGCTGCGTAGGTTTAGAAGTGCAGCTTTGCTCTGAGTTGTTCCTTTAAGTAGCAGCTATGTTGTTGCAGGCTCATTGCAACAGGAAGGGAGTGGAGCTCACTTGGAAGTGGTTGAGCTCCAGTTGTCGAATACAAACTTTTTAAATACGTTGTGTTAGACATCTAAAAGCACAGCTCCTTGGTGGGACTCCAGACTCTGCTTTAAGTCTTTGGCACCTTGCTGGAAGTTTCACTGTGCTCTGCCCACCTTAGCAGCAGTCCCCTGGGTGAGGACTGCAGCTGCTGGGCTGCGGTTCGTGGTGTCCCAGGATGCCGGTGTCCCAGTGCCTGTTCCTGGCTGGGTAGATTTGCAGTGATATGAGGTGATATGAGATACCACTGGGCTGCTGAAGAAAGTGCAAGTGTGGTCTCCTGTGTGCCAGCTCCCCTTGGGCACATAGGAACTGAGCTGCACATGGTGGTTTGCAAACTGCGTGCCACATTCCCAGCAGCACCAGCGTGGCATGGGGCTCTGGCACCGTCCTTCAGCTCCACAGCTCCACTAGCCTGGTGATGCTTGAAGCAATCCCATGTTACTTACAGAGGACTGGGTGTTTTTCCTCTAGCTGTGGAAGTCAACAATGTTTTTTTTTTCCTGCAAATTTGGTTGAACTCGCGTTCTTTACTTGTTTACAATCTCTCCTTGGTTAGCAGTTTGCAGTAGGATTCAGCCACCGTGGTACCTGTGTGTCCCTTGGGAGCTCCTCCATCCTTTCTCAGCTTGCTTAAGTTCTCCTGTGAACACAACTAAATCCAAGCAGTGTCTTTGCTGGTAGCAAGCTGGACTCTTGCCTGCTGGTGGCCAGTGACCTAGCGTGACCCAAGGCCTCCCAGCCAGCCCTGGCTGCAGTCTGCACACTCGCTGCTGATGCTCGCTGCTGAAAGAGGGGAGCTGTTTCTCAGCCGTGTTTCTAAGTCAGCTCTCCCTGTTAGTGTGAGGAAGAAGCTGCTGCAGCTCTGGAAGCCTTTGTAGGTCTTGGCCCTGGAGCTGTGCAGTGGTGGGGCCCTCAGCTGCTGCACACAGGCCCCGGGATGATCCATGTCCTCAGGGCTTCTGCACGCCTGTGGTTGCCTCTGCTCTGCACGAGGGCAGCGGATGGCTGTCTCCGCTGTTCAGTCCCTCCTCTTAACATCTGCAGCAAGTGGATGAGTTGCTAGCTGGGTGAGGGAAGAAGGAGCCTTTTGTGGCTGCTTATACTTCCATTTGCAAGCTCTCATCTTTGCAACGCCCTTAATTATTGGTGGCTTCTTTCTGGGGTGGTCCCAGCAGGGCACCAAATCATGGGCAGTAATGTAGCTGTGCTGGCAAAAGTAGCTTTCACCTGAGCCATGAACTGAGCTTTCAGTCGAGCCTTTGGCTTGTCTCGCATCAGCCTCACCACGTACCCAGGAGCATTAGCCGCTTGCCGCCCTCACCCAGCCCATCTGTCTTTCCACTCCAAGTCCATCCTGCAGCAGCCACCACTTACCATCCCTGCGCTGCTGCGCACGTTCCTGTCTTACCCTGGGGTCTTGCGTGTGCGATTGCTGCCTCTGGCTTTCTCATTTGGTTTGTGGAGGTGCTGGAGTGCCCCCTTACACCTCTCTGGGTGTGTCTGACCTTGCCCCCATCTGTTCCTGATGACCAACACTGGAACCAGGATGGTAATAGCTAGAGATACCTCGTGTTTGTGGGTATTGCTCAAAACCGAGAATAGTATTTAGCCCTGTGGAGCCTCGTTATAAAGATGCAAACAAGAGAGAGCATCTCCCTCAGGGTGGCTTTTCTCCTAAGTGATGCATTGGAGCCCTGTCCTGGGGGTGGTGGGATGGTTTTAAGGGCTGCTCCATGTACAAGTTATATTTAAACTTGCTGACAGCATGGCTGCTTGCTTTCTGCATCACCTAACAAACATGAATGGACATCTTTAGTTGTATTGTATGTGGTGTAAAAGACACAAAATCTCATGATCGTTGGAGGAGGCAACTTGTTGAAGGGCTAGCTCATAGCGCTTGCTTAGAGCAGCAAAGGTCCCGGGTTTGTTGTGGGTGTCTTTCGCGTTGTGTACAAAAGCCGTATTATGCTCTCTGCAGCGCTTTGGGGCATAACTGTTCCAGAGGACACAATTCAGTACTTCATGAATTTGTTATTTAAGATGCTTTGCTCCCTTTTGATTCCTGGTAACTGTGAAATTCTTGAAGGTGGGGAGGAGATCTGCAACCTGAAACCTCATTTTTGGCCAAGCCCGGGGCCTCGTTCCTCCGCCTTGGTAGCGGTGTGCCCACTGCTTGGCGGGGGCAAGGGAAGGGGCAGCAATCCCCCCATCCCCCCTGCAAAGAGGGCAGGAAAACTGGAGGGTTTATCTGTGTGCGGTGCCTTCTCCCCGCTGCAGCGGGCCGCGGGGCTCTCCCCTGCGGCGTGAGCACGTCAGGACCAACACGAGCTCGCAGGGCTCCTCTGCGGCGAGCCGGTCCGGGCTCGCCGCTCTGAAGTTTCAGCTTTGGAAAGACACCAACAGTCTCCTCACTCTCCTTTAAACCCCGCTGCCGGGCGGGAGGCAGCTGGGGGGCTGGAAAAGGTGCCCGGGGGTCGGCCAGCGAAACGCGGCCGCGTGCTCCCGAGGCGGCGGCAGCCCCTCCCAGGGCACCGTTCTTCGACCCTCTCTTTTTCTCTCAAAGCCCTACTTCATCTGGAGCAGCGACTGCAAAAACAGCATTTCTCTTGCAGTTTATTTCTCTTTAGATACCAGATGGCTCTAATTCTGTAGGTGTCCATGAACTTGTTTGAGTTGAGTCTTTCAAGCGGACTCATGGATTAAGCGATTGCACATGTGAGTAAAATTGAGCATGTATTTATAGTGCCAGGGCATGACTTCCTCGCAATCTGTGTAATTTGCCCCAGCGTTACCCTGCCAGTGCTCGGTTTGCTTTTCAAAGTTGGTTTAGCCTTCTTGAAAAAAAAGTGCTAAAGTGTCGCTACTTCCAAAAGGAGCAACTTACTGCTGCTGCTCGGCCCCTTGCCACTGGCGACGGAGAAGGCAATTCCTCCGGGGCCGGGTACAATCTGGTCCTTTCTTTCAGTGTTTGCATTCCAGTGAAATACCTTGCATGACATTTGGAGCCTAGTATATTATTCTGCTTGTAAGATAATAAACATTTGATGATGATGTTTGGGGTGTCGCACTCAATGCCTTGCTCTATTAACGTGCTAAATCGTGTCTCCTGCCAGGCATGTGCAAAGGGGGCTGCTGGCGTTGCAGCTGGGGGTGTTCAGCAACCTCCAGCGCAGGGTGTGGGATGCAAATGGGTTTAAGGGCTGCTCTTTGCACTTTCCAGTATCAGTGTAATTGATTATCTTTAATATATTAAATATAATCCACTGTGTATCAAAGATAATCCACTATACTTACTTTGTTGGGAGATGTTACTGCAGAAATCAAGGCGGCAGTTCATACCAGGTCTGGAGTTGTGCAGGTTACTTTCTGCTGAGAAAAACAGATTCTTCTGTCACCCTCAAAAAGCAGTGTGCTTTCTTGCACTTTAACGTTTCTTGCATATATTAGTAATGCAGATTGCTGTGCTGTTGCTTAGCAGGACTCTGTTTTTATTCAGATTATGCAACCCCTGTCTATAATTACACTTCTCTCTAGTTGTTCATTCTGTGGAAAGCAAGAATGTGAAGCTTCACATCCAGAACCTGCTTTATTCTCTGCTCAGTTTTAGCTTTCAAGTGTATCTATTTAAAACTGATTTGATTTCATTTAAAAATTTTTTTGCCTTCTGTTGAAATGTTCTTGTAATATAGAAAGGTATTATGTACCTTAACCAAATAAAGGGGGGGGGGGAGGGAATAAATTATGTCCTAATCACATTTAAAAGGCTGCCCAACATGATTTACATAGAAACGGGCATCACTTGATAGAAACTAGGATGAAGCTGAGTGAAATGGAGTTAGTTCAGGGAACGGCGCAATACTTTTTTACGGTGTCATTCTTCTGAGGTCGAAAAAAGGCTCCTTTTAAAGCATTTTCTGGTGGTTATTACGCAGTACCTAATGTCCCCGCCGCAGGATTGCCTGCCCTGGGGCGGCAGCAGCCCGCCGTGGTGCTCCCGGGCAGCCAGCGAGCCCCCTCCGAAGGGGGGAGAGGTGGGAAGCGGCAGAGGTGCGGAAAGCGCTTCTTCCCGGGACGGCGCGGCAGGACGTGGAAGCCCTCGGCTCGCCCGGCCCCGCGTCTGCAGCCCGGCAACAAGAGCTCGCTGTTGCAAACACCTTTAAACGTCAAACAGCCCGGCTTGTGTTAAGCAAATGTTTATTTTAAAAAAGGTTTTTTTCCCCCAAGTTATGAGAACTCAGAGATATGAAAACACCTTAAATAATCATTTGTTAATAGCAGAGTGCTAAGTTTTCCTTTTCAAGGGGAGCAGGTCGCTCTGCGTCGTGCACCCAAAGCTAGCAGCAGAACGCCCCCGCAGCGGTCCCCGTCCCTCCGTGAGACACCCCCGTTGCGGGGCTCCTTCGGAGCCAGAGAGGAAGCAGCAGGACTCACCAAAGTGATTTTTCATCAGAAATCTGCAGTAACCATTAATGTTCAGCAGGTCCCTCTCGCAGGAGGTTATCAAAACAGCTCCGCGGCCCTCCACGCCTCGCGCCGCTCGCCGGAGAGCCGTCCTGCGGGGTGCTGCTTCCACGGGGTCCTCCGGGAAAGTGCTTTTCAATTGCTTTTCAGAATTTCTTAGGCTTTCATAGTGCATTTTCATAGCTGTGAATTCGTGTTGCACGCTTAGAGAAAACATTGGCAATGTCACTAAATCAGCCTGGATTTATAGCGTGTGTCGCTATTAATTTTCCCAGGATTTAAAGTGCATGCTTTATATAACATGAATGAAAGCCTAGTATATGTAGCTTTAAAAAAAAAAATCTTTTTTTGATAGGCAAAATATAATTTAGCAGGACCCAGAGGTATGCTTGCCGGGTCTTGCCTATGATTAACTGCCATCCTGTAGGACCTTGGTACTGCAAATATTTACATATATGCTTAACTTGAAGGCTGTGAATCCTCCGAGCGCTGCGGAGGAGGCAGCCTTGCGTCGGGGGATTCGGAGGATATTTCTTTCTGACAGCGATGTCCCGCTAAGGGGCTGTTTTGCATCTGGCTTCACTGAAATGGCTGAGATCAAGCCACCCTCCCAGCTCACATGCGTCGAAGAGGGGTCACGTTGCAAATACCAGCGTTTACAGAGCGTTTCAGTAAGGGTTTCTGGTTTCTTTGCCAATATGTAAACTGTCCCCTATAAATCTGCCTCCTGCCTAGCAGAAAATACGGGGCGAGCGCTGGCGGCTGAGCTGCTGCAGCGCTGTATTCGAAATGACGCCTGAAGCCGGCAAAGCTTGAGTTTAGTAACGGGGGGGAGCCAGAGTGCGCTGGGGTCTTCTGATGGTCACGCGGTGAATAAACGGGGCTGGAGCCAAAAACGTGCTACCTTTTAATTGCAAAACTCCTTTAAAACCCTGGCAAGAGCAGGATGTTCCCGGCTCAGCTGCAGGCCGACTCTGGCCGGTTGATGCTGGAGGTGGGTGCGAAGGCGTGCGTGGCTCCTTGAGCTAGCGGCCGGGCTCCCGCGCGCCGGTGCCCTTATGTCCCCTTGCACGGCGGCCTTTGCAGGCCGTCCGGCAGCACTGGGGCTGTGCGCTGAAAATCCCCGGGGGCCGAGCACGGATATTGGATGTATAGCAGTGCCGCCAGAGGGTGCCCTAATAATATTTATTGCCTGTGCCCGCGCTGGAGGGGAGCGCTGGTCCGAGCGCCCGGCCGGCCGCGAGGAGTTCGCCTGGGTGTGCGGATCTGCGGAGGGCGTGCAAATGCTTTTAATGGGGGAGGAAAACGGTGGAGGAAAAAAAACGTGAATTTTTGAGTAGTTTTCCTTTTCAGTTGCATGCAGGAAAATGATTCCTGACTTCACCTTTTGTGGGTTATTTCCTTCACTTGCTCAGCAGAGGAAAAAGCCCCAGCAGGGAGCACTGGGAAGCCCGCTCCCGAGTCAGTGCGGCGGCCGCCTTGCATGGGGAGACCCTGGTGAACGCCAGTGATTTCTTCTAAGCAATCAAAGTATTAAAGCCCTAAATCAGCAAGCTTTTAGATGCGTTACATGAGCAATCTCAGTCTGCCACATACTCATGGAGGTAAGTGATTGCACAGACTTGAAATGTTAAAAACCTGCCTGGGAAAGGGTTTGCGCGGCAATCAAAAACCAAGGAAGTGCTCAAGTCTTGCAGCCTCCCGGCCTGGGAAGCTGCACTTCACCCTTCCCTCGTGGCGCCGAAGGGCTGGTGAAACGCTGCTGCGCTTGGAGCCGCGGCCCCGTCTGCGAGGGGCTCCTGCACCGAGGCGTGTGTCTTGCTGAGCACTTGGTGCGGGTTGCACATCTGCGTGCGGGTTGCACATCTGTATGCGGGCTGTTAGGCAGCATGCGCCAGCATGTTTCTCTGCATCGCTTTAATGTTCCCCTAGTGCTGCGTTTCCCATCGTGATGTATTTTGTGTTGGTTTGCGTGCAGGAGACGCGCGGAGCCTGGGTGGACCAGCCGGACGGGTCTCCGCCTGGGTTTGTGGCAGATTTCCTATGTCCTGTGGCTGCTGCCTGCAGAAGCAGCGGGCACAGAGCCGTGCAGGGCTGGAGGGCTGCACCCCCCCCCCCCCCGCCCCTCTCCGGCCACCTCCCTGCAGGGACGGGTGAGCAATTTGTTCCCCCCGGCTAGGAACGTCGTGGTGGAAATGAGGCATTATTGCCTCGGAAAGGCCTCGCTGTTTCTCCCCCAGTCAGGAGCTGAGGCCTGGTTTGCATGAGCCTAAGTCCCTCGGGGCTGTTTCTGGCTTCTCGTGTAAAACTGGTTTGATCACAAACGAAGCTCAAGAAACCTCGTTCCTCTAATGAGCAGCTCTGCTCTGGCTGCAGGGTGCGTGGAGGATGCTGCGGCTTGCACCACGTAACGGCCACTTTGCAGTTGGAAGAACTGGGTAACGAGCCCCTGGTGGGGAAAAGCTATAGAAAACATAAAATATTAAACGTTTTAGGATGTATTTACAATATTGTCTATTGAATTCATAGACCAAACGCAGGAAAACCTACGCGGACCTACCCGACGACCTGTACAAGCTTCAGGAACCCCCCAGCCCCTGCAATCACGGTGAACCGAGGGCGGACGCTGTCCATCCGTCTGTCCGGGGTCCCCCAAAAGCGCACCCCCAGCTCTCGGTGCCGGGGCGTCACTTTGAATTCAGATGTTTCTCTGCACTTTCAGTTCTCACCCTGTGGGTAACTGTGCCGGCAGCCGGATGGCTGCTGACACCGGGCCCGAGGCTGGAGCCGCTGCGCTCGCTAGCAGCCGGCTGTGGCTCTCATTTGCAAATGCTAGGTAGAGGATTGCACTCAACGCCGCAAATAAGGATATAACTCTTCCAGTCACACTTGGTGATATTTACACAATTTTTATGATTGAATATATCCACTGTCCTTTCCTGGAGTGAGATTTAATCTTCCATGCATTACCTCTTCCTGCGAGCCGGACAGCGCGGGTTGCGGGGGCCAGGTGAGGCCCGAGCCCGTGCTCGCTGTCCACCTCTGCATGAAACGCTGCTGCTGTCAGCCAGACAGCGGCATTGCTGTAAAAATCCCAGTGTAAATATTTGTTCTAAATGAGGCTTTCCTTCTGCCTCGACTGAAGCGTAAGCAAGGGAGCGTGTGAAATGTCGTATCATTTTTAGGTTAATTTCTGCCGAACACGGGGAGTTTTGTTGTTTTCCCATGCCTCCTCCCTCCCCATGGCATCATCTGCTGCAGATTTAGTTTTTTTTTCCTCAAAGTGTCTCCCCAGAGAGTGAGTGTGCACAGAAGCCGAGATGTTTTCTGCCCCTAAGAGAGCGTTTTGTTGCTAGCCTGCCCTTCTCCGGCCATAGGCACAACGCGGGGTGTTGACTAAGGAAGATGGATGTTTGCCTTGATTAACTGTCAGATTATTGATAGTTTTCAGATGTCTTTTGTCTGACAGGATTTGCACTAAATAAAGTGTGCAGGCTGATGTGAGAAAACAGATCACTAGAGCATTAGGTTAAATAATCTGTTACGTTATTAAAGTCTGGTTTACTGGAGAATTTTTGGCTGCCATGAAGTATTTGGGGGGGGGGGGGGAATGCAGCTCGCTTCCATGTCAGGCTGCTGAAAGCAGATTTTAATTTGAACTGTGACCTTGCTCTCTGCTGGCAGCGCTTTCACCGGAGGTTTGCAGGACTTCGCAGCTGCGGCTTGTGGGACGGCTGGAGCTGGCCGGGGGACGGGGCGCCAGGACAGGCTTTGCTGCTCTTGCCTCGCGGCTGCCTTAGCACAGGAAAGGCACCGTCCTGTCCGCCCGTCCGCCTGTCTGTCCACCTTTCCCGAGCTCCATGCTGCGGGTGGACTCTGCCTCTCCAACACGGGCCGTCCCGCAGACGTGTCTCACCTCGCTCGCGGGGCGTGCACAAGCGTTGGAGGCGCGCGAGGGGCAGAAAGGGCCTTTTACTCCCATCGGCGTTAAAGAGGAGCAGCAGAAGCCCAGAGCTGGTGTGGACGCGCCGGGGCTCTGCCCCTGCCCTGCGCTACCAGCAGAGCTTGCCAAAGCGTTCTGGTCTTACAGTGTTACATCCTTTATATATATCTTTTTACATTTGCGATCAGTGTGATAAGTCTAGTACACTACTTCTAGCTGGTTGATTTTTGCTGTGCTTACAGTGAGTAAATAATCTGAAGGTTTAATTCACCTTCTTACCTGAAATGTTAAAGTTTAACAAAATACTTGATTTTCCCTGAAACATTGCGCTCGCTGTGAGTGTAGCTACGTCAATCTTTTACAAAGATGCGTTGACCTTCTTGTGCTTTTGCCGCCCGCGCGAGGGTTTAGGATGCTCTCGAACGGCGGCGGTTCTTCCTCGTCCTCTTCTTCGGAAACGGTGGCTTCTGCCAGCTGAAGGTGCCGCTGGTGGCTTTCAGCTCGAACTCTACGGGGAAGTGGTCGCTGACGCCCAGCGCCTGCGAGGGAGAGCGGGAGGGGGAGAGCGGGGAGGCGCTCAGGGCTGGCGTGCCCGCGGCCGAAGGCGCACGCGTTGCCCCCCCCCATTCCCCCCCCCCCCCCCGCTGCACCGTGCCGTACCTGCTCCTCAGTGAGCCAAAAAACCTTCTGAAAATCGAAGACGTTCGCCGAGCGCGGCACCACGGCCCCGACAAGCGCTTCCCCGCTGACCACGATTCTGGAAGGAGCGAGGAAAAGCGGGACATCGCTGCCAGCACCCGACCCCACGGTGGCCCCCCGGCCCCTGGCCAGCTCAACGCCCCACGTTGCCCACCGCTGTCCCCGAAACGCGGGGTGCACCCCGCCGGCACGCTTTTACAGGGACTGACGAGGGACACCGGGCACTGGCAGCCCCCCCCAAAGCCCCGCTTTGGTCCTGAAGCTCATTCTGTGAGAGGCTGACTTTGGGGGGTAACAAGCTAAGATATTTGTTGTCCAGGCTGAGGAAACTGCTCATATCAGCAGGACTTATCACGTGCCCTGGAACCTTCCATGCAGCCCCTGATTTTGCATTAGTCAACCCAAATCACAAATGCAAAAGTCATGGTGCAGAGCAGGCAAGAGTGACGCTGGCATCGCTGCAGAAGGGCCTTTCGCTTGGCGGTTGCAGAGCGCTCTGGGGACGCAAAGTGCTCTGTAATTGCCGGTTATTCATCTACGTGGAAGCCACAGCAAAGGTGAGGTCTGCTGTGAATTCTGGCCCTTTCTTCAAAACCGCTTGCCAACAAACCTGCAAAATGCTTTGTGCTCCTGGTCAGAAGAGTCTGGATCTCAGTTCCCGTGGAGTCTCTTTAATCCTTGAAAGCCTCGCGTGCAAACTGCTTTACATGATAAGCATTGATACCTTTCCATATTTTTTTTCTAAGGGAGGTATGAACAGGGAAGGGTTTACTGCTCTGCTTACCTGTCATATGGGCAGTTCGTGCTTCTCTTAACTGTTGTGTCATTTTTGTCACCGATTAGCCAGACAAATTCAGGGTGAGTCCTCAGCCGGATGTTCTGCCACTGCTTTTTTGGGACATAGCTGCAGCCAGCGTTGAAGTCCCCCATGAAGATGAAGTTCTGGAAGGAGAAGAGCTCTTCAGAATAAGACAGCAATGATGTTTATGGTCAACAAATGTTGCTAAGAGCCATTGCAATTCAAAAAGTGAGAGCTTAGGTCAACAGCTTGCAGAGGCTGACGGTGGAAGCACCTGCTAGTATGTTAACATAAGAGCGGAAAAAAGTGGGACTTTTCCTGGAAGACATTCTGTATCTCTGATGTAATGTACGTATTGATCTGTTTCTAATATGGCTTCTAATACCTGCCTTTCCAAACTCCCTCCTGTTGCACACCTAGGGCAAGGCAGCCCGACTTGGAGCCAGGTGGGGAAGAGAAGAGCGAGGAACGGACCATTTTAAGGAAGTGGCTGTTTCATCAGGAGATCGAGTTTACTGAGTGAAAGCTGGAGCACTCAATGAAAATATGTCAAAGAGATATTAGAAGCAGGGGGTTTCTATCAACTGTTTCAAGATCACCAAACTCTGAACATTGTCCCTGGTGAATCAGTGTCAAAGCTGATACAGCAACATAAAGGTCTTAACTAACCTCAGTCATCCAGCGCTGCTTTACATCTAAATACACATCGTAGAGCTCATCGATCTCCCGCACTGCTGTTTCTGGTGTGGTGTGCTGAGGGATTATAGCAAACTCTTTGACAGCTTAAAAACAAGGCAAAACAGGAAAAAATATAACAGTTAAACACATAATGAATCACAAAGCCAAAAAATGTGACTGACTTGAAAGCAACTGTTTTCCTGAAGGAAAAACAGCTTGTGTTTTGGCAGCGCAACAAAGGACGTTGGCTGTGCAAATGCCGTTCTCCGCACTAGCTGCTCTGCCGCCAATTAAATGATAACGTGCTGCGTTAGTGCAATGCAAGCCACACTGAAATCACGGTGACAGCTGCTCCTACGGCCCTGCCGGCAGCTCGGAGCGCATTGGCGCAGCGTTACGGAGCAGAAAGGAGACGCGGCAGTGGCCGTGGGGCGGCTCGCCTTGCCCGCGTGGGGCTGCGTGCTGCGCTGTGCTGCTCGGTGGCACCTGCCCGTGGAAGAAGGGTTCGTGCTTGAAAGCGTCTCACCAGTTTTGGGGGAGAGGAACCAGACGACGAAGGGCTCTCTGGAAAAGGCGTCTTCGTCCCCAGGCTGGAGATCGGGATACTGGTAGATTTGTTTCACCGACACCAGATTGTGCCTGCAACGTGAGTCAGTGTAAACAGTCCAGCAGATATCCCGTGGCAAGTTGCACCTCGCCGGCTCCTGGTGAAGGCCACCTCGACCAGGCTGCGGGGTGCGACAGGCCGAATAAACCGCTGGCTCTGCTGTGGTGACGGAGCTTTGCCAGGACAGGAGCCAGGCGAGGTGGCCCGCGCCGTGGGGCACGGCTGTGGCCGGTGCTCGCGGTGCCGCGCCGCGACCGCGCTCGCCTACCTGTAGATGAACGCGTACTGCTCCTTGTAGGTCTTTCTTCCCAGCCTTTTGCTGATCACATAGCTGTATTCTTCCTTTGGCCCTTTTGACCATCTGGAAAGAAAACGGTGTCTGATAGTTTATTTCTGTGTTTATAAAGGGTTGAGAAGGAGTTAACTTCTCATGAGTCTTATGTGAGCGCCTGTGCACGGCGTATGAGCCACCGACTGCTGGGTTTCAGGGGCGGGTTATAGAGACAAAAAAATCCTCCAAGGCTCAGTTGCGTTCGGGGTATATTCTTCATTGCTTTCTCTTTTATTCTACACCCTCCGGGCCTTTTGCAGCCTCTGGCGTTATGTCTGTTCTTCAGATGGTCTCACTTCTGTTCAGGTAAATGCCAACAACATACCAAAACCAGATTTTGTTGTTTTCTCTAGACTAGTAAATCGCAGGTAGGTGATCTTCAGTATTATCTTTAGTTTAGCAAAACAATTTCTAATTGTGCAGAAAGGCAAACTCCACTTCTTACTCTGGTGTTAGCCAGGTCAGGTCTTTTTGCTTCCTTCCCCTTTCCTTTGAGCGTTGATCTTTCTTTGACTGATTGAATCTGCCTTAATTATACTGATTTTAAAAGTAATTAATAATTAATTACACTGATTTTAAAAGTATATTTGCTACACTGCACTGGAGCTGGTTAAGCCCTGGGCTTCTCAGAGCTGCCAGAGAGTCTGGTCCTCTCCTGATTGCTGGGACAGACCCAAACTGAGATCTGTTGGTCCCAGGGCCTGGCCCTGCTGGTAAGGGGGGCTGAACAGATGATGGGACTGGGCTCTCGCCTCTGTTCATCTCTCCCAGCATCTGCCTACTGAAAGATTTATTTTTTTCACCTTCTGAAGAAAAAGCTAGCGCAGACCATTATCAGAGGTGGGATCTGGGCAGCGAGGAAAATTGTTCCCAACCCAGCTCCGGTTCCTCCCTGTGGGTTGCTGTGCCTTGCAGCCCACACTCGCATTAATCCACGTGGGCGACGCATCCCCCCTACCTGTTCAGCCTCTCCATCAGAAGGGGGCATATTCGGTTGTTGTTTTCCTTTATTTCCATCAGTAACATGATGTCACAGCGCAAAATGACCTGCAACAGGAAAGAGCAAAAAGCAAGTCTGTGCTCAGTATATTTTGGAGGGTTAGAACGACATTAGGAAGCTGTGGCTGCTTGTGCGAAGGGAGAAGCGGGGGTGCACATTGCCGCATGCAGCGGGGCTGGCTCGCCTTGCACGGGGAGTGGGGCGGCCACTGGGGTGGCCGTGGCCCTGGCAAAGGCCTTCCCCTTTCTGAGTTGCCCGACAAGCCAGTGTGGGAACTGGGAGAGGGAACTCGGGAGCCAAGTGATTTGGGTTTTGGTTGCAAACTTCTGCACCTGCCCCATAGAAGGAAGTTTGCAGGGGAAGAGGCAGCTCCAGCCTCCATTGAAGGCTCTCGTTTCCTCCTGCAGCCGGTTGGGTTCTGCTTCCCTCCCTGCCTCAGCCTGCAGTCTCGGTTTTTATCTTTCTTCTCGAGCTGAGCCAAGCTGAGCAGAGCCGAGCTGGCTCTCCCCACCGGCCGCCACGGCTGCTCTGCATGCAGCATGCTCAGGGGCTTCTTTCTGCCCAGGTTTTGTCTCTAGTCAAACTTTTTGGGTGTCGTTGGTGGAAATGCAGAGCTGATATCTTTATAACAAAGCCTCCAAAACCGGAAATGCAGAGCTGATATCTTCATAAGAAAAACCAAACAAACCCTGTTCTACAGTTGGTTGCAATGAAAGAAACAAAAATAAATGGCAGCCGCCTTTACTGCTGGGATTTGGTGGGTAGAGCCATGCTGCTAACACTGTGTTTGGTTACTGTGGCATCTTGGATGAGGCTTCCAAGCCTCAAGTCCAAAACACGATTGTTTCACTTTAAAAACAGTTATCTTTCAGATGCTTCAGAGGAAGTGTGTTGGTGAGTTTTGTTTAAAAAAAAGCAATTAGGCTTTTCAATTTTGTATCACACCCTAATGTGGCACTCACTACTGTCCTGAGAAGACATCTAGAGAAGGGTTTGTTAGAGCAATTAGCACATAAGCAAGGTAAATAACGTATCACAAAACAGAGCTCTGGGGATTCAGAGGGAAAGCTGTTTTCACTGTGCCCAAAGTTTTTCATCCTTTCCTAAGCAGATTTCTGAAAGAAACAGCAAATGTTGTTTCTGCTGTACTCTCACGCAGGCTAAAATAGCTGCAAACATGCTACTCAGCGACAGGCTGATTTTTGCGTTAGCAGTACAAGATAATTCTCATCGTTTAGTCATTCTTAACTTGAAATTTGCCTGTGAAAAGACAAATGAGCTGCAAGATTATATGGATAAGAAGTCCTTGAAAAGCTCAGTTTCCATCTCATCTAGACGTACCTTTACGACGACATCGATGACTTCTTGCCTGGCTATTTTTGCTTCTCCAAAAGACTTCACATTGAAGGAGCAGATTTTCAGGCTCAGAGATGTGTGGAAGGAGAAGAGTGAAAGCGCAATGATGAGCAGCATCTTTGGGGCCTCGGGCAGACCGAGCCGCACGGAGCGGGCCTATAAATACGTACGCGTGCGTGCGTCTGGGTGTCCGTCCCGCCGTCTGCAGCTGGATCAGAGCGCAGGATTGACGGGGTCAGCTGTGTCACTCATGAGCGACCAAACAGGAATTGCTGGTTTCCTCCTTTTCCCTCACTTCCATCTTTCCGCGCAAAGGGGCGGCGGGACCTTGCCCTTCTGCCCTGAGGGACTCGCAGGGCTGCGGAGCCGATGGCCCTGTGCCGGCGGCGCAGCGGCTCCGCTCGGGGGCTCCGCATCCCGGCCCCGTGGGCAGGAGCGTTCGGCACTGTCGACCCCATGAGGCGCCGGGAGCTCGCGGTGCTGGGGGAACCGGTGGCTGGGAAGGCTGCACGGAGGCGGTGACCTCTCCGGTTTCCCAGACTGCTCGCTATTACTCACTTCTGCCTTTCCCAGGGCCCGCGGTGGTGCCTGACTGTGGGGCGGCTGCGTCCGCCCGCCCGCGGCAAAGCGCCTGCCTTCGCGTGCTGCCGGGGCGGCCGTGGCTTGGCACGGGAAGGGGCTCATCCGTGCTGAGCGAGTCACCAAGCCTCCGCTGCGGGGGGGACACAGTGGCATTTTGCATCGCCACAGCCGTCGTGCCGAGCCCCCACGCTGCCTCAGACCTGCCGCCGGCCCCCGTGGTGCCGGTGCTGGGTCCACGGGCAGGGAGCCGCTGCCTGGATTAATTAAACTGCTGCAGCTGGAGCTGGCGCAACACGCGGCTCTGGGCAGTGGGTGAGTCTCACCGAACCCCAAAAACGTGATGTGGCTGAAGGGAGCGAGACGCATATCGTGCTGTGAAGCCAGCACAGCTGGCTGGGCCACCCGGTGCGCGCCACGAGCGCGGAGACACCCGCAGCGAGTGAGTTTTGGTGAGAGATGGAGTTAGTTAGAGTGACTGCTCCCAGCCAGCACTGTGCAGAGCTGCTGCCCCGCGGAGCCGCCTGGGCACTCGATAATTAACCCAGACGTTTCGCCAGCAGGAACGTCGGCCTCGCTGTTTGACCGAGAAGCCTGTCCTTCGCTCGGAGATAACGAGCACCAAGGGACGGGGGGAGCCTGGCCCCTCCTAGACCGGCGCTTTCTCCCCGCCGGACCTTGAACGAGCGGTCCTTGGATAGGACAGGCCCCGCACGGGAAAGGTAAACACTGGGAAATGATCTGAAAGGTCTTTTTATACGGAAAGATAGCCTTGCTTCAAACTAGGTACGTGGGAAGCTCCTAGGCCACTACCGTCTGTGCGTGTTCGGCCCCCGAGGGCCGGCGTCTCAGCCGGGGGCAGCCAAGGACGGGCAGGCGCTGGGCAATTGGAAGCAGCAGCGCCGGGATCTGCAGATCTTGCGTGTGCCCCCAGCAGAGGCGAGGTGAGGGACGGGCACTTTGTGACCGCTGCAATCTCTCTCCCTCGAGCCATTAAAACTTGGAGCTCGTGCAATCCGGCGGTGGTCCCTGGCACCAACCCCCCCCCCCCCCCCCCCCCCCCCGGCCAAAAACAACTAGGCCCGCCTGGCCGCCCGGAGAGGTGTTGAAGGCAGATGTTTGCTGCTGCTGCTGAGGCGCCTCAGCCCGCGGTGATGCAGCCTCCCCGCTGCAGCGTCCCCCGAGGAGGACTCGCTTATCGGCGGTGGTGCAGGCTTCCCTTTCCCCTCCGTGGCGGCGCGTTATCGGAGGTGTGGCGGCGGTGCCCTCGGGAGCGGACGAGGACAGGGGGGGCCCGCGGGGGCGATGCTCCTCCACGTGCTGCCTTATCTCGGCGCACAGCTCCCCCCGTGCCTGTGCCGCACGTGAAGCACGAGCGGTACCGGCTTCCCGCAGCTGCCCCGCGTCTCGCACAACGGCAGCGAAGCCGCTGAGCCCTGGGGGACGCGTCCAGCCGATTTGGGGTGTCTCGCAGCCGTTCTCGCGCCACTCAGGCATGCGGCGTCTTGGAGGAGGAAGCCTCCGCGACAGCAGGAAGGAGCCGCCGCGGCGCGTGTGAAAGGGTGAGTTTGGGTGAATTAGGCGACCTTTGGGATCGCCGGGGCCCAGCCCGGCCCTCGGGCCGACCGCCCGGGCGCTGTCCCCTGGGCCTGCAGGTTAACGAGTGACGAAGCGCCCGAGCCGCGTTGTACCGCTGGGGTGCAAAATCAGGCTGTAACCAAATACGGTCATGCTGGAAGTGTTTTAACGTTAATCTGACAATAAAAGCCGTCCTGGCGTGATCCTCCGGAAGCTGAGAATTAGGTGAGGGTAAAAATACGTGGTGCATGAGGCAGCGAGTGTTTGCTTTGAATCATTACAGCTTTATCTGATACTCAGTCTTTATTTATTATTCCCTAGGTTGCTCGTTCCCCGTAAGGAATTACCACCGGGGAGTAATTCCTTTACTGGCACAGTATTCTGATTATTTTTTTTTCTTTTTAAACTTAATACACCAGCACTGCTGAAGGAGGCCTGACGGCTAAAGCAGTTCTAGGGAAAACGCCTCATCATGTTTCAGTGTGTTCCTTGAATGAGGCCATTTAACTGAGATTTAGGAGAAAACGGGATAATCTGAAGTGAAACCGTGGCTACAGAGGCCTTCGCTGCATGACAAAGAGCAGGCTTTGGAGCTGGAAATCCATAAGGATGCTGCAGGGAGCGAATAGGCAGTTCTTGCACGATGTATGAGCACCCTTATTGTCAGCAGCTAAAGGTGTAATTAAAACGCATATAATATATGCATTGCTTTCGAAAGTAGTACTCACTCCTGCCCCGTAGGGCAAGTTTTGGTGGCTGCGTGTGATTAAAGTTTGCTCTGCTCAGGGCACCCCAGTCCCATGCGGGCTCCCCCAGCGCTGCCGAGGTGGGGATGCTCGCGGGGCGCCTGCCTTCCCCCGTCCCCGCTGGCTCCCTGGCGCCGCGGCCGTGCCCGGGTCCCGCCGGCGGCACCGTGCCAGGCTGCACCCTTCCCGGGGCCAGCCCTGCCTCGCTGGAGGCGGATGGGCCAGGTCACGCCGGGACGTGACTCACCTCGCCAAAGTGGCGTGCAGTCGCTCGCTGGTGTTGCAAAAAACCTCGCTGCACTCTCCAGGGGTTTGTGACCCATCAGCGGAAAATAACGTGGCAGCCTTTTATCTGGGGGAGCCGCGCTGCTCCCGGCTCGGGGAAAGCCGAGCGGCAGTTCTCTGCAGCCGACCAGGGCTGGATAGACCCAGGATTATTATTACGCCCTTATGCAAAATGCGATGGTTTGTGGGCTGGCCGCCCCGACTGCCTTCTGAGGACGCAGGACAGCCAGCTCTGACTCTTGTCAGCTGAAATCACGCGGCCGCTCTGATTTAAAAACATGTTGTTTGTAACTGGACCACGAGGAAGTTGCCCCACACTGCTCCCAGCACCGCGGCTGCGTTGCTGTGCTGGGGGTACACGCGGCTGCCGGGATGGGGGATTTGCGGCTGATGGGGGGAATACCCGGTGTTTCACCGCAAAATGCCGCCAGTCACGGCGGGTGACACGGTGGGGGCTCGTCCTCGCCAGCCACTGCAGCTCTGTGTCGCGAGCAGCGTCTCGGTACAGGGAGGATGAATTAAATAACCAGGGTGGGTTATTACGGGTGCTGGCCTCCGGTTTGGGTGTGCCAGGTGCCGTGCGTGCAGCAGCCATCCCGAAGCGATGGTGCAGGGCCCCCAGGCCCCCGCGCCCTCCCCTGCAGGAGCCTCCCCTGCTCCCGCCGCCGCCTGCCTCCCTTCGGCCCCGGGCACGCTTTGGTCCCCGTGGCCCTGATCGCCTGCGGGTGCCACTGGCAGAGCCCCCGGCTCCTGCCCCAGCGCCCTCGCCCCCTCCGCTGGGCCGTTTCTTGCTGCTGTCACCAGAAGGTCCAGGTTTGCTGCTCCACCACAGACCTCCGGGTCCCTCCGGCCTTGCCCAGCACCCGTTTTCCCAGGCACGGTCATGAGAAAGCAGAAGCCTCCGTGCAGGACCTGGCACCCGCCCTTCATGTAGCAGGTCGGCCCGGAGCCTGCAATAGTGTTTAAAAACTTGTGAAATATCTGACGCATCTGTTCACTGCACCCTCAGAGCTCGTCCTTGGGCAGCCAAAGGTCGCGGGGAGTCTCTTTAAACGGGACCAAAAATGCTGGCGCAGAGCTGCACCTTGGCTCGACGGGGTCGGGTGAAAGCCTCAGTCTGAGCTAGTGACACTTTCTCGAGCTGGCGGCGTAGCAAGATTACGGCTGGTTTAACTCTCCCCTACTTGGTTTAATGACTCTTTGCTGACAGCCCTGTTATCAACAGCTTTTGGTTATCGCAGTGCCCTCTGCCCCGCGCAGCCCTCTGCACCGGTGCCCTCAGCTCGTCAGCCCACCACGCTGCAGGGACCTGCTCTTCTCCAGATGCCGTGAGGGTTTGACCCAGTTTACCTGCCTTTTCTTGCTGAGCTTATTTCCAACTTAATTAAAATTTTCTCCTATTTTTGGGCATATTTTCAAGGTGCATCCCAGGCTGATATATGACCCAGGGAGAAGCACAATACGTTTGTTTGTAGCAAAGGGATTTGGGTTGACTGTTTTTTAAAAAAATAAAGCAGCTTTTAAATGCAGGTTGATATGCAGCTAGGAAGTCATGTCACCTGCTGGGAAGAGAGCGGAGGAAGCAGGGCTGCAGCCTGAACGCAGGCTGATGGTGACTCCTCGTGCAGGTGTAAAAGCATTGGCAGGATGCTCTGATCACAATCTTTGGGCTCTTTCATGGGAAATGCAGAGGAGGTCTGTGCTCGCAGGTGAGCACAGCACTTCCCACAGCCGGGGGGAGGGATGGACCCCCTTGCCCTAGCTTGGTGAAGTGCCCGGGGCCTGGGGCAAGGGGGGCTGTGTGGCTCCTGTGGGGGGCAGAGCGCTGCTCCCCCCCTTGCATCCCTGTCGCAGCTGCATTGCGTTCCCCCCATCTATCCTTCTCCTATCCCTGTTGCATGCCCCCAAGCATCCTGGCTGTTTGCCCCCTTGCATCGCTCCCTTACATCCCTGTTGGGGCTGTGTCGCAGCCCCTTCGCACCCTTTTTGCACGTCCCTTGCATCCCCCCCCTTGCACCTCAGTCGTAGTCACATCGCAGCTGTGTCACACCCCCTTTGACGTCCCCTGCTGCATCCCCCCGCACCCCGGTTGTACTGCTGTGGCAGCTGCACCATGTCTCCCGTTGTAGCCGTGGTGTAGCTCTGTTGCACCCCTCTTGCATCACCTCACCTCTGCACCTGTTGTATCCCCCTTGCAGCCACCTCACACCCTCCCTTGCATCCCCAGAGTGACCCTGTCGCACCCCGTCATATCCTCTTGCATCTCTCCTCGCATCCCTGGCGCACCCTTACTGTATCCCCTTTGCAGCCCTGTTGTAACCCCACCTTGCAGCCCCCCCCACTCCTGTTGCAGTCCCCTCGCACCCGTGTTGTAGCCCCTTCATCCCTCCTTGCAGCCCCATTGTAGCCCCATTGCATCCCCCCCTTGCACCCCTCTTGCACCCATGTTGTAGCCCCTTCATCCCCCCCTTGCAGCCCCACTGTATCCCCATTGCAGCCCCCCCTTGCACCCGTGTTGTAACCCCCGCACCCCCCCCCTTGCAGCCCCACGGTATCCCCCTTGCACCCACGTTGCATCCCCTGCACCCCCCTTGCAGCCCCATCGCACCCCCCTTGCAGCCCCACTGCGTCCCTCCCGCAGCCCCGCCGCACCCCCGCGCAGGCGGCGCGCTCGGCTGCGCCCCCGCGGAGCCGCCCGGCAGCGGGGCGGAGGGGCGGGCGCAGCGGCGCCTCGCTCGGCACCGGGGCGGCGCGGCGCGGCGCGGCGCGGCTCGGTGAGCGGCAGCGGCGGCGGGGCCCGAGGGGCGGTGGCGGTGGCGGCGGGGCGGGGGGGGCGCGGGGCGGCGGGGCTGGGCGCGGGCGCGGGCGGGGCGCACGCGGGGGCACGCGTGACCCGCTGCGGGCGGCGGGGGGGGGTTGAAGGCCGCCCAGAAATGCAAGGAAAAATTAGGAAAAAAAATTTAAAATAAGCATAATTAATCTGCATTAAAAATCAAAAAAAGGCGGGGGGGGGGAGGAGAGCGGCGCTGCTTCTCGGCGCTGCTCATTGGCGATTGCCGGCATCCCGGTGGAACAGGCGCCTGCGAGGAGAGCGCGCTAGGCGGTGCGGAGCCGCTGGGCCTCGGGGCGGGGGGGGGGGGCTGCATGCACGGGGAGGAGACCCCGGGGGCCAGGCCCGAGCGGGCCCCCATTGCTCCGGCGGCGGGTGGCCGGCACCCTCCACCCCGGCCCTCGCCAGCGCTTCCCCACCCTCGGAGCTGTGCAGCGGCGCTGAGCCCCGACACCCTCGTGACGTGGGATGTGCGGTACCCCCTCTGGTGCGTGCATGCATGCAGCGATGGGGAGGATGTGCTGGGAATATTTAAGCCGGCATCTCTTGCCAGCCATGCTTTTCTGCTGCGGGTGGGCCGGGCCGGCTGGCGGGTGGCAATGCCGGCTTGTCTCCGCGCTCCCCGTGGCGCGGGGGGACCGCTGGCGGGGGCCGCGCAGGCACAAGTGGGTCAGAGGCGTGCGTTTCATGAAGCGGCGCTCCAGAAATAATGATCTCATTTCTGCCATCTATAAATAAATAAAGGTGAAAGGGCGCGTTTCCTACTTCCAGTCCTCCAGAGGCTGGATTAAGGCTGATAATAGCTGGCTGGCTGATGGACAGATATCTTTGAATATCAATAGATTTTAATTTGTAGCTGTACTGTGACCGGCATCTAAAAGGTCACGCTGCAAAGAGCCCCTGAGAAATCGCAGCGCCAGCTATGTCGTCCCTTAGCGTCGAGATTGTCTCTGTGGGTGCTGGCGGTCCTGGGGAGCAGGAGGAGGAGGAGGAGGAGGAGGAGGAGGTTCGCGGGAGAAGCGGGTTGCTGTATGGTGTCGGCAGTGCGAGTCAGGGCTTTGGGGGCTGCTCGGCACTGCTGCTGCTGAGGTCCGCCAAAGCCGGCTCTTTCTGCTGGGGGATCTAAAACTGGTTGACGTTTCTGCTTCGTAAACTCTTCAAAAAAATTAAGGTGGGCTCCGATGTGCTTCTCAGCTTCCCACCCTTCTGCGTTTCAAGCCCTGTTGGCCTGTTAGGCACAGGCTGCCTGCTTCGGGCCCGGGGGGCACGGGCGAAGCCCAGGGCGCAGGGAAGCGCCCCGCTTCTCAGGGACGCCGTGCCGGCCGCTGGCCTCGATGCTGGCCTTGACGTGCTGCTCGATGCGCGCGGTCGCGATTTCTGAGACCTGAAAAATCCTTTCCGGCCTTGCAGGGGGCTGCAGGGCTCTGCCGTCACGCCCCGGCCCCACGGTGTGCCGTGCCGTGCCGTGCCGTGCCGTGCCGTGCGAGGAGCGCCGGTGCTCCTGGAAAGCCTCACGGTCTCCCTGGGCAACGATCTGAGCCTGTTTCAGTGTTCGTGGTGGTGTTTACTTTTTGTGTTTTTTTTCCTGAGATAAATGCAGGTTGTGTGGTTCCTTACACTGCGTTGCGCGCCGCTGCTGCTGTGGTATCTTATGTGGGGCCTTATGCAAAACCGGTGTCTCCCCCCGCGTCCAGCCCTGGGGTCTCCTCCAGCTCGCGTGCTGCCTGCGAGAGGAAAATATTGACGCGGCTTCGCTGGCAGCATCCTCCCCGGCGGCCTGCAGCAGCCCGGCCTGCCCGCCGCTGGTTCGGGCTCGCTGCTGCAGTGCTGCCGGCGGTGGCCGGGCGCTCGGGGTGGCAGCTCGTTTCTGCATTGCTGCTCGGCAGTGCTGGGGACCGGTGCTGCCGGCCATGCGAGCTGTGCACCGCGGCCAGTCCCCAGTGCGCCAGACCTTGCCAGCACGGCGCCCATGCTGCCAGTGCCACCTTGCCTAATCCGCATCAGCACATTAATTTATGAGGCACTTGGAGACCCTTTCCAGAAAGCGGTAGCGATACACTGGCTTTACTTAGCGCCTTTTGCTCTTGCCGCGCACGTCTCCAGGTCACGCAGTGCCTTCAGGTGATTAATCAGTTGTGAGCCGAAGCCTCGTGGCTGCAACCAAGGGGCTGCTGCTTGCTTTTGTTTTTAAGCCCAGGACATCTCATTAGCGTACAGCCATGCCTGGCCCTTGGTGGGTGCCGCTCGTGCCCATCCCCCGGGCCGCTTTGCTGCTCCCCCTGCGTGGTGCCGCGTCTGCCGGGGCAGGGGACGGAGGAGGCGACAGCGTGAGCCGGGGGTAACCATGGAAATCGGCAGAGTTGCTCCACGGAAGCGGAAAGCGGGTGCAGCAGCGCGGCAGCTGGAGCGCCTGCGCTTCACCGCCCTGCTCGCCAGCGCCCGCGCAGCATCCTTGGGGCGCGCAGCATCCTTGGGGCACACAGCATCCTCAGGGCACACAGCATCCTCGGGGCGTGCAGCATCCCCGCGGCATTCAGCATCCTCAGGGTGTGCAGCATCCTCGCGGCACGCAGCATCCCCGCAGGACCGACCAGGGCGCCCCGGGGGTGCCGGGCTGGCCGGGCGCACAGCCCCCACGCAGCACGCGGTGCACGAGAGCGGCCGGGCCCCGCGGGGCGGTGGCGGGAGGCAGTGCGCAGGAGCTCCCAGCGGCTGTGGCATCGCCGCCCGCCCGGTCGCCGTGCGGGGGAACCTCTCCAAGAGCCCGTCAGCCTCTTCCAGCGCCGGCCCGCCTGCAGTGGGGTGCCCTGATCCTCCCACGGCTTTCTGCAGCTTGACAAAAGCTGCTACCAAATTCAGCCCAGCATCTTTCTGGGTTTGTAATAATTTCCTGTGACTGCGCCACATTGCAGCCCAATTTATACAAGGACTTTGGAGCACTGAACAGCTCTGGAGAAAGAAATTTAAGGCAAACAGGAAGGGAATGGGAAGGAGCTTAGTTAACACACTTTGTTTTAATAACTGTAACCATTTTAAGCAGTTATGATCCCCATTTCCTTCGCTTCTGCTCCCTTGTTTCAGTTGAGCCGCTGCTGTGAGTTTTCCCAGGGCATGGGCATGAGTACATAGTGCATTTTAAGTGGATGATTTCTATCTCCTTGGAGAGCTTTTGTGCACTCAGCTTGTTTTCACTTTGTCTGGGATGTCAGCTTGCACTTTGTTCCTACTTGGAACAATTTTGCTTTATTGCAGGAACGACTATAAAGAGGGGAAAGGTTGGTCAGAGGATAAATATGATGCGTCTTGAAGGGAAGCTGGTGGCTTAAGTATCCAAAACTTGTCGTCCCTCTCAGCTATAGCACCTGAAAGGAATAAAAACAGGAGTTTAATTTTGCCTTTTTTCTGTTCCAGTGATTTTTTCTGAGCACCATTACTGCCCATAGTGAGCAGGACCTGCACCGAGAGGAAGAGGGATCGCCAGAAGGTAAGCTGTGCCTTTTGAAGGCTTTCTCCTTGTTGCTTTGGTTTCCAAGTCAAGGAGCCAGGGACATCCCTCTTTGCTTAAAGGAGAAGGTGAATTCAGGGCTTTTCCTTTGGATTGACTGGGCACTGACAGAGATAAGATGATCCAAAAACTCATGGAAACTTTTAGAAAGAAGTGAGGGGAGAGGGTCTGTGTTTCTCCCATATTTTGTCCTGGATACAACCTTCCTTTTGTTACAGGTCAAAAATGTTAATGTCTATTTTCTGTGATTATGCTCTCAGGTACATTACTGTGCAGTGCAACCCTGCTTCCGAATACAAGGTGTATTTGCTGCACAAAATCTTTGTTTGTGAACAACCTGCACAGAGAAGGAAGATCTTTCTTCAAAATGTTAATTAAATAAATCATAGTATGTTTTTGAGGCTTAAAGAAGTAAATGATATTTAGTTTTAGTAAGGAGGTGTCTAGTGTGAACATTTACAGTATTCCTCAGATTTCAATTATTCTTTTTTTCCCTGGAGAGAGGGAAAACCTAGATGTTGGTTTTTCCTGTAGCTCTAGAGTTGCTCTAAACTTTCCATCTTGGTCATATATGAGCTAATACTGCAGCATCAGCAGTATCTGTGGTGATTTGGTTTCTGCTTCACAGCATGATATATTAGTATGGCTCTCAAATGAAACAGGAGTAGGTCTGTCTATACTGACGTTGAGAAATTTGGTGGGGATGTCAGGGGGGAGAGAGGTGGGTGGTGGGAGACCAGGCACTGGAAACGTTTTGTTGTGTGAGTAGGTTTGGCAGAAGAGGTAGTGTTGAGGACGTGGTGAGGCGTAAGTTGGTTAACATCAGGAGTTAAGGGAGGTGTGTGCGTGACAGGGTTTAATCCCTTAATGAGACACACGTCCCTGCTCTCGGAGGCTGGGAGAGCTGGGCGGTGAGCAGGGCGCTGCGTGCAGGGCTGCGCCCGCAGAGCGGGTGCGAGCTGCCCTTGAGCATGCAACACCATTAAGAGCTTTTGTATGAAGGTGCTGGGGAGCCGAGACAGGACCTGTGTATTACAACAGCAGCAACCCCCCCAGCGCAGGAACGAGGACTTGGGAGGTCCAGCGTGGCCTGGGGACGGGGACGAGGGGGTCTGGGACGAGGGCTCGCAGCCAGAAGAGGCTCTGCCAGGCTGCTGCCTTCCTTCTCTCTCCTGCCGGTTTGAGCAGCGCCAGGACACGAGCGCAGTGATTAGGTGCATTAAGCATCCCAAAGAAATAACCCCAATAAAACGGAAAGACGCTTCACTGCGCTGCTGAGCGGCGTGTTCTGCACCTCGCGGTCGCTCCCCTGCGGGCGGCGGGGGCCTGAGCGGTGCCCCGTCGTCGCCCCCGTGCTTCACCTCCCACCTGATCCTCCACGATACGCGCGCAGGTGGGGCCGGCCCGGGACGGCGCCATGGACCTCGACGTGCTCAACATGTTCGTGATAGCCGGAGGCACCCTGGCCATCCCCATCCTGGCCTTCGTGGCCTCCTTTCTCCTGTGGCCCTCAGCGCTGATCAGGATCTACTACTGGTAAGTGAGTTAGCGCTGGCGCTCGCCGGCCCCGGCACCCAGCACGGTGGCTTCTTCCAGCATTTGGAAAGAAGTCACCGACACAGGCGTTTGAAGTGCTTTGCAGGGTGGGCCGGTGTGGTGGGACGGTGCCGTGGAAAGCGCCCCGAAGGCTGGCCGGCCGCTCCGGGGCGAGGCACGCCGTGCCAGCGCTGGGGGGGCCGCTGGCTCTGCAAGAGGGGCAGGCAGGGCAGGGATCCCGGGGGACGCCGGCTGGCTGCAGCTCTGCGTGTTTCTGCGAGAGAAAACTGGAACATCCTTATTGTACTTTCGCTCCAGGGTTTTATGTCTATAGGGGCCACCTTGTTTCGGCTCCTGGGCTGCTGCCTTCCCCGAGTGGCCCGGGCGCGGGATGCCTGGGGCACTGCTGGCTGTGCCGTGCCGTGCCGTGCCGTGCCAGAGGGGTTCCCGTTGTCTCCCAGCAGCAGCAGTCTGGAGCAAAAATGCTCTGGGGAGAGAGACGAACCATGGGGCCAGAAAAGTTGAGGTGGGAGCGGGTGGCCAGCCCCTCCGAGGGACCAGGGAGAGGGCGGTGCGCCGGGGAGGTGGCACAGGCCCTGGTGGCATCTCTGCACATTCCTGGGCTGTTCCTCCCCAGGGAAGGGGCCATCCCTGGGAAAAGCGGTGGTGTTTTGGGTGACGACTCCTGCGGCCTCAGCCTCGCGGAGCCCGACCGTGGCGGCGGCAGGGCGGCGGGTGCCCGGCAGCCTCAGTAGCGACGAGCATCCTGTTGGTTTTCATTTCGTGGCTCAGCCCAGGCGAAAGCTGAAATTAGGCTCCCTTCAGAGGTCAGGGGACAACTGCACCTGGCTCTGTGCGTGGGGTGCCACGGCCCGTGTTTCCAAAGCAAAGCGCCCTCCCGCAAGAGACTGGAGCCCGAGCGGAGCGCGGAAACCCGCCCGCCATGCGGGCACGGCAGTTTGATTAAGCTCGTTTTTCTAACGGAGCATTTATTAGTAACCTTGTCATCCAAGTATTTGGGAACTGACAGACGGGGTGGAGGATGTGATTAAAGCCAGGCAACTAAACCTGCGTGAGGCGTTTCTTCCCGCTGTGCATCGCACCGGGGCCCGTGAGGGAGACCATCATCCTGCCGGTGAAAGCAGATGGTCCCAAAGCCTGCTACAGGGCTGCTGCTGAGATGCTTCTTCATCCCATTTTCTGTTTTACGAAGGAAAGAGAATTGGGTTTCTCCTGCATTGTTAAAACCTCAGCACCTCCCTGGCTGTGCTCAGGCTGGTCGGCCCGGGTGCCAGCAGTCACTGCTTGTGTCACGAGAGCCTGTTTGTAGCGGACAGGACGGAGGTCCAGACGTTGCTGTTTTTGCAAGTGACAGGCGGTTTTTTTGCAAGACTAAACTCTGAGTGTGGTTGGAGTGAAGCCTTCGGAGACACATGAGCCAGGATTGCAAAACAGAGAAAATGAGGTGAAAGGAGCCGATGCCAGGGAGCTTTTGGGAGTCAGGTTGAGTAGGAGGTAAGAGAAGAACCCATAATGTTGTCCTCTACGGCAGTGAATTAGGGCCTAAGTGAAAACACAGCGTGTGCAGGTCTGTCTGTGTTAGGCTGAGAGAGGGACTATGTAAGCAGAAAGCGAGTGTCTGCACCTTTCTTACAGCGTTTGTTGGGAGCGTTTGGATCTGTTATGGGAATGACACACTCTGTTTTATGTGCATGCACACCTCTTTTCTTAAGAGACATCTGGTGATAAGAGAAGATTTGTCTTTCTTTTCCATTTGCTTCTTTTTGAATCTGCCCTTTTTTTGCGAAATCTTTGCGTTTCCTCCTTGGGGGAGGCCTTTCTTCTCGCCCCGCTCCCTGTGAGCCTGCAGAGGGGTGGTCTGTCCTGCTGGCCGCAGCAGCTCCTCCGTCCACAAACCTCCCCCTGCCGGGTGTGTGTCTGCTTAGTGCACGGGTCTCTTTGGGTCCTCTGTAGCTGGCCGCGTCCTTCCCCTCCTTCGCTGCTAATGCTTCTCTGGGCAGCGCGTGACATCAGCGGCTGCCCCAGTGACCCCAAGCAGTAGGTCTGTCCTCTTCTGTCTTAACCAGTTAATCAGTTTAGCTGCCACGGCTAAGCATGTTAACACCTCGCGAGGGATCAATTCAGCTTTGCACAGATTATTTTGCCTTCTCCTGAATTGATCCATCAGGATCAGTTGCTAAAAATGTTATCAACTTGCCCATCAGTGGTTTACACCGGTGTCTCTGAGGCGAACACTCTTAAGTCCCTTACTCATTCAGGGAGAAATTCACCTCTCTGTGTAGGACCAACACCGAGCCTGGATGCTACTTAAGCCCTGCTAACTCCCTCAAAAAAGGGATTAAGATAAAAGAGGATTGCAGTATGCATAAGCTTTGAGTGGGCAGAGAGCTAGGACAGCCCAACACAGTGTTGGTGACCTTGCTGCTGTGTCTCAAATAAATTCTGTTATTGTGTCTAGAAGTATTTGCCAGGGTCTTGGCAATCAGGAGTAGCCCAGTAGTTGTGCAGTATCCTGACAAGCCTTACTTTTGACCTTATGGAAAGCACAGAGTAACTGTGCCTGCGCCTTGGTCTTACCTGGAACAAGGGCCCTCCCTTGGCCTCCCTGTCCTGCACACTGCCTTTCCTATGTGTGCTACCGTTCTCTCTTGAGCCTTATTCCTTCTATCAGATGTCAGGGGTCTTCAGCTCTAGGGTTGTCATTTTGGCCCATTTCCACTGCTTTAAGGATATATTGCACCTTGGTTATTTGGGGTATTTTTTTGCAACTTTTTAACAAACAGAGTGCCTCCACGAGCCATCACCTGTAAGCAAACAGTCTGGTCTGGTAACCAGATGCTCAGAATTAGTCCCAGTGAAACCATGACAAAGCCAGCGTGAACTGGCTAACTGGCCTTAGGTAACTAGCATATCTGCAGCTGAGTTTGGCCCTGTCACCTGGTTTGTATTCCCACTGTCCCATTGCGCCCTGCTCAGTGGTGTTATTTTCTCTTTGTTTCCAGGTACTGGCGTCGAGCCTTGGGTATGCAGGTTAGATATGCAAACTACGATGACTATCAGTTTTGTTATTCCTGTAGAGGGAGACCTGGATACCGACCATCTATCCTGATGTTACATGGGTTCTCAGCCCACAAAGACATGTGGCTGTCTATAGTCAAGGTGGGACTCCATTTCTCTCCCGTTGGTACTTAGCTGGGTTTGGTGGTGGTGTGGGGGTGGAATGGCTGCATGCTGCATGGGTACAGTCTGGGAAGATCATTTTAATGTGCTAGAGAAACCCTCCTCAGCTCTGTCCTCATTGTTGGATCCTTTTCATCCCTGTTACGTGCAAATCTTCAGCAAATCTTCTGCCTCCTTCATGGGAAATGAGTCTTGCCCGTGGTTTCTCATCGTTTCATCCTTGGTGTATGAGCTGATTTATTCTGGTGCAAGAGTAACCAAGGGCTTCTAGGAGGAAAGTGAGACCTCTTTTGCCACCTGTAATCTCCAGTGTCCTTCCTTCCTCCCTTGGTTTTCACAGCAGTTTCCCTTTGGTCTAACTGCCTGTGTTTTGTTTCTGCAGTTCCTCCCAAAGAATCTGCACTTGGTGTGTGTTGACATGCCTGGTCATGAAGGTACAACCCGGTCATCGTTAGACGATTACTCCATTAGCGGGCAAGCTAAAAGAATACACCAGGTAAAGCCCCGGCAGTAGTCTCGTCTTACTCTTCGTGTTTACCTTTGCACCGTGTACCAAGAACGATGGGGCTGCTTTAACTCTCTGAAGTAGAGCGAAACCTTGCTGTGCCCTGGGCAAAGGTCAGGTGTTGTGGGCTGGTGCCATGTAGATGTGGCATCTGAGAAGTTGTTGCTTCATTCTCCTGAAACCTGCAGGTGCAGGTGGTGTCCTGCTTTGCTGCCCTGGTGAGAGTTTGGCTGTTTGTGCCCTGCATTAATTCCTTTTGAGCTGTGCCCTGCTACGGTTTGTGTGCACCTCTCTCCTCTTTTCTTTCTTACCAAGCTGGACTGCAGCATTCTGCAGAAGGACGTGGAGTTTGCAAGGCTTTGGAAAATGACCCGTTACTCCTTCAAGGGCTGCACTCAAAATATGTGACTGATTAGCCAGCACATCCTTAATGCTTGAGGCACACCTGAATTTTTCAGTTTGATCACCAGAAAGCCATATGTGCAAATTATAGCTGGAATTAGTATCCCAGAAACAAACACACTCATAAAGGGGGGGAGCATTGCGTGAGAGGGGAGCTCTTCTGTGCTTGGGAGCACAGAGTGTAAAATGGGTCCCTGTTTTCAGCAGTGCAATGGCTTAGCAACACACAAATACACCGTGTAGGGTGTATGACTAGACCAACAAGGTCCCTGTGTGTTTGTGTAGGGGAAAGTGCTGTGTCCCTCCTTCTCCTAGGGTAACCATATGCAAACATGCATGTCTTCAGTCCTCCTTGTTTCACACGATCTTTTCCCACCACCAGCAGTGAAAGGAGGTCTCTCACTTTCTTCTCATGCTGCAGCTGATAAGTAGGACTGAATCTTCAGCTCTGCAGAAAGTGCCAAGGTTTTTGCTTGCTGTCTTCAGTATTGTCACCAGAGTGGCTTCCAGATGTGCCTTCTCCTTGATGCCCTGTTGCTTAGCTTCCTACCTGATGCAGCATGTGTGGGCCTGGATTTTTATGTAAATTAATGCTTTTACACCTGCATGAGGGTGGGCTCCCTTGCTGTGGGAGCACTGGACCTCCCCTACTCAGGCCCAGGAAGCAGAGCTGCTCTGGCAGAGAGAGAAAGGTGGCAAGACCAAACCGGGCATTGGGGGCTTTCCCAGCTCCTAGAAAGCTATTCTCCCCCTTAACCGTGAAGAGACTTGTGGCTGGAAGGAGGGGTGAAACCAGGAGAGGAATGAAGCAGATGCTCGCTCTACAACGGCCTTCTGCCACCACCTTGTGTTTGAAGATGGTGCATTTTTCTGCTTGAGAGCGTTGCAGATGCTGTGCGTAGCACGGCGCATGGAGTACGTGGGCATCGGTGGCTCTCCTCGGGCTCTGGTGCACGTGCGGCAGGAGGTCTCCTCCGTTGTCTGCTCAGCTCCTTGTGACAGGGATCCCCGTCTCGTTTGGGCTCTGTCTGGGGAATGACACGTGCATTTGGGGGTTTAGTTGGCTGCTTCCAGCGGTGCAACGTGTGTCATGGAGACCTTGCAATGCCCTGGGGACCCTTTTGGGACTGAGCCACACGGGCAGGACATGCCCAGCAGAGCCCTTCCCGGCCCCGGGCTGCCGTTGCTCCCGCGGGTTCGAGGAGCAGCTTGAGGCTCTCCAGGGGCAGCTGTGCTTTCCTTGGAGGCGTTCCTGCAGCGTTCCCAGCCACAGCCCAGCCCTGGCCGGGAGTGGGCTTCTGCCCGACATGCCCCAGCCCCATCTCCTGGTGTCAGATCAGGCGATGTGTGGTTACACAGCTTCAGCCCGGGGTGCCTTGGAGCCCCAGCCAGCTTTCCCTGCTCCGTGGGGCGGTTTTCACCCCCTCGCTGTGCGTGACTGGAAGGCGCTAACGCTGCACTGGGACTAAGCAATGCTCTGCTGGGAAAGGCTAAGCCCCATGAGCCCCCTGCCCCAGGCATGTCCCCCCCTCCCACTGCCTTATCCAGGCCTGCACCAGAACCACCCGTCTCCAGTTTTTGCACTTACTTTCGCTAACGACCCCATGCCGAGGCTTCCCCTTGCCCAACAGTGCTCCGTTCTGCTTCTGCTGCAGTTTGTTGAGTGCCTCAAGCTGAACAGAAGGCCCTTTCATCTGGTTGGCACTTCAATGGGAGGAAACGTCGCCGGAGTTTATGCCGCTCTGTACCCCGACGAGATTTGCAGCCTGACCCTTATATGTCCTGCAGGTGCGTAATACACGAAAGACCGAATGTGGAAAGAGCAAGCAGGAGTTCATGCAAAAGCCCAGTGCGATGCCGACTGCAAAATAGACTTTGCATGCTAAGTAGCGCGTTTTAAAATACTGTGTGTGTATAATCCCAGGACCTCTGGCGGTGCACAGTTCTAGGGCGTGGGGCACCTGGGAGGAAATCACGGGCTTGTCCTGGCTGCTGTTCTCCAGGGCTTTGGAGTCCTCCCTTTTGTGCCTGAACCCATGCTTAGAGCTGAGACTAGGGGAGATGGGATAGCCCATGGTCTTGAAGAAAATGCTTGTCTCTCTTGGAGTGGCAGATGTTTTACCATGGCACATTTGTAGTCTGTCAGTTCTGGAGAAGGAACCCAGGCAGTGAAGTTTGGTCGGATCTTGATGTACCTCCGTGAGAGCCCCAATTGGCCTTAAAGCCAGTGCAAACAGCGTTACTGCTGCTGGGGGGTGCAGGACCCAGAGAACGAGGTCCTCTCGCAGTTGGGCACTCTGCGTGGGAAGAGTGCTTTGGGGCCATGCCCAGATCAGTGGGAGGTTCGTGCGCCCGCGCGGCGCTCCCCTCTCCGTCACCTCCGTCTCCTGGCCTGGCGCCTGGCCCGGCACGTCAGGGGGAGCCTGTGGATGAAACGCAGCAAGTGGGACACAGGTCTTGCAGGGTGCTTTCTGTCAGGGAGGGCTTTGCTACCTCCTCGTCGTTGCGACGGCTCCTTCCCGTCCCATGCGAGGAAAGCAGGGTTCTGCAATAAGTGATGAAGCAAAACGAAACGTTACCTAGTTACCGCCTGTGCCGCTCTGCAGCGACGAGATTTTTTCCTTCCTGGGAGAGGTTTTGGCTGGCTCTTCCCGTGTTATTGCAAGTGTAACCTTGGTGGGGGCTTTATGAAGAGCTTTGAGGTTAAGCTGCTACAAGATCTTTCCCCGCTCGGCAGAAATACGTAGAGCACATCTGTGTTGCATCAAACCACTGGGCACGGCGGTGTCAGGACTTGGCTTAGCAGGGAGGACTGGGTTGTCACTGGGTAAATACTGAGACTGTTGCATGCACCGATTTTTTGCCCCCTTTCTTTGTTAAACGGGTGAGCAAGCGGGGGGGGGGCAGGACCCGAACTCTGTCTGCGGGGACCGTCGGGGTCCCTGCGGGGTTTCAGCGCTTGCACGTGCATGTTCGTTGCCTCAGGCCTGCCAAGTTCGAACGACACCAAATTCATTAAGCAGCTGCGGGAGCTGCAGGAGTCCGAACGCATCGACAGGATCCCGCTAATTCCCTCGACGCCCGAAGAGATGGCGGATATGCTGAAGCTCTGCTCCTACGTTCGCTTTAAGGTGCCCCAGCAGGTGAGAAACCCGAGCTGGTCGTCTCGCTGCCGGCGGCTCCGGCTTGGCCGGGAGCGGCTGTGGGAAGGGGCTTTCGAAGGGAGTGAGGACAATTCCTTTGCAGCCTTCTGAGCATCAGCGAAACTGGATCCGTCGAGTGCTTGTTATTTATGGCGGGTTTCAGTTTTATTAAACAGGCAAGCGTTCCTGTGGAGGTGGTAACTCGGGGACCTTAGTCTGGCTCTAGTTTTAGTAGTGTTTTGAGAGTATTAAGAGATCCGTGTGTTTTTGGCCTCTCTAGGTTTCTGCTTAAAAGCAGAGCTTGTTCAAAAGGATATTTCTTGACAGCAGTTCTCTCTGGCAGGGGCCTCTGCTCCCTGTCAGCACTCGTTTCACCCACAGAAACGCCGGTGGGAATGGAGGGGGAGAGACCAAGGTCCCTGCTGTCCTCCTGGGCCAGGGATTGCTGTGTGTCTGTCTGCAGCACACAGCCTAGGGGACCCCCGTAGGGATTTCCTCATCCTTCCAGTATCTCCGTGGCTCAGAAAACTTTCCCTCTAATCTCACTTTTCCCGCTGCAGCCCAGCAGCGCTAGCCGAAGTTTCCATGTGTGAGGCATGCAAGTCCGCTGGCACCTAGCTGGGAAGTAGAAGTGTTTTTAGTAAATATGGCTGGCAGGAAACATTAAATAAATAAATAAGAAGGCTATTGTCCGGTCTGGAGGGGGATTGTTTGTTGCTTTTTTAGCAGAAGTAATGGAAATGTTAATTGCCTCATTGTGGGGCGAGAGGAACTTGGCAAGGGGCTTGCTATTAAGCTGATTTTCCTTAGGAAGTCTGGGATGAGCAGATTGGAGGATATGAAAAAATGTAAGGTAATGCCAGGACCACTTTTTGGCAAAAGAGTGAAAAAAGGAAGAAAAGCACAGTCATTCCTAAGACAGTCTGCTAGGGGCGTACCGCTGGCCTTGGAAAATTTCAGTCTGCCATTACGGAAGACTGAAATAGTGGTTATTGAAATACGTGTTACTCAAGTGCTGTTCCAGCAGCCTCCTATCGAGAGGTGCCTCCGACCGAGCTTGCACTGGGGCCCCGTTGTGCAAGGCACGTGCCGGTGGCAGTGGCGCGGTCCCGGTCCCGGCCGCGCCACCCTCTCGGCTCTCCCAGCACGGGGCTCCAACGGTTTCCCTTTGCTCCCTTCGCAGATCCTGCAGGGCCTCGTTGACGTTCGCATCCCGCACAACGATTTCTACCGGAAACGTAAGTGTGTTGCCAGAACCGGCCTTGCCAGGCGTGTGAGCCCTATCTCAAGGGCTTCAGAGAGGGCAGGTCCCCGGTGCCCCCGTCCCCAGCAGACCTCCTCACCCCGGCTCCCGTGTTCTCGGTGCTGGGAATGGGGAGGAACATGAATAGATTTGGGGAAGCACCTTAATCCCTGGTAGCAACCCATGAACCCCTATGGAGGTGGTGGGGCTGCTGCTTCACCCTCATCCTCCAAGTTAGTTTAATTAGTGCTAATACCTGTGAAGAGATGGGGCTGGAGGAGGATCTCTCTGTACTGGAGCCTGACGGTGGTGCAGAATGAGACCTTTGCGAAGACTGCGCTGCTGGGCTCTCCCACCGTGGCCTCCCCTTCCTGTGGGCTCCTCTTCCTCGGGCTGGTTCCCACAGCCGTTGCTGAGAGCCTGCCCGGGGAACGCGGACAGGGGTCGTCCCCTGTGTGGAAGGGGAAAGCATCCTTCTCGTGGAAGACTAATTCTCCTTCTGTGCACACAAGTATTTCTAGAAATCGCGGACGAAAAGTCCAGACACTCCCTCCATGAGAACATGAACAAGATCAAAGCGCCAACGCAGGTCATCTGGGGAAAGCAGGACCAGGTACGCAGCCGTCCCATGCCTTGCCTGCTCCCCCCCCGCTCGGCCTCCTCGGAGGGAGGACCGGGAGCGCATCTCCATCTCCACGCGCAGCCGTGCGCGCTTTGCCTGCGCATGTGTGGTGCTCTGCAGCAAGTCGGCTCACGGGACCCCTCCACCCACCCCGGAGGATGGCTTGGGGAGGCTGGAAGGAAAGAGGAGAGACAACCCAAGGGGAGATGGGGAGAGAAGCAGGCTGAGGTTTAGCTGCTGGGAATTGCCTGGGGCTGGTGGGCAGGAGAAGGGCAGGTGCTGGCGGAGCCAGCGCTCGGGCGCAGTGGCAGTCGTGGGCTCGGGAGAGGGATGGCCAGCAGGAAAGCGAGTTGTGTTGGCAACTAGGGAGAAACGCGCTAGTCCGTGGGCCGGCGGCAAGGTAAAAGCATGGGGCTTTGGTCTCTTTTTCCACGTTTGTATGTAAGGATAGTCAAGGGGGGAGGAGCAGGGAGATCTTGGGGAGGGGGGGGAGAGGCAGGATGCAACCATGCATGTAAGTGCAGAAAAGCACCCGCTTTCGGGCCCCGCGGCAGGCGGGGAAGGGGGAACGAGGGCTGCAAGGGTGCAGGGCGCACGAGCCCGCGGCGGGAGGCAGGAGCGTGTCCCGGCGCTCAGCCACTCACGTGGATTCGCAGAGGTGGTCCCGCTGGGATTCCCACAACGGACGATAAAACTGAGGTCTGCCTGTAAACAGCTACTGGTTTTTCTTTTCTCCCCCGTCGTTCAGGTCCTGGATGTTTCTGGAGCTGACGTTTTAGCAAAGGCCATTCCCGACTGTCACGTGTATATCCTGGAGAACTGTGGGCACTCGGTGGTGGTGGAGAGGCCCAGGAAGACGGCGAAGCTCTTGCTCGAGTTCCTGGCGCTGCTGCACAGCACAGAGAACAACAAGAAGCAAGCGTGAGCTCCGCGGGGAGCCCGGCACCGCAGCCACGTGTTTTCCGTTGTAAAGTACTGACGCGTTGATAAGTTCTCAGGGATCTTGTACAAATCACGGTGAATGTGCCAAAGTCCCTGAGGAAGGCAAAATCACTGATGCATAAGTCTATAGCACTACCGACACACGGGGACCTAGGGATCATTGAACAACCTACATGTAGACAAAAATGGGAACAGAATCACTATATTTTCTACTTATACATAAAGTAGAAATTACCCGAAATCACAAAACGCTAGCCATGCAATGTGCTGAAGCCCTTTATGCAGCCCATGCTATCTAAGTTACCGGCACATAGTTGTTAGTGACATTTATCTAAAATACATAAGTGCGTAGGAAGGAAGAAACGTCCTGGACTGCGACTTACAATATTTCTGCTCCTTAGACTCTGCTGCGTTGCATGCGATCTTGTTGTAAGAGAATCCTAATGTTCCAGGCATTTGCTAACGTGCTGTTTGTGTAGCTCATTAACTTATGATTTATGCAGAACCCCCCCCCCCGAAAATTTCATGTGTGAAAGTAAAATGACTGTATGTCCAAAATGTTTACACTTCTGGCGAGTGGATTTTTTAAATCCCTGAGCAGCTCCTGTGTATATGTAATGCCTTAACAGTCTAGAATAACGGCGTCCGCGTGCCGCCCGACCTCGTAAGGGGGGGTGGTTTCCTCCGGTGTGAAACCTGCGTATTGTAAAAACTCAGCGTCAAGACAGCAGTTTCAGAACAGTTGTGCAAACAAGTGGAACAAAAACTCCTGGAGCTGTTCAGTCTCTTAGACGTGGGGCCTGAGTGAGCAATAACACCGTGGAGAGAGGTGCGAGGGAGGAGGGAGCACCTTTGGGTTAGCGCCAGGGCCAACTCTTGTCTCAGCTCTTTTCTATTGCGGTGCGCTGCTGAACATTTTGATGTAAATAATGAACTTAATGAATTCCATGAATTCTGTGAATGATAACGTCATTGAAAACACGTGTAACAGATCCCAGGGTAAAGAGAAAAGTGAAAGAATAGCAGAGCGCGGTATGGGCTCGCATAGTCCTTAGCCAATGTGAATTGTTAGCAGATGTCTCAGGCTCATGTGTGATGCATTTTAAAGTATAGTGGTGTGGAAAAGTAAAATTTGGTAGTGTTTCCTTTTGATGATTTATAACACCTAACCAAGTGAAATTATATACCAAAAGGGAAAAATCCAGACAAGTTACGCTTTGCAGCCTGTGAGGCACCTTCTAGAGACTAATTCTGCTGCGTTAATCCCCCTCCAGATGCAGCTCCTCGCTGCCTCTCCCCACATTAGCCGCTGGACACTTGTAGCTAATCCTGCCATGTGACCTGGATGAGAAACCTGGTTTCTGGTCTCAGGCGTTACGTGCATTTGGCGGAGGGTGAAGCCACGTGTGGTCCTCATGAAGGCAAGCGGGAGGAGGTCGTTGGACGTCTGTCACCATGCGGTCCCTTTAGAGACTCTCCTTGGGTATCAGCACCTGGTATTTTCTAGAGACTCTCCAGTAGACTGTATGTGTAAGCTTGTATTTCTGAGAGCCATCTTCTCACTATTTTTCCAGGATACTATGAACTGTGTATGTATTTGAAACTCCCTGTTAGTTTCTCTGCTCTTTTTGTAAGAGAAGAAGTGGCATTCTTCTAGAAAACTAAAACGTTGCCGTCAGTTGCTTGGTTATTGTTTCTACTACAGGAGTTGATGAAAAAAAAATGCTGATAGTTTTACATGGTAAAAGCCAGAAAAAGTTGTTGGATAGCTACGTGGTTTCTCATATGCTGCAGACTGCTGTATACAAAGGATTTAAATGGCTATTAAAATCTAGTAATTTAGAGTCCTCTGTGCAATGATTATTTTTTCCTTTGGGGAAGGGGATCGTGATATGGGATGATGCAGAGCAAGAGGGACTTACTCTTTTGCTTTTTCTTCCTATTTCTGTGAGTTCCAGGTTTTGCCCTGATGAACACTTGATAATGTCCAGAGAGATGGTGAAGACCTTGGAGGCTCAGTTCTGATCTCTTTGAAGACCACAGGAATTTCACTTTTTTTCCTTTTTCAGTAGGAGATGGCCCTAAACACTCAAGAAGCAAAATAAAACCTCAAAGGGCAGATGAGTTAGGTTTTAAGCAGCAAAGATTCATCTTAAATTCTTCAAAGTGTGTTAATGCAGATACTATCTGTAACTGGAAGAGTTTCTGCATTCGTACACGAGGTGGCAGGGATGTTACTAGGTCAATATCTAGGCAAAATGATTTGCACTTGCACTTATCCCTGGAGATTTTGGAGGCCTTGCAGCTGCTCTGTTGGGAGGGCAGTGCAATAAAGGACCTTCTGGGGTTTCCGACATGTTCGGCCGTGCACACCCAACCCTCACCACCATAAGGAGCCGATGAAACAGCCCCCAGAGCGCAGCACCGAGGCCCCGCTACAGCGGGCACGGCTGTAGCGCCTTGGGCACTCTTGGGGCTCTGTCTTGGTCCCGTCCCAGCACGTCCTGTTGCTGGCAGAAAGCTAGTGCAAATCCAACACCATTTGCTATTCACGTTATTCAGCAGGAATCCTAATGCTCATGCTTCTGTCCTTTTGTAACTGTTTAACTAGTAAAATACTGGAGCTGGATTTCAACTGCTACGTTAATGCACAGACAGAGGTGACCGCGGCTGTAGAAAATATATCGCGTTACTCCAGCATGCAGGGGAAATGGAGGAGGCTTCTCACCTCTAGGCAGGGAATTGCAGTGGCTCAGGGAGTTTGAATTACGCATCTGAGTCTCTCACTCTTTGGTAATAAAAAGTCTTGTCCGCAAGGAGTTTACTTAAGTGGTGCCACTGCTAGGCGGCAGCTCGCCTCCGGCGCGGCCCCCAGCCCTCCTGGCTGCGGCGCTGCTCGCACCGGCGCATTCTCAGCCGCGCCGGCCCTGGCCCTGGCCCTGGCCCTGGCCCTGGCCCCGGCCCCGGTCCCGGCGGGAGCTCTCGGCTGGCCCCCAGCACGGCGTTAGCTGCTCCCAGGCTGAACGCGCCACGGCCGAGCATGCTGCAGAACTGTGTCCCCTCTGCGGCTCATCTTCTGGATGTGAATGTCACAATTTTATTAAATAAATGAAAATGTAAATAAAATCTCTGAACATAGTCCGAAAAAGTATATGCAGAGGGGATTTGCTGCAGCTGCAGGAGTCCAGGCGAATGCGCCACAAATCCTGTCTCCCTTCAATACAGAGCTGCGATGCCTCTCTGCTTCTTTACCATTCCCAGGTCAAATTAACCTGGGCTCATCACACTGGGCAGGTGATGGGCACCCCAAAGCCAGAGACGGGCCCCAGCCAGGCTCGTGGCTCTGCTGGTCTCCTGCTGGGGAGAGGCAGGCTTGCCCTGTGCCCCCAAGCCCTGCATCGCTGCCCGGGAGAGGGCTGCAAGCTGGCTGCCCAGCAGGGCCACCAGAAGGGCTTTCTGCCGGACAGGCTGCAGCTGGGCAGAGGCAGCCCACGCGCGTTGGAGGGGAGGCTGCAGGTGGCCTTCGGGGGGTTTCTCTTTGCTCTCGTTAGTGCTTGCAGGGCGGTTTGCAGGTTCCCAGGGATTTGCAGCCCTTGCCAGTCCTGTACGGGGTGGGAAGGGAGCCTGGGAGGTTGCCAGCACCTGGGAGCACACCTGCATGTCACTGTTCCCACTCATCCCTCATTTCCTGCCGCAAGCAAGAAAAGCCCTAAGCCGAAAGGCTGCTGCCTTGGCTTTGGGTACAGCTGCAGGGGAAGGGCTGCTGTGGGGATGCTGCAGCATTTTGGGAGCAGCCCCTTGTCCAAGGTAAGACTACATCCCCTGTGTGTGGGGCTCGGGCAGGAGCTCCTGGCCTTCCCTGTTGTGTTTGGCTGCTGTTTGTGTGGGAGGGAGAGCTGGGAAACCTCTGGATCCCAGTCATGGGGAGCCCCAGCATTGGAAACCAGCATGTAGACAGCCTTCTGGTGTGCCAGTGGAGGGAGGAGAGTGAGTGTGCCTTTCTGGTTGTCCTTGGTGACTTAAGTGTTGTTTTGCTTGTGATTATGCAAACAGTGAAGGTCAGTCCCCAAACTGAACTGGGTGAGGGTGTAAGGCAAAGCATGCATGAGCAGTGAAAATTAGCAGAAGGTGAGGAGCTAGTCTGTGGTTGTTACGGGCCTTGCCAAGAAGGGATTGCTGTATGCTGAAAACCTGCTGGCTGAGAAGTAGGCTGTAGGATCCTGTGCAGGTGTGGAAACTGTTGCTGCCTCCCTGGTGTGCCTGGAGCAGGGCAATGAGAGTGTGTGCAGGGAGTCAGGCTTGCCCTGTGCCTGGGCCGCTCGCTTTAGAGCTAGTGAGAGAGGGAACTCGGCAAATCACTGGTGCTGTCTGGTGTGGTGGAGATACAACAGTTCCTGTGCTGTGAGTTGTGAGGGGACATGGAGGACGGGGATGCACTTGGGTATCTGGTGAAGGGCCATGGCAGTTGCTTGGATAGAGGCGAATACTCCCTCCCCTTCCCCCTGCTGAGGGACCCACTTGTCCCTCCTTATCCTGCCCCTGGGCTTGAGGCTGGTGGTGGAGGAGGGAGCAGTCCTTTGCGCAGCTCATGCCGCGTGTCTGGCCTGGGTCCCTTGCATGGTCTTGGACAAATCGCATGAGCTGCACCCGCCAGCTGTGGGTCATAACCCGTCCGGCTCCCGGCAGCGTGGGCTGCTGTGTGTCTAGCTCAAGGCCTCTAAAGCACTTCACCTGTGTCACGCTTGCTGTGTTAGGAGATGGTGCTCCAGGTGGGAACTGTTCCTGTTGCCCCCATTCCTGTGCCCCCCTGTGCTGGAAGCAGCTTTCCCTTATGGCTGCATGCACAGATGCTGCTCCTGTGCTCAGCCCCCCAGGGAAGTGCTCCAGGGAGCTCAGGGGATTTGCTTGTGGTGTGCTGAGCATTACAGAGGCCCCGATAAGCACAGAAGCGCCTTGGACCTCTGCAGCTCTCGGCAGGCTCTGCAGGGCCCAGGGACTGCAACCGAGCTCTGCGGTGGTGGGCTTAGTGGGCAGCCCCTTCCCCGTCCTGCTGCAACATTTGCACCTGCCAGTAGCGACCTGGCTTTGCAGAGACCCTCAGAGCTGCCCCTGGCACTCTGGTTTCAATGCCATAAACAGGTCTGACGCCCCCCCCCCCCCCCCCCCGCCATCCCGGCTTGGACTCTCATTATGGGAGATTCATGCTGCTGGAGGTGGCTGATGAGCCCTGCGGGTGAGTGATTCAGGGGCAGCCTGTAAGAGGACAAGGAATATAAATCAGAGGGCTGGTCTGGGCCTGACTGGCTCTAAATATGCCAGAGTTGCCGTTCCAAGACGGGGCGGAAGAATATCCCGTCCCTCTGGTACCCCACGTTACATGCCCTGCCGTGTAGCTCGGCGCCTGGAGAAGCGATGCCCCCGCCGCAGGGCAGACACGGAGCAGCGGTGCAGGACCTGGTGGGGTCGGCGCGCCGGTGCTGCGCAGAGGAGGGAGTGCGGCAAACCCGGGGCAGCCAGCAGCTCGGAGAGCCTCTGGCTCCTGCTGGCAGCAGCCTCCGTGCCTGCCGCAAGCGGGCCCAGGCGCGCCCCGGGCAGCCCCCCAGCTCCCCAAACCCACGGGTGTTGCTGCAGAGCCCCCGCCGCGCTAGCAGGAGCACCCAGCAGCCCCGTGTGTCCACTTGCCGCAGGTTGCCCCGATGGGAGGGGGGCGTGTTGTCGTGGGGCACGGTCCAGGAGAAGGTGTCTTGAAGCAGGGAGGGTGGACGTCTGCGCGCAGCTCGTGGCGCAGCAGCATCCTTAGCAGGCAGGTAGCTCGCTGCAGGGGCTGGGCTGGCAGCGCTGCGTCAGGGCAGGCAGGCCCCCAGCCCCTTCCTGGCTCTGCGGGAGCACGGCCCCGGCCCCCAACCCCTCGCCCCGGTGGGGTCACTCGAGGCGGTCCCCCCTGGCACCTCTGCCCCTGTTTTGCACTCTTCCCCAGGGCTGTGGTGCCATGTCCCTCCGAAGGGCGACCTTCACCTGACTCTCCAAACAGGCTGTTGTACTTTCCTGACCTGACGTGTTTCACAATGCTCTTGGACACAAAATGTGTTTTCCCGAGGAAGCCTAGATGAGGCAGCCCTGGGACATGATCCTGCTTGCATTTTGCCTGCTGTGGGATCTAGGAGCAGGCACTGACACCTTCCCTGCTCCCCTTCCACAGCCAGGTTTCTGCATGCTGGTTCTTGGCTGTGGAGGTACATATACACCCTTTTGTATTTGCGGTTCTCTTAATACAGAGTTTTCCCTACCTGTATTCTCCAGTTGAATCTAATAAATGCAAGGAAAATATAGGAACTGGTTTTTTCCAGTGATCTGCATTTGGGAGGGCTGTGGCACGGAGGGTGCTGGGGACAGCAGTGTCCCTCTGCCTCTCCCTGTGGTTTCTGCAGCCGGACTCTGCGCCGTGCCCAGCACATCCTGCTGACTGCGAACCTTGTTTCTCCCCGTTCTTGCAGCAAAACTTTGTCTCCAGCCCTCTCAACAGGGTGACTGCCTCGCTTTTCTTTTTTTTTAAATGAACAGTAAATTGCTCTGAAAACGCTTCTCCTACAACTGCTTCTGGTGCCTGAAGTTGATTTGTAAATCGGGTGCCTGTGGCAGAGATAAAATGTCATTGTTCTGCTTTCTTAATTGAACCCTGTTTCCTAGAAACCTGTTTCATTTTGGGAAAGCAGGACCCACGCACAGCCTTGATGTGCTGCTCTATTGATTTTTCTTGTGTTCAGGGGAAAGCTGGATTGCTGCATTAAAGGAACAATTAGATTTCCAGTAATGGATATCCTGGGCATGGGGACTTATGCTTTTCCCATCAGGTTAGCAGTCCAGAGTTGTGCTGGTCTAACAAGACCAGCACTTGCTTCTGATCAGTTGTCTTCTGGTGACTCAGAAGTAAAAATAAAAATCAATATGTTGAATGGTGCTTTTTTTTGCTGTGTGCTCTATTCTAAGTGAGCCTATGGAAGTGACGAATATGTTGTGACCATAGCAAAGATGATTGTTTTTATCGCACTGAGGGGAGTTAAGAACAAAGAGATGAGATGCTGTATTTTGAGGTCTGGACTACTTCAGCGCAGGGTGACCTATGCTGCTAGGTTGGAGAGTGCAGAGCCCTTACAAGGCATGGCCAAATGCAGCTACGGGGAAGTCTTTGCACTGATTTTCCTTGACTTTTCAGTCATCCCAGTATTTAGGAAGCCCAGGATAACTGAGGATACCAGACAAGAATCCCTGTCCTTTGAGGAAGTGACCTGTGTTGCTCCATAGCCACTTCATGGAAGTAATGCAGAGCCAGGGAAACCCGGAGAGGCCATCTAGGCCTTCCCAAAACATCATTTTTCTCTCATGTCATCCCTGAAGGTCCAAACTGGTCTTGGACTTTGGCCACAGCTCCTGGGCAGTCTGTTGTGCTGTGGCCAGCTGTCTCACTCTAAAGAATCACCCAATGTCTGGCCTGAATCTTAAGTCTGTTACTACTTTCTCTGCATTGGAGATGCTGAGGACATATCTGTGAGTCTCTGCAGCTCCCTTTTTCATGTTTGCAGACTTATATCCAGGCTACAGTTTCCCAGCTCCTTCAGGCTTTCCCTGCTGTTCCCAATGTGCCTTGAAGGGTGATGTGAGCACCTGCACACAGTGCCATGCTTAGGTTTGCTGGCTTGCTTTGCACGCGTGTTGAGAAAGCTCCCCAGGTTGCTTGCTGGTAGAGCAAAACCCCGCCAGAAACCACCCTGCCGCTGCTCAGCCTGTGTGTCACCCGCCCTTCTCAGCGGTGCTGCTCTCTAGCCCATCCTTTGTCATCCTTTGTGTGTGATTATTCATACCCAAGAACAGCATTTTGCGTTTGTCTTTCCCGAATGACATCCTCCGTTCTTTTTTCTTTGTTCCGCCCCTCCAGTTGCCAAGACGGTTTGCAGCCTCACCCCGCTCTCCAGGGCGCTCTCCTCCGATGGCGTCAGCTGTGCGTTTCAGCACGCTCTTCTGCCATCCAGCTCCATCGGCGGGCTGTGGCTCCGCGAGGCATCCCGCACACCCTCCTGCCTTGCCGGGCAGCCACCAGTAAGGAGCGGGACCACTCTTCCGGCATGCTCTGCAGCCCCCTTGCGGGCTGGATTAAACCGTCATGTTTCCCTAGCTTTTTGGTGAGGATGAGTCTTGTACGCCCAACCCTACTGAAGTCGAGAAGTGCAATGTCTCTTGCTCTGTCATCGCCCCAGAGCCCGTTACCCTGTTGCAAAAGGGAAATTGTTTTGGAGGAGTGTGAGTAACCCTTGGCAGATCCCACTCGATGGTTGTTTACTGCCCTGTTTTCCAGGTGCTTTGCAAACAGGTTGCTTGTTGTTTTGCAGCCCGTTGCGGAGCACGGGGCCCCTCCGGGCTGGCACCTGGACCATCCGCCCGCCTGCCCGAGGGGAAGCAAACGCGCTCGGTGCCTGGCGTTGTGCAACCTGCTGGGTGGCCGCGGCGCGCGGGGGAGTTTGCTGGCCTGTGTGGGGACGCGGGTGAAGGACGGCCTGCGGGGGAAGTGGGGCTGGAGGCATTGGGGTGACCCCTTGGGGAGGGGGCACCAGGCTGGACACCCTGACTGTGGCCTGGCTGTGAGGGCGAGCAGCTGTGGTCACGTCACCCTGGGGGGGGGGGGGGGGGGGCACATGGGGTGCTGCTGGAGGCCTTTCCCCCTGCAGCAGGGACTGTCCCTGGTGGTGTCCCCCTCTGTGGGGCTGGTGCCCCTCAGCTGCTGCCGGCAGCAGCATCTCTGAGCACTTGTGGTGAGGTGGCAGCAGGTGGCAGCAAGTGACCAGCATGGGGAGGCACCGCAGTGGCGGTGGCCCTGCCCCAGCTGTCCTCTGTCCTAGGCCTGATCTGTCCCCGTCCGCAGAGCTGGCACTCTCCAATTTAATGTTGACAGCCAGATCCAAGATGATTGCCCAAATCATTTTTGTGGGGTTCAAAAGCAGCGCTCCCTGGCCAGCTGAAGGCAGAGCATGTGCCTCCCCAGCTGGGCAGGTAGCTCATGCGGGGAACCATGCCTCTGTCGAGCTCTCTGTCCTGCTCCCAGCTTTGGGGCTAAAATCTGGAAGGGAGGCACAAGTGGGGGATGTGTGCTGGGTGCAAGGGTTTAGCTGAGCTTTTTCCCTTGGGAGCTCCTGCAGTGGGGCCTGGATCAGCAAATCACCAACTGTGGGGCAAAGGTGAGCGTTCCCCTCTTTGGCCCTCCTGCCTCACCTTCGAGAGCTTAAGGTCAAACTCTCTCCTTTCATAAGATGTCTAGACATCAAAGTTTAAGGGCAAGTTGGCTCTGGAAGGGGTTAGATCATTAACTTGTTTTGCAAGAGCCTCAGTGCCGGGAGCAAACCCTGCCGTGTTCGTGGGAAGCCTCTGTTGACTCTGGAGGACCACTTTTCTGAGCTCATTTTTCTGCAGCTGGTGGGAAGCAGGATTTGGCAGGCTGGGGATGGGGGCTGCTGGCAGGATTGGTGCGGGATGCATCATCTGCCTGGGGTGCAGGCTCCTGCAGCCTGAGGAGGGGGAGGCAGTGTGTGCAGAAATGAGCCTGATAATATAGAAAAAGGGACCGCTGGAAGCAGGCACTGCTGATGGGCAGGAGGGATAAGGGTAGGACCCTGAGGACTGTGAAAGGGCTCAAAGAAAAGTCCCTTCCATGGACGCATTTGCTGGTTTGCAGTGGTGGGGTTTGTGCTCCTTCTCACCTAGTGTGTTTTAGATGTGGGCTTGAGACACAGGTCCTCAGCTGCCTCGTCGCTGCCGGGGAGCACCATCGGCTGGAGGCTGAGGAGCCAATGGGTCACATGGGAGTTGGTGTCTCTGCTGTTACCTGTGCAGGGGGGCAGGCTGTGTGGGTGGAGGGAGCTGCCCACCTCCTCCCCATGTCTGTGTCCCATTCTGGTGGGATGTCCTGCCATGGCCCAAAAGTGGCCCTGGGGCTGCCCTCCTGCTGGCACGGGCTGGTCTCACCTCCCCGAGCTCTGCAGTCTCGGGGAGACCATGCAATGGCCTTGTAGCCTCTCCACATCTTGATTTAGCGCTCACTCCCTTGGCAGTGTTACTCAATGACTTGAGTAGCAGAAGTATCTGGCTCTGGAGTACCTGCTTTTACTGTATGACTTTGGAGGTTTAGCTAAATTTGAAATCCAAACAGACCCAGTTCTGGAGTATACGGAGGTTAGCACAACATCAGCACAGAGCAATGTGATCAACAGCCTTTTCCTGTTGTGCAATGGCTGTGAGCAACCCACGTAAAGAATTTTTGGGAGATTTGTCAGGGCTTCTGTGTTTTGAGATAACATTTGCTTGTTTCAGGTTTTTCTTTCGCAAGTGAGGGATTTAAATAGCACAGGCTGAGCTGAGGCGCGAACCTTGCCTTGTCGTCCCCAAAAGGCCGAGCTGCTGGCGCCTCATCGAGCCCCGCGCGCACCCGTGCCGTTGTGCTCCCCAGACCCTCCTCCAGCCCTTCCCCGGAGCAGCCCTTGCTATTCTGGGCCTGGCTCCCGCTGAGCACATCTTTGCAGTCCTGCTGACTTCAGAGCTGCATTTTTGGCATAAACATTATTTACGTTTTCACTAGGCAGCCTTCACATGTTCTTGTGGTTATATCATAGTTCAAACAGGGATATGAGTCCCCTCATCCATCTTTCTGCCTCAACTCGGGGATCCCACGGCTCAGGCCATGTGTCTTTGAGCAGTGACGTCCCCAGAGACCTTGCGCTGGGCATGAGTTTTGAATAGGGTGCCAAAGGGACTGCTGAACTCGTTCCACTTGTGCCTGGGTCTCCAGGCATTAGAGCGTTGCTGTGGGGCTTGGGGCCTCAGGTCTGCAACGCTGCTGCTCACGGGAGGCGGGGAAGGGGACTGGCTGCAGTTGGCTTTGCTGGCACTGACTGTGGGGAGCGGGCTGCTCCTGGGCAGCCACAGCTGTGACCCAGGCTCCTCAACTGCGTGGTGCATCTCCATGTGTTTCAAAACATGCATCTCTGGTGCCTTTCCACTCCTGAATTTCCATGGCTTGGTCTCCTTTTGGTTTATCCTAGGCCATAGCTCATGCAATGAGTAAGTGGCAGCGTTGTGTAGTCTGACCAGCATCTTCTAGTAACACCAGTATTTACTTGACTGCAGCCTTTCCCTAGAGCAGCGCTTTGGCTGCACGCACCCATGGCCTTGTTGAGCTCGCCTTGCAGTTTCCTGAGCACTGGAAACCCTGGAATGAGAGTGCTGGAGCCAGCTGAAGGTTTCACTTTTGTGGCTTCCCCTTCCCTGGTGGTACCATGTGCTTTTGCAGTTCGCTGGGCTCCTCTGCCCTCGGCGTGATCCCTCGCGATCTGGCAGGACCAGAGTTATTTTGTACTGTGTGTTCCAGGCGCTGCTACGGCGCAAACAAAACCAGATTGTGTTGGGGAGGGATCTCAGCTTGGCACTAACTGGAGATTAAAAAACGCCTTGGAAAACACCAGCTCTGCTATTACGCAACTGCAGTCTTGTGTTCTTGGAGCCTGTTGCTTTCAAAAGCTGTGGGATCTTTCCTTCCAACAGCTGCTGTGTTAAGAAAGCAGAGTGATTTTTCCACATAAAATGCTCCCAGAGTAAACACTTACTTTTCCTAAAGCTGGCCTGTCTCTGGAGGGTCGTGAGGAAGGTGCCTTTTGCATGGGATGCAGTGGGCTCAAGTGATGGTGGTGATCTTGGGTGGGACAGCAGCTAGCTTGGATGGCGAGGGTCACCAAGCTGATGGGGTGCTCTGTTCTCCTGGGCCTTTCCAGCCTGACCTTCCGGCTGGGATTCACAGCCACATGCTGCCGTTTGCCCTGTTATTCTGCTGTGAGCTGCAGTGCAGGTGCCTGGTCCTTCCCAGGGTGTTGAGAGCGTGCGGTTCCCAGTGTGGGGCATTTGGGGGACACAAAGATCTCATTTCCCTTTCCTGGAGGAGGTTAGGGCCACATCTGGGGCCCTCCAGCATCTGGCTGCTGCTGACATGCTCTCTGCCTGTGTGCACCATCCTTGGGGAAGCAGCCGGCGAGGAAGGAAAGCCCTAACGGTCATCAGAGCAATGATGGAGACCTGCTCATGGCAAATGCAGCTGCTTGGAGTGGCTCCTGGGCATGGGGAATATGGACATTTGACCTTCTCTTCCTTCCTGGTCTCAGAAAGGAAGTGATGAAGGAGGGACAATCATGGGGAAAAGCTATAATAATTGGGATTTAAAACAGCTGGGCTTTAAAAAATAAAATTGCTTTTTTCCTGGTGTTGGTTCTTTGTCAAGATAGGCATGCTTGTGTTGAGAGGAGTAAGCTAATCTGAGCCTGAATCCAATGGGAAGGTCTGGCCATGCTTCCTACCCAGGGAGGAGACCCTGGGAGACAGCTGCAGACAGCCGAGTGCTGGTGCTCCCTGTGTCCCATGGGCACTGGTGTCCTGTGGTTGCCCTGGGGACTTGGTTCCCAGCAGGTGGTCAGCGATGCTTCAGCCCATCTCCTGCAACGGGGAAAGGGAAGCATCTCCCTCCCGTGTCCTATGGGTGCGATGGTTGAACTACTTCTGCACCAGAGAAGCTGAAGAGGGGCAGGACTCCTCTGCCTCATGTCATCTGCATTGGTTGGATAAAGGACACGGTACTGGATGCTTAGAGAATGTCTGCCATCCCTTTGGGGACACTTTTCCTCATTAATCAGTGCTGTTTGTAAACGCTCACCCTTGCAGACTTATTGTGCCTCTGGCTCCTTCCTGCTCGTAAGGGGACAGCTTGTCATGTTAGCGCTGCCTGGATCAGCATCCCCAAGGCAGTGTTCCTTTGGCAAGATCCCTGTTTAAACAGGGACACAATTGCCTGATCTCATCCCCTCGCCGCCCATTGGCATCTGAAGTGCCTGGGTTGTTTGCTCGGGCTGGTATTGTTTTGCTCCTGCCTTGGAGGTGGTGTTTGGCTGTCCCCGGCTGCCCCTTTGCATGGAGTCTCTGGGTCCCCAAGCCATGAGGCTTTGTCTGGCTGTGGCTGCACCCCACTCCCTGTCCCCCTGCTCTGGAGCCCACCTGAGTCACTTCGGAATGGGGGGAGAGATTAGATGTGGATAATCTTTCAGGGTTTCCCTGCTCTTTCCCCTGTGAGCTGTGAAATTCAGTTCACTGCAAAACCTGTAGTGCAAGTGCACCTTGCTAATGCTGCAAAGACCTACGCAAAGTGCCCGACATAAGGGTGACAAGTGCACCGGGGCAGGAGCTGGGCTCACTTCTGAGCTGGGCTCCTAGTACCAAGCACTGTTGTGTGAAAAAAAAAAACCCAGTGCTTTTTCCTTCCGAGGCCTTCAGTCCCCACTCACTGCTTGGATGTCAAAGCATTCAAACCCTGTGTGGCCCCCCAGCCTCGGATTTGCTCCGGGAGGCCTGCCGGGATCACAGGATAAACAACTGCCTGAACGCAAATTGCCTCCGTGCTTTGTGGAAGATAATTGCAGTGTTTCCAGGCCCTGCTTTGGCTGGGTGTGACTTGCGTTTGCTTTGCACACTAATTGTCCCCCTAAGGAAGGCAATACATCTCATTAACCTTGGACTCCCTTTGGAAAGATGACTTGCTTACGGAGGATGAGAAGCAGTGGATTTGAAGGGCTGTGGAATGGCTGGCAGGTGCCTGCAAAATTTTACTCTGCTTTTTTTCTGGCTGCTTTTTAGCTAGTCACCATGGCACTGGAGAGCTACGTGCTATTTTGCACACTGCCCCTGAGGCTCCTGCTCTGCCTGCTGTGCTGTGTTGTGCAGGCCCGACAGGAAGGTGATGGTGCTGTCCTTCCCATCAGGAATGAAAATTCGGCTGGGGGATGAGTTTACAGGTAGTAACGGGCAGACTTGTTCTTGGGTCATGTGCTTTCTGCTCACAGGACTTTGCTGTCTTGTAGAAATTGGACTTTGCCCTTGGACTGGGTGCGCTACAACTGAGTATTTGTCACTTGACTTCACCGCAGCAGTGGGACACTGTTCTCAGTAGGTTTTTCTTTAATTGAGCAAGCAATGTGCTTGCCAAAAGAGCAGCTCAGGGTTGGCTCCAGCTTTCCATTGTGCAATTCTGTGCTAGGCATGCGAGAAACCCGGGCTGACGTGTTGCTCTTGCTCTCAGCACTGCCCTGCTGACCTAGTGAGGGATGGTGTACACAACCATGCAGAATGTCTTCTAGATCTCTCTCATGGAAAAGGGCTGCACCTTCATCCTTCAGGCAAATGCCAGGAAAAGCCAAGGGCATCTATGCAGACCTTGCGGTGGTGGGAAGGTGGGAGTGGAGGACAGGTTTGAGGTGTAGGATGCTATCTCATGGCTGGGTCTAAGCAGGATGGTGGGTTTTTCTGACACGGTTGAAGCATAAGCTCTCCAACTTGCTTTTTCTCTGTCCTAGTATTAATTTTGTGCAGCAGAAATGGGCCTTCAGTGGGCACACGAATGTAAAGAGCATGGTTGTCTTGCAGATCAGCTTGGGAAGATGCCTTATTTGATAACGGCATCCCCCCTGTAACCCTTGCATATTTTGCAGGCAGCGTCACCTCTGCCTGGGGCTCTGGGAATGTTTTGAAGCCCCGGCCTATCCTGGCCGGCGGTGTTTAGCTTGCTCTCCGAGGCAGCCGCCTGGTTTGAAGTGGAGAGCTAGGATGGTTTATTTAAAACTCTGCGTCGGCATCAGGGGAGTTGTGGATTGCTTCTATAAACAGGAAGCCTCTTGGCTGCGTTGGACGGGAGTCTGAGTGCGGAGCTATTTGGGAGTCGTTTACGTCGTTCCCAGAAACCGAGGGATTCCTAGGAAAAGGAAAATGGAACAAAGCAGCGACAGCGGTTTCAAACAGCCCCTGGGGCACGAGCGCCCGCCCCGGTCCTGGCTCTGTGCCGCGGGTCGGTGACGGCCACCCACAGCTGCTTGATGAGATGGGTGTGAGGATGCAGTCAGTGCTGGGCGAGCGGGACGGGAGGCGCCAGCCTGCTGCTGGTGGTGCCCAGGAGGGACCAGCACCGCTGCCGAGGCCTGGGAAAGCCACAGGAACCTCCCCGCAGCCCAGGTTTCCTTCTCTTCAGTAATAAGGAAACAGAAAGTTTTCTTGGTCAGAGCTGCAGTAAATAAACTGAAACGCACCTGGAGCTCACGTAGGGCGTGGTGGGGCTGCAGGCGGCCCTGCCGGAGGGGACGGGATGCGATGCTGGCCGGGGCATCGCACTGAGCCCTGTGCGGTGTGGCCTTGGGGGGGCAGCATGCTGTCCCCAGGAGCCAGGCAGCCTGCAGAAGCTGTGCTGTTTTCTGTAGAAATGGGCTGGTTGGCTGCTGGGGCACACGGGCACCTCTGCAAGCGGCTCCCGCCACCTTGGCTGAGGTCCTGGTGGCGGTGGAGCTGCTCTTCTCTCACATCTCTGGCTCCTTGGCGTTCCTGAAACAGCAGAAGCTGTGGTTGGTGTGAAGATCGCCTCCGGGCCTCGGTGTCCTGATGCCTGGTCTGGAGCCTGGCTCAGCAGATGGTAGTGCTGGGCAGCTCTGCAAATCCTGCTTTCAGCCCTCGTGTTGGCAGAAAACTCGATTCTTGGAAAATGATTCATTTGTAAACCGGCCGCTGCTGGGGAAGAGAGCACTCAGAAAAAGGTGTTGAAATCCAGATTTGCCTGCGATTCCAGGCCTGTCCTTGGCATCGCCGGCGGCCCGACCTTGGCGCTGGGGAGGGTGGGGAGAGCTGTCAGGCTGGGCGGGCGAGGGAGACGAGGGGCCGTTGTGAAACGCGCGCTGGCCCAGGCTGGGGCGCGCAGCATGGCTCCGGGGTGGCTTTGCCATTCCTCGGCAGCGTGGTCCCATCAAAAGCAGGCTGATTTCGCAAGTTCATGCCACTCCGTCGTGCTCACACCTCTGAGCTCCGGCCGTAGGCGCTCCCCGGCGCAGTGACCAGCGTCCTGCTTCCCAGGCCCAGGAGCAGCAGAGGTTCGGGTGCGGGAGGGACAGGGCTCTGCTCTTCCCTGTTAAAATATCTCGAGTGAGGAGGCTTGTATAGTTCCTTTTGGGAACTTAGTAGTGGTTTTTATAAGACTTAATCTTCTGGGGGGGTGACTCGTCTGAGATTGTTACCGTGGTCAAAGTAAATTTTTCCCTCAATTTTATCACTAATGGGAACTGCGACGTGCTTATGAAAGCTGCTGGTTACTCATTTCCAGGCACTGCGCCATTTCCCTTTTTTAATGAAAACAATGTAGTTATATAATCTGCACAAAGGTTAATTATTATTATTGTATCATTCCTGATAGTTCCTGCAAGTGTGCTGGAACAGAAGGGATCAAAGAGCTGGGGCTGAACAGCAGCCCTGGTGAAATCGGGATTAGCTGAGACTTCAATGAGACCAAATTCTGGCCATTAAACTCTTTGTGAGCACTCACCAAATAATCTAAATTGTCATAAGCTGGGCTGAACTGGCACCATTTATTATTAAAACTGCCCAGCAATTCCCCTTATGAAACTTTCTTTTCAACTGCCTGCTCCTTTACCCAATTCCCGCCGTGCGGGTTGACATTTTAGATGACAAGTTGCGTGCCTGAGGCGGCTGTTGAAAACATTGCGATTTCCAGGAAGGGAGCTAGAGAAAAATAAGTGTTTGCAGGCTGTTTTATGATGTTGGTGGCTTTGGCACAGGTGGGAAATGGGGCTGGAGAGACGGCGGGTGGGCAGGAGAGGTGAGAGCCGAGAGTGGTGGCCAGGGCTGCGATGGGAAGGGGCTGCGGGAAGGGCTGCAGGCCAAGGAGGAACCAGATACGCGGAGAAGGACAAATCTGGGCCCTGCTAGACAACCCTTCCCTCCAGAGCCTGGCATGGGGTGCCCGCTGTGAGCAAGCCTCCGTGGAGCCCATCACCAGGGCGTCCCAGCCCCCTCTGCGCTTGGGCTGCTCTGAGGAGGGTGGCCTGATCGTGCTGCTTCGTTAGCTGTTAGATCAAAAGGAGCCAACCCTGCTGATGCTCTGTCTGGGCTCGAGCAGGATGCCATATGATGGGTTATTTTTTCTCCAGTTTGCTTTTCTAGTAAACAGAGTATGGAATTAAACCTTCAAGAAGGAAAGATTGCAACGAGGTTAGAAAGTGAAGCTAGAAATACCTGCACTAAGGTATAGCCATGTTACGATGCCATCTTTTCATCTTTCCCCCAAGGCTTGGATGGTGGCAGCGAAAGGGGCATGGGAGGAGTGGGGGAAGGTAAACGTGGAGCTTGGAAAACAAACCAAAAAGCCCAGTAACACTTCTTGCCTGCAAGAGCTGCTGTCCCTGTCCCTGTTGTGCCAGCATGTGCCGGTGGGGTCCTTCCTGGTGCCGCTGGGTTACGTGCTCAGGGTGACGGCTGCCGGGCCAAATGTTTGGCTTCTCCCCCTCCTGCGTGGCCCGGGGAGAGCGGCAGCGCAGAGCGTGCTGCGAGCTTGCTGCGGGCTGCGCCCCGCGGGGGCCTGCTCTCGCCTGCCTCCCTGCCGCCGTTGTCCCCGCGCACTTGCAGAGACGGGTTCCTGCTGGAACTCCTCCACGCACGTGCTGCCAGGTTTGCATCTCGAAGCCTCCCAGCCTGCGAGGAAAAAGCTTTGCTGCAGGAGCAAACCACAAGAAAAAAGGGGCAAAAAACATTTCAGGCCCCTTGGGCTGGAGGCAAAGTTTGCACCCGGGAAGCAGGAGGCTGCAAAGGCCTGTGGGTGGGAAGCTCCCCTTGGCCACCCCCAGCTCAGTGTCTCTCTTGGCCACCCACCTTCTGCCCTGGCCAGTGACAATGAAGGAAGAACCCTGGTTTTAGCTAATCTTATTTTCATCTTTGGCAAAAAGACAAAGGCACTCTGTAATTTCGCAGCATTAAAAATCCATGTTTATTATATTAACAGGATTGAAAACTAATCCACATGCAGCTGAAAGCTCCCTGGGTCTGAGGAAGCGCCCTTCAGTGCGGGTGCTTGTGGATTTGCCGGGGAGCTGTGCATGGCCTGCTGCTGTCGCCTAGTTATAGCAGTGATCTGAAAGGACATATAAATCCTGGCTGGGAGCACACAGGTAATGCTGATGCTCCTGGGCCGGGGACCAGCAGTTGCAGCGGGGTCACCTGTAGCCGTGGGCTCCAGTGGCTTTGTAAAGTGGGTTCATCTGATTATTTAGGGGAGGGAGTAAGGGCGCTGTGCGGGGCTGGCTCGGAGACGGCGTCGGGCAGTGTCTGGAGCACCCCGCTGCTCCCCCGGCACGGCTCGTCCTTGCGCCCTCGGCAAACACCCGGGAAGGGAGGAGAGGAAGCAGGCTGGGGCGGCCCGTGATGGGGGAATTGGCCTCGCCGGGGCGAGACGGGCTCTGTCTGGCCAGGCTGTCTGCAGAAGGTGAAGGCGAGGTGAGTCAGTCGTGACTTATTTATGGAAACACATGTGAGTAAGAGATTTCCGATCCGCGGCGGCTCTGTATCTGGCTGGTGGCAGCGCTGCCGGGGGTAAGGATGGAGGTCAGCTTCCCCCGGAGAGCGGGGCGAGGATGGGCCGCGCTGCGGGCGCTGAGGGGGTGACCTGGGGCTGGGGCGAGCCCCGCTCATCTCCACCGAGCAGCAGGGCAGGGCAGGGACCGTGGAAGGTCGCAGCTGGGTCCTGCTCCACTTTTCTGAGACCTTTGTGCTTAAACAAATAGAAACTAGTGGAAGGAGCTAGTGGGCGAAAGGGAAGATGTCGGGGTTGGCACTCCGAATAGCAGGGAGAAATGGCCTGTCCCGAGCCCGTCGGGAGCCGGTCCCTGGCTTGGGCGTTCGGGGAGGCTGGAGCTGAGGCTTGGCTGCTGGGTCAGGTCAGACCTGAGGGAAACCTTGGGGGCTGTTGTGTACGTGCCGTTTGCGGGGGACCAGGCCAGGAGAGCAGTGCGAGAGCTGTGTAGCAGCAGCGAGGGTCTGACCTGCCCTCTTCCCCTTCCCCGCCTTGGTCCTCTCACTAGAGATGGCTGCTGTGGCTCCCCAGCTGGTGGTGATTTGGGGTTTTGACTGCACAAGCCCCAGAAGACCCTTGTGCAAAAACCACAAACATTTGGCTTCTCCAAATAGCTTGGGCCACTGTTTTTTGCCTCCAAAGGCCCGGTTAATTGGAGACGTGAGTCCCTGGGCTAGGGGTGCCCTGGGCACAAGCGCTTTCTGCCTGGCTGGATCCAGTACCTGTGAGTCACTTGTTCCCTTGCAAAATGTGAAACAAGTCTCTGTGTGTGTGCATCAGAGCGGGTGATAAATCCAGCATTTTGGTTTCCACGGCTGAGGCAGGAGGTGGGAAAATGGAGCTCCCTCTCCATCGCGGACGGGTCCCTGCAGGCCCCTGGCTTCGGGGCTTGGTGCATGGGGGTGCTGGTTTCGGGTACAGCAGATAACGAAAGGAGGCTGCGGACGTGGGGCTGGGCTAGCAGGGCAAGATGGGGCCTCGCTGCCCTTCAGTCTAAACCCCGGCTGGGTCAGCGGCTTGCTGGGGAAGCCTCGGGCGCGCCGTGCCTCAGTTTCCCCAGGGATGGACGTGGCGCTAGGTGACCTGCTGGGTGGTACGGCAGCGCTAGAAGCAGCGAGCCAGCACTGCCGGGGAGACGTGCTGCCCCATCGCTGTGCCAACGGGGCGCAAACCTGCTCCCACCTTACCGGGCGGGAAGCGCTGCCCCCCCGGATAAACACGCGCTTATCAGCCGTGGAGTTCCTGCCCGGTTGTGAAAGCGCTGACCAAAAATAGCCTGTGGCGAGTGCTGAGCAAACAGCACCCTGATAAGCGCTCGCCAGGCTCGGGGCCCCGCGCAACCTGTGGCTGAGCCCCCCCTGCCCTCCCCGAGGCCGCCCCGCGGGACCTGTCCCGAGGCCCCAGTTTCTGCGCCCTTGTGCCCCGGTGGGGCTCGGGGTCTGCCTGCTTCTCCTGCGCCTTCCCAGCTGGGAGCAAAGCTCCTGCAGCCCTAAGGCTCAGCGCGCTGTTTCCCCGTTTGCCAGGAGGCTTCCCCGGGGCGCGCGGCCCCGCTCTGCGCACGGCGCCTGTTTATCGTGGGCAGGGGGGTGACGAAGGCGGCGGACGTGCCTGTGGGCGCTCACCTGCCCGCCTGCCCCGTCCCGCTCTGCCACGCGTGTCCCGGCCGTGCCAGGACCCCGTGGCACGTGGTGCTTGCGGGCGGGCGCACTGCGGAGAGGGCATGCGCCGGGGAGCGAGCCGTGAAAGCCCCCGTGCAGCGAACGGTGTGCTGGATGGAGCAGAAGGGACCGTTCCTCTGAGATGAGAAGGCCAGATCCGGATCAGGCACCGCGCGTGGGCTGACACTAGGGTTGTGAAATGGGAATTTGAACCAGCATTTGCTCCCCATGGGTTAGGCAGGAATTACTGCAGCAGCTAATCCCCGCATCCCTGGGTCCATCACCAGGAATAGCCAAGCTGGGGCAAATTCCTGCTCTCACAGTGAGCCGTACGTGCTAGAAATGGGTCTGTCGCCTCCCTTTTGCGGCCGCCTGTCCTTCCCTCCTGCCGTTCCCAGCCTGGGCTCGCGGACGCCTCCAGCCAGCGCCCTTCGCGCCCGGCCCAAAGCGCAGTTTCATTTAGCCCGGCTGGAAGCTCGCTACTGTTGCCGGTAAAGCCAGCTCACGGGCTGACAAACAGTGTCTGGATTTTCCAAGGTATTTTAATTGGGAAATCTCTCTGCCAGCATCCTGCAGGGGAAAACGAAACAGAAACCAGATTTACAACGTGCCCGTGACCGGAGCCGGTCCCTCGGGTGCCCCCAGCAGCAGACGGGTGCTGGAGCGGGGCGCCGGGGCAGCCTGGAGCGGCAGCAGGAGCTGCGCCGCTGGCTCGTGGGTCCGACGCCGGGCGACCGGGGCCGTCCCGCGGCGGCGGCTCTTCCCGGGAGCTGCGGGTGGGAGGGAGCCCCGGCCGGCGCCTTGCTCGAGGTGCCTCGGCCCGGCCTCCCCGCTGGGCCCCGGCCAGCGCCTGCCAGCGCTAAAATTAGCCGCTGACATCAAAGCAGGCAGAAAAAGAGGCAGAGTGTTTATTTTAATCTAAAATAATTTGCGGCCGTGCATCTTCTTCCAAAACAAACAGAGCGGGAGCCTGCCTTTAGTAATTTGGGAATCTGAAAGGGAGCTAAATAAAAACACAAAGCTGCGACAGGGAAATGACTGGTCTCTCGTGCTAAAATAGAGCCGCAGAAGCCGGCTTGCCCTTCGCTGGCGCCTCCAGATCGAGCTGAGGAGAAGGGGGGCGGCCAGGCCGGCACCGGGGGCTGCTCCCAGGGACCAGCACCGCATGGTCCCAGCCCCGTGGTGCCGAGCGCCGTGCGGGGCCCTGAGGACAGGCTGCTGCCCCGGGGCAGGGGTGCAGGGTGGACGGAGCACTGTCCCTCCGGCAGAGCCGAGGGGCCCTTTGGTGAGAAGCGCGGGCAGCCGGGCGTTGCGGGAGGTGAATCTCGGCTGCTCCTGGGAGCCCCGCATGGCTGTCGGCATTCCCTGCCTGAGCGCTGGCGTGGGAGCGCCCGTCGCCGCGGCGGCTTGGGGATTAATCCGCCTGGCTGTCCCTGGCCCAGGCGCGCGGGGCCGGCTGGCAGGGCGCTCGCTGGCAGCGGCGGGTTAGGGATGGCTCGCGTCGCTGGGATAGCGCGGCCCAGCCTCGCCCTGCTCGTTGCTCATGCCCTTGTTTGTAGCAGCGCGACACGTTGCAGGGGAACCCCGCCGCGTGCCCGGAGCAGCCCTCTCCCGGGCTTGGCGCTGCCAGCCCCACGTGCCGGCACCGCAGGTGGCTTCTGCCGCACCGGGCTCCGGCCTGAGGTAGCTCAGGGGAGTGGGAGCTTTTCTCCCCATCGCCTCTCCCTTGCCACTGTCCCAAAGCCTACGGCTTCGGGGCAGGCGTCGCCGGGTCCCTGCTCCCCTCGGGCACCGCGGGAGCTCATGCGGGGAAAAGGTGCAGACGAGCCGTGGTGGAGGCCGTGCCGGTGGAGAGGGAGCGCAGCAAGCGCCGCTCCTTGCCGAGGCTCGGCGTCAGCGCGCCGCTGCTGAAGGCTCTGGTGCGTCACCGTGCTGCGCCTGGAGGTGCTGCGTAGGGGGCCAGGTAATAAAACCATCCGCGTTTATGAGTGCGCCGGTACGTTTGTTTGCAGAGCAGAGAGGAGCGGGTGCGTGCGTCTGAATTCGGCGCGTGCCGTGGGAAAAGCGGGCGCTGTCACTGGCTGCAAGGACAGCCTGTCCCGGCAATGCCGCCTGGCGCGCGTCTGCACCCGGGAACCGGCCTCAGCATCAGCCCACGATGAGCCGGGGGGCTCGGAGCATTGCAGCCACTTCCCACAGCCGCTGGGGAGCAGTTTGGCCCCAAAATCCAGTGGGCGGCTCATGGGGGCTCGTCCCCATGGCCACTCGCCTGGCTGCAGCAGGGCTGTTGCCCGTCGGGGACAGCGCCGGGGTTCGGCCCCGCCGTGGGCTCCCTGCAGCTGAACGTGCTTTAAAAGTTACCCGTAGGATCAGGCACAGTGAAAAAAACATGTGACGAGAAACATGTTCTCGAAAGTTTTCCAAATCACTGATAGAGCTGAGACTTGGCTGTGCAGAGATGCTGGTTCAGCTAACGAAAGGGCTCTGCTGTGGTTTTGAGAGGGGGGGATGCGCGGCTGAGGGGGAGTGAGAAAGCGAAGCAGTTTTCTTCAAGCGGGAATGTGCTGCCTTGCTGGCCCCCTTCTCGCCTTGTTTGCATTTTTATAGCTCAGGGACGTTTCAAATGCATAAGGCGATGGCTTGGCCTCGCTCCCCCACCTGCTTTCTGCGGCGAGGGGAAAGTCCCATCTTACAGCAACTGATTAATTGCCTGTCAGTATTTTTAGCCAGCAAGGCCTGATTTTAGCTGAAATTACAGCAAAGGGGAATGCAATGCCAGAGAGGTCAAAAACACGAGCCCGGCCAGCTGAGCTGTACCGCCGGGCTGCCCGAGCGCTGCTGCTGCTAACGTGGCGCCAGCGAAACTGCAGAGCCCAACGCGCAGAAAAACAAGCCCACGTGCAAACCCCGGAGCAAACAACGGTGCCCGCACCGCGGGCCCCACACCTTGCTAATTAAGGGGTAGGCATGCGTGGGGGGGCTTCGAACTGATGTGGCACGTGTTTTTCACCCCAAGGGTGTTTTTTTAATTGAAAACCTGGGCTGTGGCAGGAGGCTCTCCCAAGCGCAGTTAGTCGGTGATGAGCAGGGAGCGCGGGGGGCCAGCGGGGCTCGGGGGAGGGAGCCCTGCTCGCTGCCACGGGAGCTGGGTGCTGCCTTCCCCACCGGGTAAGTTGGAAGCAAGATGTTAAAAGAAAAAAAGCAGCTAAGACATTCAAAAAAAAAAACAAAAACAAAAAACAAAAAAACCAAAGCCGAGGTGCATGCAAGGCCCCAGCTGCATGGGGTGCCGACTGTGCAGCATCCCCCTCCTGGTCTGCCCGCGGCCGGTGGCGGGGCTCAGTGACGGTATCGACGTGGCAGGGCACACTCCCGCCTGACGGCACCCCGGTTAATACATGCTGCAGCCGTCGGCCGGGGCAGGTGCTGCGGCCGGCCACGTTGTGGCCTTGCATCGGCGAACCCGGCTCCGCATGCATGGATGCAAGGCCGAGCGCTGCGTCCACGGACCTGGGTGGCCTGTGCGGTCCCTCCCTGCCAGTGGGGCTGATCCTGCGTCGCCAGTGGGGGCCCCCGGCCGGAGCGAGGCCGTGGGTCCCGGCGTTGCTGTGGGTCCCCGAGCTTCCGCGCTGCCCAGGGGGACGCTTTAGAAACCCGTATCAAATTGGCGTGGAAGTTGTTCGGCTCGGCGCGCGTGTACGCACACACAGGCCCCGCGGGAGGCGGGTTTGCTCTTCATCCCACCGCCCAGGGAGGGTGGCCTTGGTTTTTCTCTGGAGCACGGGCAGATTGGGGCAGATTTTCAGGGGCGAGGGGCTCATGCCGTGGCACCATGCAGGTTTCGCCACTACATGGGGAGCCTTGGCGAGTGCTGAGGCAGGCAGGGCAGGAGGACCATCTTCTGCCTTTCTCCTCCCGTGTTTTTTTTCTGCCTTTTTGGGTTTTCTTTGTTTTTTTGTTTTTGGGTTTTTTTTAGACTGTTGAAGGCTTTGAGTTGCTGAAAGTGGCACAGTCTAATTCAAAAATTGCTCCAGCCCAAACAGGCTGCACATGCAAGGGAATATTACTGTTGGGAGTGCTGGTAGTTACCTGCCTCCACCTGCGCTTATGAGCTAATTAAGGATCGTTGTGGGTTTGCTAATGACCATAATGCCGGTGTAGTATTACGCCTGTGGCCTGGAAGCACCGGGCTGGAAACTTCAGGAGATTCTCTGATTTTTCTGGTGTTTCAAAGGAACCAAGCGCCTTGGGCTCCCAGGGATGCCCTGGGTACCGCAGGTGCTCGGCACCTTTCTAAAGCCGGATGGGAGCATCCAAGAGGCCTGAAACGCGCTGTCCTGGTGAGGCGAGGGGCGGCACGACGCATCCCTCTGGGTCCCTCGCCAAAGGGCGAATTGGCCGTGCTCGCCCTCCCGGCCCCCGCGAGTGGGCACAGCCGGCCGGGGCGTGCTCCTTCCTCCTGTGCCACAGACGGGTTCGTTGCTCCATGCTGTTTGTCAAGCGTCTGCAAGAGCCCCTGCCGCTGGGCTGGAAAAGGTCAGCTTCCTCGGGCGCGTTATAATCTATTAATTAGGAAATAGATCCTGTTGGTAGAGGTTTGGGTTTCACCTGCCGTGATGTCAGGCGAGGGTCAGACCACTGGCTTATCTGGCATCCTGGTGTGCCCTAATTAAAATGCTTTCTTCCTTGGTGGCTCCGAGCGCCCGGAGCGAAGGCAGGCTCCGCGTCTCGCCGCAGCCCGCGCTGGTTTTGCCTGTGCCTTGGGGTCCCTCTCGGGGCCCTCACGCTGCCTCTTCTCCTGCGGTTGCCCGTGTCCCTCGCGGGTGCATTGGCCAACACTGCTGCTGCTGTTGCTTGGTCCGACGGCAAGGTGTTGTTCGGGGCTGGAGCCGCGATCCTGCTCCCCGGAGACCTGGGGCTGAGCTCCCAAACGAGCAGGGTGCCAGGCAGGCCTGGGGCGGCACCGGCACGTCGGTCCGGGTCTCCGAGCAGGGCAGCGTTCTCCTCTCTCAGCACCACCCCCGCGCAGGATATGACCAACTTTACAAGCCTCCCCAGCACCTTTCCTACCTGAGACGCCCTTTGCCGCTGCGGGGGAAGTGGAGGGATCCGCGTGACGCCGGCTGGCACAGGCTGCGGCGGATGCGCTGGCTGCGGCCCATCCCCGTTCCCAGCACGCCCACGGCATGTTCACAGCCCAGCAGCGCTGCGCTCCCGACGGCGGCAGGTAGCGGAGGCGCTTGGGATGGAGCGGGCTGACGACAGCTGTTTCCTTGCAGTTTCCTTGCCCCGGCACGTGTGGCGCAGCTCTTCCCGGTGCAATCCCGGCAGGGTCAGTGGGAAGGCTCCTGTCGCAGCCTGGCTTGGCCCTGCTGTTTAGGGGGAGCATGGGGGACTAAACCTGGGACGGGGCACATGGGAGAGCAGGAGGCCAGCGCCTTGCCCGGCTCTACTGGAGATGGGGAGGAGTAAGCAATGCAACTGGTGATGGGGAAAGCAGAGGTGAAATCTCCGCAGGACCAGCTGGTCCTTGGAGGAAGCCAGCAAGTGCCAGCTTTCGGGGAGGCGTCTCAAGGCCCAAAGGGAGGATCGCAGGAAGGGCTCTGGGCAGATGCTGTGGCTCTCGGGGCTGCAGTGTCTCCATCCCTTGAGCTAGCAAAGACCCTACCATGCAACACTGGACTCCAGGAGCTGGTCTTGTATCAGCACTGGCAGTGGACAGCAGTGACCCAAGGCACATGCAGGCCCTGAACTTTGCTCTGGGAAAACCTCAGGAGATCAGCCAAGCCTGGAGCAACCAGGACAAATGACCTGGGGCACCACCATGTCCCCTTGCACCAGCAGTGTGACAGCTCTGGGTAACTGCGGCCCCTTCCTGCGGCCTGAGCTCCCACCAGCCCTCTGCTCCCAGAGGAGCGGTCTGCTCTGAGGACGTGCTGGGCGGGAGGTGCAAAAAGGCACCGGGTAACCCCCCTCTGCGACCAGTCGCTGCTGCGTTGGGGTGGGCTGATCCCCGCAGCCGTCCCTGTTTCCTGAGCCCTGGGGGGTGGCTGCTTCCTTTACTTCTCCCAAAGTAAAGGCAAGGGAGCAGTTCTCGCACATCACCGCAGCTTTCTGGTTGCACGGAGCACGTTTCCTCCCGCTAACGGCCAAAGCCTCAGCACGCAACCTCCTCCCGGGGCTCTTCCTGTGCCTTGAGACACCCCCCGGTAGCTCCTTCCCGGGGGCAGCTTTGCGCCTGCCCCCATTCCTGCGCAGGCCCTGGGGCGCTGAGCACGGTGACTCGGAGCGAGGGACTGCGCTTCCGTGGTGGCCGCCCTGCGGGGGCCTCCTGCCGCTGCGCTCCCTCCTGCTTCCATTGGCTTCGCTCCTCTGCTGCGTTGTGCCCTGCGCTAAAAGAGCTTCGGGAGGCTGCTCTGCGTCCGACCCACGGCAACCGCGCCGGGATGCCCCCCGCTCTCCCCCATGTAGGGAGCCCTCCCGCCCCGCCTCCCTTTATTTTAGCACTTTGATGTCCTTAGAATTTATTTTTGCAGCACAGTTGTTTTCATGGCAAAATGGAAATGTTTCCCGTGGGTGGCTTTCAAATGAAAGGCTGAGCGAAGAGGCTAAAAATAGGGCAGAGTGAGCTGCTGGCTGAGCGCAGGGAGCCGCTCGGTTACGTAAGGGCCCTGCGGCCGGGAAGGGGCACAGTGCTGCCCGCTCCCGAGCTGTCCCTCCCCGGGGCTAAGCCGGGGTACGGCTCATCGGGGGCAGAGATGTCCCCTCTCGCGGGGGGTGGCTGCCGGCCCCAGTCGACTGGGTGTCCGGGTACGGAGCAAGGGGTGTGCATGTGGGACCGTCGCCAGTGGCGTCCCAAAACCGGAGACGTGTTGATAAGGAGCCCAGGGGATGGTGGCGCGTTCCCGGGAGCAAAGCTGCAGGCAGGGCCCAGCCCCACATGCCCCCCAGCCAGCAGCAGGGCAGCCCCGTGGCAGGAGGCTCTGCCCCTGCGGGCTCTCTGTGCCCCTTAGGAAAGCTCTTGAGATGTCTCTCCTGCCTTGCAGAGCCTGACGGCTACTCTCGAGCTGGTTTTTATGGCCCAGCTCCTCCATTTCCACGTTGATGAAGTCAAAGAAATAAATATCTTGCTGTGCCCAGCCCCTGCCTGGCTCCTGCCCACGAGTGCCCTTCGCAAGGGCCAAGTGAGGGGCTGCCTCCAGGGGCTGCGGGACGGGCCCTTGCTTAGTGGTGGGACAGGGCTCTGAACCTTCATCCATCAGCAGTGACACTTCTTTGGAGAGCTTTCTAGGTAATGTCTCCTCAAGAGGAACCACTGCCCAGTTAGCGGGAAAGTTGTCTTGTTTGCCCTGTTGACTCATCTTCTTCCCTTTCATCTTCTCTCAGATGTAGTTTATTATATGGAACTATAAATAGGTTTTTCTCTTATGCGTGCCCAGCTATTACCATTTCTCTCCCAGCAATGACGTGAGCAGATAGCCTCCTGGCAGAGATTTGCAATGTATCATTACGGCTGTTGGAATAGGAGTGGGTAGGTTGGTTTGTCTGGGGCTATCTCCTCTTTTTTTTTTTTTTCCTTATTTTGGATGCATTTAATGGCAATAGGTCAGCTGATGCCCCTGACTACATCTCACCACTGTACCTCTTTCTACTGCATATCTGCTTCTCTTGTGATGCCTCTAAGTGCTGACACAGAGATCGGGCTGCAGTCGGAGCCTCGAGCCCCACGCGGCCGGTTCCTTAGGCCGGGCTGGCCGGCTCCTGCACGTCTGTCCCAGCGGCTCCTGAGCGGAAGTATCAGGGCTGTGAACTTGCAGAGTGGTCTCACTCTGATGACAGACTTCCCATGAGAGAAGACCGTTGCCTAGAGGGGTTACTGTGGGCTAGTGGTCTTCGGTGGCTGTGACGGCTGGGAGAGGACCCAGCGGCGAGTGCCCAGCGTGCTGCTGAGCGGCTCCTCTTATTTCTTGCCTGGAACAGCCTCACGCGGGACCGGCGCGCAAGGCAGTCCCGCAGCGGGGGCGAAGGGAGGCCCACACAGCCGCGGGATGCTGGCAGAGAGCAACTGGGCAGCAGTTAAAGCACTTCAGTGAAAGTGGGTGGGAAGCTAAAACAGAAAGCTGAAATCGTGTGCGCCGGCATGAGACGGGAGAGGGTAAACACAGGTGGCCGCTGTGTCAGCCAGCGTGCGAGCCCTGTGTGTAACTGCATCAGCGGCAGCAGAGAGGACATTGTGCAAGGTTTATTCCCCGTGTAGGTGCTTTCAGGCTGTGAGCAAGCCGCCCTTTAGCCGTCTCTTTGCTTAGCTGAGCAGATTGGGCTGCTGGGGTCGTTTGGTCGGAGCCACGTTTCCCTGCCGGCCTGCGGGGATTAGCCGGGGTGGGAAGTGCCGGCACGGCCATCTGCGCGCCGGCGGCAAAGCCCGTGCTGCAGCGGCGACACCGGCAAAAAGCAGCAGGACAGCAGTTAAAGGCGATCAATAAAAATAGCCGGGAAGCTGAAACTGAAAGCTGTAATCATGCGTGCGCCGGCACGAGACGGGAGAGGGTAAACACAGGTGGCCGCGGCGTTGGCCAAAAGAGCTGCTCCAGAAATACAGCTCAGTGGCACGCCAGGCATTTCGGAGGCATGGCGTGTGGCAGGGACCGAGCCCAGCGGGGACAGCCCTGTGACCGCCCGGCGTCCCCTTCGCAGCCCAGGCAGGGCTGGCACAGATGGTGCGCCTTGCGGGGGCTGGGCGCTCCTCCATCCAGATCCACCCCGCAAAGTGATTTACATTAAAAATCCTGGCATGGATTGAGCTGACCCAAAACAGTAAAGAGATAAAGTGCCAGATGGGTGAGCACGTGCCATCCTTCCTGCAGGCTGTGCCACTGCTGCGCGAGGCAGACGGGGACCGCGCTCTGCCTGGTCTTTCTCTGTCCTCCCTCCTGTGGCTTTGACTGTACAAAGCTCTAACGTAGATAATTCCTCTTTGCTCTTCCCCAGGGCTCAGTGCTTATATCCAGTGTTGCCCAAGCAGATGCTCGTTCCTCTGGGGCTTGTGTTTTGAGCTCTGTAGGGTCCTGGCATGTTTGCTGGAGGTTAGAAACTGCCCTGGGCAATCAGGTTGCAATTGTATTTGCGCTGCTCTTCCTGTCTGCTGCTCCGGTATTCTTGGTGTTGACGAACTGAGCCTGAAAGCGGGTGACAGAGAACGACTCGAGTACAAGTGACGGTGTTACAAACCCCGCTGTGATCTGAGGGGTCGTGGGGCTCCTCCCTGACCTGCTGCTCGCAGAGAGGTCTCCAGGCCCTGGCCAGGCCCTGGGAGCCTCCAGCACCTCCAAATCCCGAGCTGGCTGAGGCACCTGAAGGTGTATTTTGGTTTCTCCCTGGAGAAACATGGGGCACAGGCTGTGCGGGGCTCTGCACATGGGGCTTGGTAGCCCGGTTATATGGCTTGCCATCCCCTCAGCCGGGGAATACTTTACGTTAGCCATTTACTTTGAAATGGCTCTTAACTCAAGCCAGGTTAGGTTAAACTGCAGATGGAAGTCAAATATTTACAGCGTTCAAATTAGACAACGCAGCTTGCACTTCGCCAAACCCCAAGCGGGCAGAGATGAGAAGCTGCAGGTCAGCGTTCGCCTGCTCACAGCAATGAACTCAGGCGTGGAGGTTTCCCTCTCCGTGGTGCGGGCCTGAGCCGTGGGTGGCCTCCCCACTCGCCGGCCCAAGGTAGAGCTGTCCCACGGCCCTCGTGTCCTAAGTGTGCCTGCGCAGACGGGACCTAGCACGGGGTTATTGTTTAGATTAATCCTTGGGGTTATTCAGCAATCATTAACCCAAGCGAAGGGGCAAGCGGGGTGAATTCTTCTTTCCACTGCTCCCCACTTGGCATCTTCCACGTTGGTGACACTAATGTCCCATGGACTGGGCCTGACCTGTCTTATGGCCATCAAGTTCCCGGCTGTGCCCTGCTTGGGTGGGTGTGTAATAAATGATTTACTCGTTGTGAGCACGGTGTCCTCACAGCTTGATTGGGAAAGCTCTTTGTACACTTATTCTTATGTTGCATATAAATATTTGCAAATTGGCAGTTTTGCCCTGTTCACGCATACGGGCAGGTTTAATGCAGTTGAGAGCAGATACAGCATAGATCAATCATGCCCTGGTGATTAATGGATTTGTCTGACCTCGTTTCCCTGTGCTGTTTTTGAGGGATACCAGTTCTCTGTGTATTTTCAATGTGAATTTTCTATCAGTTAAAGTGTTGGTTTAGATTAATAGGTTTTTAAGGCCCAAAAGAACAATGATATCCACCTAGTGTGGTCTGCTCTATAATAGGAACTATTGTGATTCTTGCATTCTTGGGTAAACCATTTGTGGGGTTAATTACCCTTGCTGCTAGGTAAATAAATAAATGTGTCTTATCGAGGACTGGAAGCTGAAGAGAGAAAAGGTCAGATACTTGCTCTGCTTCCCTCTTTTGTCACCAGCTTGTCCTTGCCTCGATATGTTTTGACAGAGACTAATCACTTCAGAAACCTCCTGTTCATCAACCTGCGCAGGTAAGTGGTAATGTCTCTTGTACTAGGCTGGTTTCCAGACCATGGGCCATTGCTGTAGCTCTTATCTAACCCCCTTCTGATACCCTGAGGAAATGGTCTCTGTGAATTCAGACCAATTTCGATGAATTTGCGTGACTCGGTGCATAGTGAATTGATCGCTTGCCGGCAGGGCTTGCGTCACATAGTCCCCTGGCCATTTTGAGGGAAATATGACAGGAAAAAACAGTATTTATTAATGGTCTTCCATTCAGAGGGAAGCATCCTGGTGAAATGCTTGTGGGAGCGGCTGTCACCAGAGAAGCCAGGTTTCCCAAGTGGTGTTAGGCAGCGGGCTCTGAGCGGCTGCAAATCAGGGGAAGTAGAAAAGTGAGTAAGATCGTTAAGGTGAGGAGCTGCCAGGGCAGGACACGCTAAGGAGAGATGGCTGCAGAGCCTGAAAAACGTTATCCAGAAGGAAACACTGAGGCAAAAAAGAGGCATTTAGGCAAAGTGGCCTGGGACTTCAGGAGATGCTTGACCCCAAAGGAGCCACAGGTGAGGAGGACAGAAGGAGGAGGAATTGCAGCGGGGCTGTTTCACTCTTCCAAAGTCTGCGTCATGCTTTACGTTATTCTTATCTCATGATGCCTAGCTGTATCAAGGTGCTGCCAGGCAGAAGCTGGGCTCCTTTGCAGATGGGCATCATGGGGCTGAAGGCAGTTTGGGTTTGCATGAGATCAGCAGCATATTGTCCTGTATTCAGCAGTCAGTTGCAAATAGGTGCTGACATGACCCTGTTACCTTAAGTTTCAGAGTGAGCACTGCCCTCAAATGACTCCTGTTGACTGCATGCTCACAAAGACCATATCACCTTGATTACTGCTGTGCCATGGTTTTTAGGTTTTCTTTGCATCAATGGCCGGAGACATAATGGCTTTAAAATGAGGGCTAAGATGCTGAAAACTGCTCCAGCAATAAGGAGTCCGTCAGGGCAGGGAGGTGGAGGGGTCTGTTGGCCAAGCTCATTCGGTGATGCACCCAGTTGTCAAATTTCCTAGAGCCCCCCATAACAGAAAAAGCTATGAAAATGAAAGAAACAGAAACCCACATTTTCAAAGAACTTCTCTCTTTGTCTAAAAGAAAGGGAGGGAAAGTGCTTGAGCACATTCCTTATCTTCTATGGGACACCCAACACTGGTGAGGCTGCCTTGAAGCTGCCCAGGTGGAGACACAGGATTTAGGGCTTCACCGATGGGTGAGAAAAGCTCCCCTGGGTTTCCCCTCACATGCTCCCTGTTGGTGCTGGTTTAATGTATCGCGCTGGCGCGTGCCCAGCAGCTTCAGTGGGGGAGAGCTGCCTTCTTGACCCCTGAGCAAGTTTTGCCACTGAAAACCACACCAGATAGTGGGACTGGGCCGCCAGGTCCCCAAGCCGCCAAGCGGAGCATGGCCTGGGTGCAGTACCTGCCCGTCACAGCTGCCTGAGATGTGGTGTGGCTGTGGCTGTCACGCGGACACGGGCTGTGGCAGGGTGGCGGGCAGCACGGGGCCATGTTTCCAGCTGCCCCATGACCGGGGTGCGGAGGCAGCGCTGCTGGTGTGCGTCCGGGACGGCCGGGGTCCTTGCTGAGCTGCACAAAGCCTGTCCCGGTGGGTTGATGGAGGTGATGGATAATAATAATCCTTTCTAGCGTTCAGCAGAGGTACGCCACGTGCTTTCCGGGCAAGAATGAACTAAGCCTCTTGTCTTTGTGATGGGCTGGGATACCCAACGTGAGCCCTTCTCTGCTTGCTCTGGCTTGGTATTATGATTTGCGTGCATGTCCCCTGCTGTCATGACGTGAGTCCACGTGTGCTGAGGGAACCAAAATGCTGCGGCTGGTAGGATTTTGTAGACTTTTTCATTAACCTTGGCCTAGATGAAATTTGGTTTGATAATCCCTACACGGATTGCCCAGATCAGGGCAATGCTTGCCTCATCGTGAGATGGCAGTGAGAACGGTCAGGAATATTTTTCAACTAATTTCTCCAGCTCTGGGAGCCTGCTCAGAGCTTTGCACTGAAAGGGGAGCAGCAGCATTTGCTCTGTGCCTGTCAAAACTCACATTCCTCCCTCCTTTAGCACGGCTGCTGTCCTCACAGGCGGCGGCTGCTGGGGGTATTTTGCTTGCAGGCCTGCCCTACTTCGGCTCAGCCCACAACATCTTTTATTTTGAGGTCAGTGACAGCTGCTGGCAGGCCCAGCCTTACTCTGTGTTTTGCTTTTTAAGCAGCTCAGTGCAGATACCAAATTAACAGCTTCCTTGGGCTGCTTTAACCGTTTCATTATTCGTGCGGAGGAACTGAGGATGAATCAGTGTGGTGCACACGGCTTCCATGCAGCTGCATCTGTTTGTGTCAGATGAGGATTTGGTCCTTTACTTAATCCTGGGTTTGGTTATATTGAGCCCTTACTAATATCTGCGTTCCTCTGGGCTCACGTATAATCCACAGTATAATTCTGTTATTCCTCTCCCTCGGAGGAAGGAGGCGAAGGGAGAGCAGTTCTTTGCAGCTCCCCAGTGCCCTTTGCATCTCCTCCCTCCAGGGCATGATGTGGTTTTCCGGCAGGCATTTTGTAACGCATCGCTCGCAGTCTCTTGGGAGAGGAATTTAAGCGGGCCGGGATGCGTTTGGGGTGGCTGGTGGGGGCCGGGCCGTGCAGCCTCAGTGGGTCCCCAGCACGGGGACAGGAGCGTGCGCTGTGTCGCGTGCTGCTAGAAAGGATGCTCTACGGCTCCCTCGGCCCCTCTCTGCCACCGCCAGGAGCAGTTTGGGGGGTTCCCAATTCCCAGCCAGACAGAAACGGGATCTGGGGGATCCCCACTCACAAAAACCCCAAAAGAAAACTGCTTCTGGCCTCGATGGTCATGTGTGAAAGCGGGGGGACACAGAGCTGTGATTTTGCCCAAATCAATGCCGAGAAACCCCACAGAGCTGCGAGAAAATGGTTCGGATGCATACAAGTGAGAACGTATCCCCCGGTCCCTCACGTCTCCTAATCTCTCCTGCACAGATTTCTGTAGTCGCTGGTAAAAGAGGAGGCGGGTGGCGAGGGACAGGCGAGGAGGAGAGCGGCTAACCTCGCAGCAGCTCAGGCCACCCCAGGGGCTCTGTAAGCGCAGGTAACAGCCTCAGAGCGACTGGGGAGGCACCTGGAGCGTTCCCAGGCATCCTGAAACGGAGATCCCGTCCCTCTCCTCGCCCTGAGCGGGCGCTGCCCCGCGCGCTCGCCCTCCGCTGCGGGGGCTGGCGGGATCCCCAGGCCCGTACGCGAGGGGCGGATACTGCCCGGCCCCCGCACTGGGAAAGCTGTGGCTGCGCGGCCGCGGGAGTTCCCGCTGCCCCGGGGCCGACAGCCTCTTCTGCAAGCGGCGCAGGGCAAGCCTTCCCCGCTGTCACGCGGCCGCCCTCGCCGCCTCGCAGCCCGAGCCATCTCTCCACACGTCCGGGTAGCACATGAATTGCTGTTGCCCAAAAGCAAGAGCCTCTCGCCAGACTGGAAATAACGGCCTCTCTGCAGGAGCAGTTCTCTGCCCGGCTCGAGCTGCAATGTTCTCCTTTTGCTCACTGCTGTCTCTGCTCCGTGGCGTTTTGGGTACTGAGAACAGCCGGAATAATTAGCACTTTCGGTGCCGCTTGCTCATCAGGGACATTGAAGCACTTTGCAAATTTTACATTGCCTTGAAGAAGTAGGTCAGCATAAAATCTCCTTCGGAAACAGAAGAAGCGCAGAGGATTAATTAACTTGCCTGCTGTGCAATACTGTGCAACTGTCGCGCTTCTGAAAAGCGCGATCCCGCGGTTGCCCGTCTCGCTGTGGGGCGGCCTTCCTCCCCTTCACGTGTTATCAGCACAGCCCTTGTTCGTTCCTCCGCGCTGCATCGGGCAGCTCACAGGTACAGCCTCGCTCTTATTCTGACCGAATTATAAAGTTCTCTTTGCTACAGTAATGCAGCTGCCTTTAGCTGATGCCTGGATGTTCACAGCCAGGGCCTGTTTAAAAGCAGCATAATCTGTCTAGTTACATAACACGAGCACCCTGCACTAAAAATAGCGAGAGGAAGAGTCCTTGAAGAAGATGGAGAAATGGCAGAGAAGGGATATATCGAAGGGCTGAATTCACACAAGATGACATTCCCAGTCAAAGTTGAGTCACTCTGTCCTCTTGGCACTGCCTGAGCTGTTGGTGCTTGCGCTCCAGAGACTGTGGGCTGGGAGTGCTCTTTGACATCTGCTCCTTGGCACTGCAGACCTGGTGGAGCATATTCCTTGCAGCTGGAAGGCCATGCTGCTTGCGCACATCATTCCCTGTTTCGCACACGCGTCTTCTCGTTTGCACGTTTAGCTGTGGGGAGCTGATGGGGAAAAGGCTAGTGGGGGGTCAGCGGGGCTGAACACTGCAGGGAAGGGCAGGCGGTTGCTCAGGTACTAGCTGTCAATGCGCACACACGCTGAAAAGTTTTCTGGCAGAGGGCAGGATCTAGTATGGAGGCGAGAAGTCTGCTCTGGAAGCCCCAAGTGAAATAGCAATAACATTTGAAATAACGAAGCCCGGTCCTCCTCGGTGCCCATCACGCGAGGCTGACCTTCCCTGCGCAGCCACGGTCACGGGCCCTTGAAGCTGTGGAGCGCAGCCTCGGCCGTGTCCGCAGCTCTTCGCCTCGCAGGCAGTCAGCTGACGGCCCACCTAGCGACAGGGCGTAGCAGACCATGACTTTCTGCAGTGAGCATCTTTCTTGCCTTCAGATAATTAGTGGGGATAATTCAGTTTGGTGGGAAGATTCTGCTCTTCTGTGGAAAAAAAGAGGATTTATTCTGAGACAAGCTGGACCTCTTCATTTAGGAGAACGTAGTAGAGTTTTTCCATTCAAAGTTAGATGAAAAGGGTCATCCACAAAGCTAAAAGATACGCGGGGGTTATAATCCAATTTCTGCAGTGTCGTCTTCTCCCTGATGGCTGAACCAAGGGGCAGAAGCATGGGTGGTTGCTCAGAAGAAAGCTAATGGGAGGAGTAGGCAAGGGAAAGGAATAGGAGGAAACCCACATCCAGGCTCCTCCACAGGAGATAAAATGGTATAACGCTGGGTGTTACCCCAGGGGCCGACTGCAGGGGGAAAGGGAAGCGGATGGGGGAGGAAGAGGGACGTTGGGTCCTGAAGCGGCGGGGTTAGTGCCAGGACATCTGCAGCACAAACACTGCAGTTTTTGGGTTGCTGCAGGCTTGGCCAATAGGGGAACAGAGCTGTCAGTAAGTTTGTGCAGTCAGGAGCAGGAGTCACGCTTAATTTCTGCTAGGAACGCAGAGCTGACGTGTTGTCAGCCCATCTGCGTCGAGATTGATAGCTGCACATGAGGAGTCCTGGCTTGCTGGACAAAAGCCATCCTGTTATGTGCAAAATACAGTCAGTCTCCTCTGAATCCCTGTTTTTGCCAGCATTTATTTCTCTTGTTTGATTCACTGCTGCAAAGTCTTACAAGCATGAAATTGGCTGAATTGGGAAGTTTTCTGCAACTGATTCGTCACTGGTTGACTCGATCAGAGCTATTCGCAGCTGCAGAGCCAAAGCTTCTCACCTTCGCTCACCTTGCAGATGCCTTGCAAAGGGTCTGCTGGGACCATCCCTGATCCCACAGAAATTCAGGGGGAACAGAATTTGGGGAGTGTATTTCCGAGTGAAACCAGACTCTGCAAAGGAGTCACAAAGTGAAAATAGAAATTGAAGGGTGGAGAGGTTTAAAGCAGTGACTCACTTATTTTGATTGACCTTCATATTTGAGCTGGCTTTTCCCTACCCCAAAAAGTCCCCACGTCTGTGCTCCTGTGACTAGCAGCAGTGACATTTCTACAGCTGTACGCAGGTAGGTGTGGTGGGGTGTATGAATTTGGGGCACCAGCCAAGCCCCGGGATCATCTTGCTCAGGAGCTTCCAGAAATGTTCCCTGGAGGAGTTTCACCTCTTAGCTGTGCTCCTCTTTATGTGCTCTGCAGTTTGTGATGTTTAGCCCGTGACAAAACAGTGCAAGTGCAAATGCAGAGATGCCAGAGAGCAGGGACTAAAAGGGGTGAACTCACCAGCTGCTCTCTCGCTCAGTGTGAAGGATGCTTGCCCTTGGCATCTGGGCACGCCGCCGTGAACTGAGAGGTCTTTGGCCAGGCCTGGCTGCTCTTCTGAAAGCCCGGGTCCCCAATTCAGCAGTTCATCCCTAAGCACTACTATGATAAACATAATTGTCCCACATGAGATTTGACCACCATGAAGACATACACTGGGAAACTACTGTCTGTGAAACACAACCTGAAGTACTGCATCAGTTTGTCTGAACAGGCCTAGGCGAAGAGCTGAGCTCACTGATATTTGTGTCCTGGGGGACTCTGGGGGACCTAGTGCCGCTGCAGTGGGAAGGCCGGTCGTGTGAGACCCAGCTGGAGATGCTGCCTTAGGATGAGTGTTCCCAGACCCCCAGGGGAGGGCAAAAAGCACTGCACACTTTCAGATGCTTCTTTATTCGTGTCAAGAGCCAACATAATGCTGTACACGGGAGACAACCAACTCCAGTGGAGGGGTGTAGGGAGCCCCCAGCCTGCTGAAATGGCCCTTGTGCTGCTGACTGTCCCTGATGGGATCCCAGAAAGGAGCAAGGAGCAGGCTGATTTATTCCTGCGAAATGTCTCAGGGATGGCTGCTCTAGGGGAGGCTTGAACTCAGAAAAAGGAGAACAGAAAGTGGAGCTGGAGGAAGGCAGGAGGTGGGGGACGGCTCTGCTCGAGTGTAGGAGTGCAAGCAGAGGAAACTGAAACTGCCAGCTTCTTCCTGTGTCAGCAGGGGTTGCAACAGCCACCCTGCACCATAGTGTCTCTCCTCACCCACAGAGCAAAAAAGCATATAGTCAGAAGGCAGGAGCGAAGGCTGATCCACACTGAAAGCAGTAACTTTCTGGATTTGGATTTTTATTCTGACTGCACAGTCTGAGGCTGTGCGGGGTTGTGAGCCCTGGCCCACCACCAGCTGGTTTTAACACCCACCTACCAGCAAGGCAAATTCTCAATGCCTCGCACTGTGATCTCCCAGAAGAGCTCAAAGTTCAAGCTTGGGTGATGCCACCACACTGGAGCTGTCATGGCTGGGTAACACCAGTTCTCTGTCCTTTCTTCCCCCAACTGGAGGAGGTCCCTGCTCCTCCCAGGAGAAAACAGCAGCTCCTTCCTCTGTGTGTGACAGCTGGACTCAAGAGCCCATCCTTCTCCTGGGGAAAGAGGATTGCCTCCTTCCAGCAGCGGGAAAGCTGGGCAGATCTCTCTCACACCCGCTGCACGGCCTGCATAGTGCTCCAGCCCTTCTGGATTACCAGCTTCTCCCTGCTGCTAGCGCAGCTCATTAGTGCTGTTGTTTGAGCTCTGCAAATACTTCACAGCCCAAACTGACTGATGCCTGATGTGTGAGGAGATGCAAGGGTTGCAGTTTCATAGAACGAGGGTTTTTTTCCATACAAAGGTAGCCTAGGAAATGACACCAGTATTACAAATGCAGGGAGGTGGGGTCCTGAGGGAAGCTGTGGCTGTGGAATTCAAGACTCTGCCTTGCTATGCAAGGAAACTCAGAAAAAGATGATACAGAGAAAAAGCCTTCTGGCCTCTCCTAAGTCCTGGGCATTTGCTTTCTATGTATTGTTCCTTTCATTTGTCATTTGGCATGTAATTATTTTATCTTGCAATAACATAGACAAATTCCACTGTGCCAGAAACTCGCTAGGTAAGAGATAGTCCTGTTGAAGAATAACAACCTCAATAGACAAGACTGAGGGGAACAAGGGTTCACAACAGTAACTGGTGTTTTGTTATGAGGAGCCCAAGCCGAATCTGAGTTAGCAGCCCCGGCTGCAGTCTCCGGGGCTCAGTATTGACTGAGTGGGCTACGTGGGCTTTCTGGACTTGGGGTATTCATCCTGGAGCCCCTCAGGAGTGGGCTGGCAGCTGGATGAGTGGGTCTGGCAAGAGTCCTTGAGTGAGGAAGGGGCTGAAGATCTCCCTGGAAAGGCCAGGGAATGGTTGCACGAATTGGTAGGTTAGAGGCAGCTCTTCATTGCTGCCCTCTTTTGTGCTTGCTCTTCTGCAGTCTTTCCTGGGCGGTGGAGCAGGTCCCAGCAGGATGGTGACGTTTGCAATAGGCTTCTGCAGAAAATCAACAAGTGCAGCAGGTTTGGGCACACAGCAGGGGACGGGCCAAGGCATTCAGCTCTTTTCCAGAGGTCACGTGTCCTCCTCGCTCATCTGAAGCATAGCCAACAAATCAAACCCTTAAACTGTTCGTTACAGATATTTTTATTTGTGGTTCCTGGATCTGGTCAAATCAGTTGAAAGGAACTTGGAGTGGAGAAAAACCATTTCATTAATCACAGCCTTTTGCAGAAAAGTGCAGATCCTTCACCTGCGATCCCTCACACCCTGACTCACAAAGCAACAGCTGTCAGCCCTCCATCCCTGCAGCCCTTGAGAAATCCCAGAGCAGAGCCTCCATCCCAGTAAACAAAGTCCAGTTGTGTTTATCATCTGTGACTCATCCATCAATTTGTAATTGCCCAGGAGTAATAGAAAGTGCCTGGTAAGGGAGAGGCCCTGGCCGGCAGGCATCTGAACTGCTGGTGCTCAGGCAGCTGGCTTTGCTGTGGACCTGCAAAAAAACTCTTGATCATTATCCTCCTTCTTCCAGAGTCATTCTCATAATTATTATTTCTGATCCTGTTGGCACAGAGGAAAGAGCATGGAATCTGTTTCCGTATAAGACATCTTTAAAGCATGGCATTTTCCATTTACTCTATTAAAGTAAGTGCTGTCCTCCTTTAGTGGCCTGGCTTTTTCAGTACTGAATCAGACACATCATCTGATGAGTGTTTTGAAAGTAAATAATAACTAGAACCATGTGCATTAATTTGAACTACCATAGGCATGGTTCAAATGCCATGGATCACACTGTGCAGACAGAGCACAGGCTTAATTAAGATTGGGGATGAGGACTATGCAGTTAGAAGACAACTGTTTTGGTTGGAACTGGGAGGATTTGGTGAGAAGGCACTGAATTTTTTTTGGCTTACATCTTGTGGTGCAGTCTTGGTTTTTGCTTGCAGCCCTTGTCATGGCAAGGATAATATTGAACTTTGTAATATTCCTCTACTCTGCTCTGTGTAAAAGGAAGGATTTCTAGATCCTTGGCAGGGGACACAGAAAATGAATATGCATGAACTTTATGCTCCAGGGTGTTTCCTCAGGATAGTGGATTTGACACTGGCCAGGAAAGAGAATTTTGCTCTGCTGCTTCCTATATTGTCTGTGTTCTGTAAATAAACGGAACAGCTTGTTCCTTTAAACTGTCAGTCTGGCAGTTTTCACTAGCTCTTTAAAAAAAATACACACACACGTGTACACACAGTGCACACAGTAGAGAAGGCAGTGTTTGTGGGGGTGGGATATTTGTTGCCAATTCAGTTTGCGAACAGTTTTGGCAGCGGGAGAAAGAGGCACCTTTCAGATTGCCTGGATGAGCTGAGCTCTGTCAGGGCTTAGTGCTGCACCTCCTTTGCCTTGGCAAGGAGAGGGGTTGCTCTTACAGCAGCTCCCAAGCGCCCGGAGAGCTGAGGATCACACACACAGCAGCCCTGAGGCATTGCCCGGGGGAGATGCTCAGCAGAGGTGGTGCGGGGTCAGCCGCAGCACCCAACACGCGAAGGAGCAGCCTTCCTGCGCCTCCCGGAGCACGGCTCACTCGAGGCTGTGGTCCGAGCCAGCAGGGGCCGGGGGTCCTGGAAAGGGATAGCGGGTCTTTAGGAAGTGTCCACGAGCAGCATGCAATCCCGGGCAGCGGAAGGGCATAGTGAGAGCCAAGCTATACCGTGGCTCTGCCAAGCCGGGCTTGATGTCAACATCTTATTACAAGCATGAATTGTACCAGGGAAGCTGATCCCAGGGAGGTGGGGAGACATCCGAGTGACTCGCATAACCTGGAATCGCTCCCCCGCTAATTAAGGACGGAAAGAAATGCAGTGAGGAACAAGGCTTGAGGAAACCTAATGCTGCCACGAGCATGTGAGAATATTCCCGGGCACCTGGAGGGATGCCGCCGGGCAGCGGTCCCCGGAGGCTGCGCCTCAGCACCATCTCCAGGGGCTGGGGAGCGCAAAGCAGGCTGAGCTTTGGAGCGGCTCGGTGATGTACATGGTGTCCCTGAGCTTGCAAACAAAGGTTAAATCTAGTAGTACGTGTCTACAGTCTCCAGCCATAACTCTCAATCTCTTAAGTGAATTACAGACCAGCTCTGTAATGCGGGCTAATATTTTAAAACAAGGAGAAATCCCTCCCCCTCCACAACTCTTCTGTGACGTTCACACCTCCAAATCGAGGAGCCATTTCTAAGCCAGATAGGCACCGCGGAAAGCAGTTTCTGTTGTTTGCCCATGCTTGGGTAGGCATTCAGAGGTCAAACGTGGGAGGCTGGATGTGAGATACGTGCCCTTCCCGGGAACGCGCTGTGCTCGCAGCCCTGTCACTGCATCTGATCTCCAGAAACGCCGGCTTGCTTCTGGGAACAAAGCATGCCTTTTGCTGCGCGTTTCATAAGGCGGGATTGCGGTGGCTAGTGCAGCTTTCAGCTCACTGACCTTTACTTTAGTTAAATTAAACGCAGAGTAATTTGTACCTAAGAGGAGTTGTTCTCTCTCATTAATGTGATTAAATAGATGGCAGAGCGTTACTAAGTTCATTGTCAGAGAGACTGTTGCTTAGTAATTTAAACTGCAGTAATCTCATTATTTTTTTTTTGCAAGGACGGTGGCTCTGGCGTCACGTGCACACTCGCTAGCCTGCAAGCCCCAAAACTGCGATGTCATTAAAACTGTTAAGTCACGGGCACTGGGAAGTCGCTCGGGGTAAAACTGAGTAGGGGGAAACCAGTATAGGACTTTAGGCCGTCTGTGCCTAAGTGAGATTTTTAAGTGGTGTAAAAATAGAAAAGAACTAACGAGCAAGCTCGCACATATGTTCCTGTGATTCTCCCCTGCTTTGAGGGCTGGCTGTTTGCTTTTTCTTGCTCTTGCTCTCCTCGGAAGTGGGACCGGGAGGGAGGCGCAGCTCCGCTCAGCGGAAGCGGTGCAGGCGCCGCTGTGGCCGGGCCCCCTGCACCGTCGCGGCTCAAGGGCATGTGTTGCTCAGCACGGTGATGAGCCGCTTTAGAGCGGGAACGAAGGCAAATTTGATGACAGCCCTATCGATTGCTGCTGCGGCCCGTGAGGAAAGGAGACACGACTAGTTCGAGATAATTAACAGGCACAGGAAGAGGAAACCAGAGCTGCCTCACGTAACCGAATCCGCACGCAACCAAGGGAGCCCGGCAGCACCCGGGTGGAGGCCTGAGGCTCAGCCATGAGCGTAGGCAGCTGAACGCCGAGCGAGCGGACAGCACAGGGCAGGGGCTGGCCGGGGCCCACCGCCGGGGATGGTGCGTATGCAGCAACGGGCCCCAAGGCCAGCCCCGGCAGGCAGGACAGTTGTGCAGGCCCGTTTTCCCCTTCCTTGCCGAGGGCCCCCTGGACCTGAGCGCGGCACAAGGAAGCCCTCGGTGGGCGTTTGGCCGCCCCCCTCCACAGCTGCAGCGCAAGGGGCGCGCGGCCTCCTCAGCCTGCGGAGGGCCTGGGGCCTTCACCTGCCCCCCACCTGCTCAGGGCAGGGATGCCCCAGCTTGGGGCGTCCCGCCTGCCCCCCAAACCCCATTGGGCCCCCCCACCTGCCCCCCAAGCCCCACCGGGATCTGCCCCCCTTCCCCACTGGACACCCCGGGGCCTGCGCCCCCCTGCCCTCTCCCATACCCAGCCGCCCGCCCCGGCTCCCCTAGCAACAGCGGCGCTAGCGGCCGCCCAATCAGCGCGCGGCGGCCCCGGCCGAACCAATAGGGAGGCGGGCGCGCGGACGGGGCGTGGCCGCGGCGCCGGGGTGGGGGAGGGCCGATCCCGCTCCGCGCCGCCATTTTGGCGACTGAGAAACAAAAGAGGCGAAGCCGCCGCCGGCGCTGGTCTGCGAGCAGGTAACGGGCGCGCCGCTCCCTCCCTCCTTCCGCCCGGGCCGTCCGCCCGCCCCGGCTCGGCACCGTGGGGCGCAGCGCGGGGGCCGGGCTGCCCCGCGGCGGTCAGCTCCGAGGGGGATGCCCGGGGGCTGCCGCCGCGGCTGTGCCCTCCCTCCCTGGCGGGCTGCCTCTGCGGGCCCGGCCCCGCCTGCCGCGGGAGGTGGGCGCCGGCCTGGCGGGAGCGGTGCCCGCCCTCCCCGGGGGCGCCCCACCGCTGCCCCCGGCTTGTGGCGGGGGAGGGCATGGCCCGGGATGCCCCCCGGCGGGGAGGGGGGGGCTCCGCGGAGCATCGCCGCTGCTGGCGCACCGCTTCCGCCTCGCTTCCCTTCCCGCCCGGTGGGGAAGCGGTGCCCGGCGGGGGGGGGGCGGTAGGCGGAAGCCCCGGCTCCGCGCGGGGAGGTCTCGGGCGGCGGGTGACCCGGGAGCGGGCTGTCGCCCCTTCCCGGTGTTACTCAGCAGGATCGCGTCCGCCTGACTCATAAGACGTTGGTTTTCCGCTTCGCCTGGGCGATGGATGTGCCGCAGGGTTGGCGCGTCTGTTTCGTGTGCTCGGTGATATTTCAAAATGAAAAAATGATGCTCCAGGATGTGTTGCGTAAGCGGACGGGCTGCTCAGGGACACCTTTTCTGTGAAAGGGGAAGTGCTAGGTGATCGCTTGTTCTGTGCTTTTGTAAGCATCACAGGTTCATGCTATCTTGTTAACACAGACTGGAGTCCTCAGGCTCCTAAACAAAAAACACTTATGGTTGAGACTTTGGAAATCTGTATTCTGCTTAAGAAAATAAATTTTATCATTGTTGACAGAATAACAGTCTGTTGGTAGTTACACCCGGAATATGTCCTTGGCCGTAATTCCACTGTGAAAGGTACATATGTTTAACACAGATATCTTTCCTGATATATACTGGAATTTAATTTCCTCTACTTCTAGTTGTTTGTTTTCTCTTTTTTAAGACACGGTGCCTTATATGTCTTGTGGCTACTCAGATATTTTGTGAATGTATCAAGTACCCACATGTTTTTTATACTCATTGACAACTGGGGTCACGTACAATATGGCAGTTATGTGTCAAATACTGAAATTAGAATTGTGCTTTAATATTTAGCTGTGCAATGTTAAAGCTAATGTGAGTGTGGATGTTTTAACTTTTCAGTCAGATGCCATGGGGTATGTTACTGATTGTTAACATGTGAAATTAAGGGGGAATGTTACAGTTAGAAATCGAAGTTTGAGAATAACAATAGATTGTGGGGGTCATTTTAGGCTTTTAAACGTGTGTGAGAATTGGTATGTCTGCTCATAACTTTGTTATATAAGATAAATGAACTCTTTGCAAAATTGAAAATTGTGTTTCTTTAAACTGAGCTTAATTTGCCTACTTTTGGGCTTACGGTAATACTAGGAATGGAAACTGGGTTTATATACATATATGTGCTGCACAAATGTGTACACTTAATGTGCTGATTAAGCAATTATATTTTGTTTCCTTTGTATTTGGTTGTTTAGCATCTTACAGGTAGTTATCATATTTTTTTCTTGATGAAATTTTATTGGCAAATGGGGAAAAAACCCAGTGTTTTAACTGTTGGAATCTAGGGGTGTTTCTTCAAAAAATGACAAGTATTTGGGAAGGATTACAGCCTTTCCATATTTACTTTTTTGAGGGAGGGGCCTTAAACTTGTCAAGGTAGCTTTTCATAAATTTATATTCATTATTTTAATTGAAAAGGTGTTTTCCTACCTCTTCTGTCTTTGCTTTTCATAACTTCCTGAGATAATGATCTGTTAACTTGCCTTCAGTACTTTGGTCATACAAGTAATGTAAACTTATGCTGTTATTTCTTCTTGATGATGATCAGAACCATGTGGTACAACAATGTGGGAAGGAGAAGGAAAACTGGAGAGTAGTCAGAAAGATGCATGAAAGCTGGGTTTTGTGTTCTCAAATTCCTTTCCCCACCAGTTGCTTGCAGGAAAGACTTTAGATTTGTTGGGCTTGCACTCCTGGAAAAAATAGAGGATGAGGAAAGTTGTTAGTGAAAGAAACTCTTAGCTGCCCATCAGCATATGGGCTTCCAACCAGGTCACTGTTTGGTATGGTTCTTCTTTGTAATTGTTCTTGTTTGTTTCTTCCCAAAAATGTGTGTGCGAGGAAACCTGCTCGTAATAGAGTGCCTCAGTCTGTCAGATGTGGTGGTATGGACTGCAGAATTTTTGTTTGTGAATAGGCAGAGATGGGAAGTAAGCTGTCAAGTTGATGATCAAAAAACTGCTTGTACTAATGCGTAGGAACTCAACAAGGATGTTGCATCTGAAGGGATAAATTGAGCGGTAGTCACTCTTCAGTGAATTCAGCAAAGAATTTAAAATTATGAGTTGAGTTGGGTGAAATTTGGGAGTTTTGGAGTAACTGGTATTAAATAACAGCTACTGTCAATAATGGTGGTTGGAAGTAAGGAGAACTCCAGTGATTTCTCTAGGAAGCCAGAAGTGCTGTTTTGCTATCATAATCAGCGTGTCACCAAACTCTGGAACAGTTCCAGCTCCATAATGTACAAATCAAGTGTCTCCTTAGTAACGTTTGTGATACTATCCTGCCTGGTGACACTGTACTTAGGATGGAAAGGACTAGGGGCAGTTGTGGTATGGGCAGGGTTTTGAAGTGAAGTATGATTTGATGTGGCTCTTAATGCCAGGCCAAGGTAGGACCTCTTTCTTTTTGGTGAAATACGTTGGGTTGCTTAATGCTTATGTCAAAGCATAAATGCAGAACTTGTTTTGTGGGTAGGAATGTATTCTGAAAGTTCACATACTGGATCAAAAGATTGAAATGGCAGGAACTTTAAAAAAAAAAAATTAATGTTGTTAGTACGTTAGTGTCGTGTTCTCTAAACTGAGTTTTGAATACAGTTTTAACTTGAATGGATTGTTCTACTGTAACTATATCTAAAGTGTGGAGGTAAGAGCTAAGTACCTTGGATTTTAATGTATTGTTAAGAGCTGATGGATATTTTATTTTCTTACTGATTCTTGTGTATCTGGTGAGTGTGGGTTAGAACCAGTATATGAAATCTGTCACTTTTCTATGCTAGTGTGTGGAAAAAACTTTCTGCCTCTCATCTCCTTCATCTACTTACCAGCTGTTGAATTTGCTGATGCTTAGTTCCTCCCTGTTGGCAAGAAGCTGCAATTGGTATCTAGGCAACGCAGGTCCAGCTAAGCATCTCTGTGGCTTGCTTGAAGAGATGAAAATTTTCCATTGCAGGGGAGAGGATTTTTCCTTTGTAACTAATTCTTTTATCTGGCTTTCTGTCATGCCCAAGGTTGTTGCATCATTGAAACTACGTATGATAGTTTTCAAATATTAAAAGGCTACATATTTTAAGGTAATTTGTACATGTACATTTCTATAACTTTTGTTAATAACTCATTAGAATGTTAGTTTTGGACCTTATATAATAGCTGTTTTGTTTCAAAATAGTCCTTTTTTCCATTCTGTAAAAATTTTTAAGACAAAATGTAGCCTGGTATAGTGGCTAGAAATTGCTACTCCTGCAAAGTCTGAAATTATGCACACATTGTGGAAGCAGCAATGTTTGTTCAAATAAAGGTCTGACTTTTTTTTGTAGGTAAGTGTTTACTAATCAGGTGTGTAGAGGCATGAAATAACCACTGAAAGTTCTTGTAACTTCTTGACTTGTGTTGTAATAAGTCTTTGAGGTCCTGAATCCGTCTCAGAAAGATGAGGTGTATTGGAGTAAGGTGCTGATAATCTTTGTAATGGATACAGAAAACTCTCAATATACCAGTTGTCAGCCACTTAACTTGCAATCCATGATGACCCTGCATCTGGAGTGCTGGTGCTTATGGAAGATAATCTTTTAATAGAGGTAGCTGGAGCTGTTTTGTGACCAGTCTTCCGCTCCTTTACTGGAAGAATGAAGGCTTGCTCATAAAATGATTTTGGTCACTTAGAGTTCTGTTTGATGAAGACAAGGTGTGTTCTTGAAGGATGTTCTGTGATGAACGGGTGGGCAAGAGACAGCGCACATGCCTTGGCTGGTTTGGAGCTGTGTGTGTGCTGATTAACCTGGTAATAGGCCAAACAGAACAGTAGTGGCTGAATTCACATGGTAGCCTTTCAGTTGTACTGTGTGTCTTGGTCCATCTCTTCTATCCTGCTGTGTTGTCATCTAGAAAGTTGGAAGGAACTAGCAAAAATCGGATGACATGCTGACACTGGCTAATGACGTCCTGGATTGTTGAGATCTGGAGTGGAGAAACTCAAGGACAGAAGATAAATTATTTAGGCTGCCTTTCTCCAGAAAAGCATGCTTATAAGAAGCTAGGAGGTTTTTTTTTCCTGCTGGGGAAAAAACCCACTATCATTAGTACTGTTGAGTCTCTGTTTCTTAGAATGAGCATGGCAAAAAATGTTAGTTTTATTTTTTGAAACACAGACCTTTGACTAGAATACGTAAATAGCAATGCAGTATTGTGATGCAGAAAATTCCTAAAGTGCCTGAAACCCTATCAGGAATTGTGAGTGCTGCCTAATTTTGTGTTCATTGAAGATGACCACTTCCTTTTAACAGTTGCTCTTTTACATTTTTCATATCTTTTCCAAAAGAAGAGTATATTATGTGCTTTGTACTCTGGATATGTGGGGACATTATGATGGCAATCTTTTTAAAATTCTGACATTAATTAGATGAACATAGCTCCTTGTTATGAAGGTGAGGAGTGAAACTGCTGATAAGCTAAACATCATCTTGATGTTTCTGTGGTGTTAGCTCTTTCAGAAAGTTGCATTAATTTAATGGAGGTATGAGGTTAAATCGCTTGGATTAACTAGCTTTAAGTGATTAGGAATCTCTTTAAATTTGGGGAAAAATTTGGATCTGGCTTAGTGTAATTGATCAATTTTCTAAACAAAAGTCTATGAATGTTAAACCAAGGGTCTAGTTCTAGATGAGGAGAGGATGTAATGTTTATGGAGAATCACTTCAGAATTCATGGAAATGAGCAGTCTCCCAGTGGTGAGGGGTAAATGGAATAAATACGGATTGAGTATCAGTGAGGTGAGTGGTGAGAGAAGGACTGTCTTTCAATTGTCCTGTTGAAACAAAACCTTTGAAATATTTAACCTTAAATTCTGAATGGTGATTTCTTGTGTTTAAAGTGTAAGTAATGATTTAACATCACTGTGCCCGGCTTGCTTCCAAAGAATAAAATGGTCTTTCATAAGCTTGACTTCTCCCTGAAATGAATTTTTTCCAACAGTGTGCCATTTTTCAGAAATACTAAACTGGAACACAAGCCCAGCATGGATGGTGGTGCTATATTGCAGTTTTTGGAAGAGAAAATAGATTGTCAGCAGTCATCCTGTCAGTTTTTTCACTTTTTGGTTATTGATAGTTTCTTTTTGAAGACAGTTGTGTCAACCACACTTGCTTGTGGTATGGAATCACTAGCTGCTTTTAAAACCTCTTGTAAAAGCAACAGATATGTTACAAGAGCATAAGAATCACTGTAGTTGTGTCCCATTACATGGACTAATAAAACAAGATATTTTTCATTATTGAATGTATTTCAGCCTTCAGAGATGTAAACAATGCAGTCAAGCTGCTGTGAAAGCTTCCTTTTATAGGTTATTGAAAGTGATAAGTTTTTTCAAGTGGTTTCATACTGCTGATCGAATATGTAAACTGAGATTAAAATGTATTAATTCTCTGACAGTGATTACTATGGTAAGCTTGTAATTGGCTCCAGATGGTATACTGAGATCACAGAAAGATGAAAACATGAAATACATAAGTGCTTAAAAAAAAGGCATTTTTGAAGTATTGTGCAAGTGTGCTTGTATACAAGATTCTCGTCCCTCATGTTAGGGAGAAATTGTGCCCCAAATGAGCTATGGTTACTGTGAGAAGCACTTACTACTTTTCTTTGGTGTTGTTGTGCCGTGTTAAGTCTTTCTCGTAAGACTGTTCTCCTGTTCTCACCTGCTTTTATCAGCTCTGCTGCAGTTTAATAAGAAACACAAATTATTTTTCCTCATGTTTCAGGATTGAACTTCAGTCATTATTGAGTCATCATGGAAGGAGATGTATGTTCAAGCTCTTAGGACCTAATGTTTGTTTTCATTATACCTTTAACAAGTGTGGAAAGGGAAAGAGTGCTTAGAATCACTAAATCGTATAAATGCTTCTCTTTAAAATGCAAGCCTAGGTTGTGTTATTTAACTTGAGATGCGTCTTCAGTCATTTGGTATGTTATGAACCAGAAATACAATTGTAAAAGATATACTAAATGCATCTCATGAACCTTAGTTGTTCTAGAGCACAAGCTCCATCATGATCATCAGAGATAAAGCTTAAAAGCCTCAGAATCCTAGTTTAAATTGTAGATGGACATTTGAAGTCTTTCTGGCTCCTTTCTTCTGGACTGCTTTTGACCAGTATCTATTTAAGAGTAAACTGTCTTTTGAAGCAGTATGTTGATGGGATACATTAACAACATATAAATGGGATGCATGAAATACTTGATTGTGGGTTCTTGGCACGATTCTTCCAGGAATGGTTTATTTATAGGTGATCTTTGTGCTTCTTTGGAAATTTTTGTTCAAGGAGCTAGGCTGGATTGTAGGATTTGGCCATCTAAGCTTATATTTAACAAATTTGTGCTGTGCACTGCTAGTGCTCTGGTTTGAAAAGTGTTCTGAAAGATACCTGAAGGGAATACAGGCAGAAGAAAACTTCATGTAGCTAAATGAATATGACCTTTGAGCAAAACTTGGCAGTCTTCCTCTTTAGCAACTTCTTATATGTGGCTACTTGTTCGCAACTTGAAGGGTCAGTTACAAGGTTACTGCCTTAATTTATTGAACAGTTAGAAATATAGTTACCAGACTACTAAATTTGTGATAATGAGGAAGGCATAATCATGGATTTGTTTTAATCCTTGAATTTCTGGGTTTTTTTATATTTTAAATAACACTTTTTCATGTGTAATCCACACAGTCTGGCTCTTGCTGTCGTATTTTCAGAAGATTAAAGGCTGAATGCTATTTTGGCTTGTCTGTGACAAAGGGCAGTATTGTCTTTTTATAGCAACTGGTGTTTTTAGCTGCTGGTGCCAGAATACTGTTTTAAGATGGATCAGTTTCTAAATAGGAAGTTTAAGTAGCTTAGATTTGCTGGTTCAGGTTTTCTAATTTCCATGGCATTTCTTTTCTTGGAAAAGAGACGAGTTCTGAAATTACACAATCCTTGGAAAAAATGCATGGGTCGGACTTGCATGTTCTTTTCTGGCTGGGTATGCTTAACCTATAACTTGTCTTCCTTTTTGTTTTAAGGAGATAAAACAGCTCTACTCGAGAGGTAAAACTGGCATTTCTCTCTAGAGTTTTGTATATGTAGCTGTTAAGCTTACAGATTACAAACAGTATAGGCAAAGCTGAAAGCTGTTGCTTTTTGGGTGTCTTGAAATATTACTTGTGTTGATCTCATGATTGATCACTTCAGAAGGGGTTTAGGAAATACCTTCCTACAGCTCAGTGACCATCATTGATTGCTATGCATGCATCTATTAAGAGAAAGCTAGGGAGATGCCCTTCGTTACTGAAGGATGAAGAAGCATTGGGGGAACTGGAATTCTAATAATGTAGAACTAGTTTAGGGAAGATAGGTATAGTAGCTGTGTATACTAAAAAAAAAGATAATAGCATGTGATGTGCCTTGAATTTTTAACTGTGTGCTCCCTTAATATATGTTATTTTTAGATGTACTAATGTTCTGTAGTTCTTTAGAAGTTTTGTCTGTTATATTCAAAAGTCTTGCAGATATCTTCTATGAGAGATGGCTCTGCAGCTGCTGTGTTAACCTTACAGGTATAGTTGTATGTCTTAACCTGTGTAGCAGTGTTTTTTCTCCTCTCGTAGTAACTATTGCTGGTTCAGGTTATATTTGAAGGAAAACAAAATTAGAACTCCATGTTTAGAGAGCAAAAGGAGATAGCCCCCAAATGTTGCTAGTTTAACAAAAGCTTGTTTTACTTGCTGAAATAGTACATCTTTCTATATGTTCGTCAGCATCAGAGTGCTTCATCTTTCATTTGCATATTTTAATCAAAATTCCTGTTGGGTAGGAAAAGCCTGATATTCTCCTTACAGATAGGGATCTTGGCAAAAGGTGTTGACTTGCACCTTCTTGGGAGGCTTGTAGCAGAATAAGGTCTTGAATGTAGCCATTATGAGTCCTTGGCTGCTGCACGCAATGTTGGACCATCCATCCTCTCCTTTCAGTGGAGAAGAGAGATTTAGAAGGGTACCTTTAGGTGATATACCTGACTCTATCCTCAGAGGAATATAGGATATTTTAGGATGTTAGTAGTTGTAGACAATCCCAAGATTTTTTTTATAACTGTTTAGTATTTCTGAAGATGTGTTACACTGTAAAAGGTTTACAGAATTGCTAAAACTTTTTTTTTGAAAAACTGAATATTTTTTCAGCTGTTTTGCTTCTCACATGCCAGTGATAGATGACCTTATTGTCATGTCGTTCCTAACTATAGCAGTGTGTTGCTGCAGTTGCCAGCCATTTAGTAATAAGGTCAGTTCTGTCAAACACCCTCCCCTTCCCCCCCCCCCCCCCCCCCCCAGGTATTCGCATTTTTAACACAAGAAGGTGACTTTCTTCGTTAATCTAGCTTAAGTGCCCTTAATTTAACAAGAAAAATTTGCTCTAATTTTTTTGGCTTTTTGTATCTGTAGGTGGTTATGATAAACTCATCACTACAGTGCCTGACTTCCATCACCCTTGTAATTTAGCAGGGAAGGCTATAGCAGAACTATGTCTGTTTTGAATGTGAATGCACATGTAGCCTCTATATGTAGATGTGGAGGAGTTGTATTTTACTCTTGGATTTGTAAATGTTCCTTGCTGAGTATTTTTATAAAACCTCATGCTTACTCATCTTTGAGTACATGTTATGTGGAGGCAACTGAATGATCATTATATTGATTGATTTGCTACAGAAGAGCATAAATAGGTTGCCTTGCATAGAAACTTGTAGCTCAGCATCCTCTTTTTTCTCTTCCCAATTTTTATGAATAACAAAATAGTATGTGCCTTCACAGCCACTTGCTTTAAGGTTATACTTGATTTAAAAAAAAGCCATTTTCCTGCCTACTCTAGTTTTTTAAAGCAAGCTTAATTCAGTAGTCTTCTGAAATATCTTATGGGTGTATTTCCAGACACTAGCCAACTTAAAAGACTGCTGCAAAGACCTGCAACATACTGCTGACTTTTGTCACATTTTTGTTCTTGTATTTAGGAAAAGTGAAAAATCAGACAGGTAAAAAGCAGTATGCTTACCTGTGATATCTCTGTGTGTGTGACATGATACTGCTTGCCTTCTCTCCCCCACCCCATACTGAAAGCCATTGAATCTACTGTATTAAATTTGCATTACTTGTTTTGAGGAACTGAACTTTTGTTTACAACAAAAAGCTAAAATTCTGGTGGTTGACAATTGTGATGCACTGTTATCCTGGAAATGGAACTTCTTCCTAGAATACTGTTACCAGAAAAAGTAATGTAACAGAAGAAGGGGTCTTTGATGTAGTTTGGTTACATAAGATCTTTAAAGTTTGCTTCTCAACTAGTACAATTTGATAGATGCACTGTAGATTCTTAATGTGTGTTCATTCTATTTTAGTCAGGGAGGGTCATTCTCTCTGAATGTTTTAATGACTTACCAACTCAGACCTGAGTATCTTTTTAGTTTTATGCATGAAGCAGGTGGTGGAGTCTCTCACAAACTTGCCATGTGCTTTCCCCATTAAAGTGTTTGAGCTCCTCTGTCCCTTTTCAGCTGGTATTTATCCCTTCCTGAGTATATTTCAGACTGAAGCAGCATTCTCTTTGGCTTCTCTAGCAGATCACTGGTTTTCTTCCTTCTCCTGTTGGCTGGCTATGCCATTTCCCCTTGTTCCTTGGAATCTGGGGAAGCAGTTTAGCTTTGTCTGATTAGCTGTACTCTGCAGGTAGCTATCCCAGTCCGCCTTCCTCTCTGCTATCCAATAAATTGTGAAAGGAGTTGGCAGAAAGCTTTGCTCACTTCCTATTTCTGTCACAGTAAAGCTGACTTATGGCTCTTGTGGACTTCGGCTATTAGCCATCCAAACGAAAAGTCTGCAGTTTGGAGACCCCTGTCTTAAACAGATTGATTAGGAGGGCAGCTCTTTCTCAGCAGTTCTGCTGTTAACAAGGTTTTGGGAAAAGGTATTATTTTTGTGAGATTGTTATGAAGGGAAGAGCTGTTAACCAAGAGCTGTGTTCTCCAGAGGATGTTTTTGTTAATGCAATTACATGTGGGACCAAGTCAAGAAGCTATAATGACATGAAACACTTCTCAAAGAATGCCACCACCTGAAATTAATATTAGGTCTGAGTTTTGTCAAAACATGAGTTCATTGTGGCATCCTTTGCGTAGTCATTGTGACCCATGAATGTCTGGGAATAAAATGCTGTCTTTACATGTCACTTCCATTTTACGGATTTGGGTTTTTCATCTTTTGCTTCTTAGTTTAAGAATGACATTAGTCATGCTAATTATTATTACTACTTGTGAGTAGGCAAACTTACATTTGGTTCATTCAAGTTTGTATCGGATTTTTCTCTTGAAATACTTGATTATGAAGGGATAGTACATTTGCTCTTTTCTGATGTATGCTTTGAACAAAAGATATTACTAAAGGCATTGGAAAACACATGGTGGGGGGGAGGGGGAAGGGCAGGGTACATGGAACCTGAATTGTGTATTTGAAAAAACTACTTGAAAACAGCTATTTTGTGCTCTTACTTGCCCAAAGAGTATTGAAAATGAAGTCATTATAGGTCTTTGGGTTTTTTTTGAGTAGGATCTTACTGTTTTGAAAGTGAGAACAACTTTGGTCACTTCACTGCATGAAAACTTACATTTGTTAGGTAAAACAGTGCTTTCCCATCTTGAAAAGGTAAAACATAATTGTTCAAAGTGCAAACTAAACCTGCCAAGTTCACTGAAATACAAATTACTAACAAGAATGTATGAGCTTGCTTCAAGCACGGTTGGTCTGCTGTTCAAATTGTGTATGCATAACTGGCTTATGGCAGGCGGTAAATTGCTTTGTACAAATAAGGAGCTTGGTTGGAGGCTTTATAGCAAGGGGTAAAAGTTCCTTGCTGACACATTGTTCAGCAGTCCACTTGCATGCAGATTTATAGTGTATAGGTGTAATAATACAATCTCTTTCAGCATGAGCATATACTACAAAAACCTGATAGTAAAAAGAATATACTTGGTTGTTATGCTACATTTTAGGAGGACGAGCATAAAAAGAGAGCTTACTATATAGTAAGGTCATCTTTGCTGATGTGAATCCCCCCCATTTATCTGTTGATAGATTCACATTTGCCTTGTGCTCATGCAGATGAGGTATGATGCATTTGATTTGGTACTAATGTTTGTAATTTTTCTCTATTAAAAAAAACTAAGTTTTTTTTTTTGTGAGCTCCTCTGTCCCTTTTCAGCTGGTATTTATCCCTTTCTGAGTATTTTTCAGGCTGAAGCAGCATTCTCTTTGGCTTCTCTAGCCAAAAAAACTGTCTAAGCTTACCAGATTTTGTATAATATCAGAACTGTGAAAAACTTACTGTATTAGCTGTTGAATTGGATGCTACACAATATGATAAGATTTTCAGGAGGTAGCAAAGTAGCATGAGTATTCCTGTGAAATTCTGTGCTTGGTAATTGCATTGCCAATTGAGTGTGGTGCACTGTGTACAAATATTCTCTAGACCGCTTGGGCATATATGAAAGAAAACAAGTTTAGCTTCTACTAATGAGCTCCCTGAAGATGTGTTGGGAAAACAAGGTGTTGTGTATCATCTGTATTGGAGGTACTTTTTGCTGGACAGCCATTTCTATAGTGTAAACATTTGTAAGGCTTAACTTTTAATGCAGCTCTGATGCAGTAGGACTGGGACTAGTTGTTGTTATGATGAACAACTTTCTGTTGATAAAATGTTTTGGTTAAAGCAAGTGACCTGCTTAATTTGGAATAAGTATTTCTTTGCTTTTCTTATATGGTAAATTTGACCAGACTTGGGGGGTATGCAAGAGGTATTAGGAATAAGGGATGTTTCAAGCGGCTCTCCAGCTCTGTTTCAAGCTACTTTCTAGTTTGAATCACTGCAGCCGCATCAATGGGTCTCTCTATTGGGGTAATTAGGAAGGTGGCCACTGAATAGTAATGCTGTCTTGGAAAGAATGGCTCTTGAAATGCTGACGTACTGTGAAGCTATTAAAAGCATGTCTGTGCCAGCGTAAAGCCCTGTTGCTGCAGGATCTTGTATGTGCTTAGCTATGCCTTCCAACGAAAGCCAGAACTCTTCTGGGGGCACGGTTTTATTTATGTGCTGGAAGAGGATTAAGCAAAATTCCGGAAGGCTGGAGGAATTGCTGGCTCTAGGAAATCCTGATTAGAACTCAAACTTATAAAATTATTGATGCATTATACAATTACAGATTGATGCTCTAAGTTTTACTAGTGGACAATGGAAGTAACTCAGAGCTGTTCTTGGGAACTTACGTGGCTTGTTAATGTGTGCTTGGTGAAAGCTTAAAATATGTTTTGTATCTGCTGATAAATGAACTTATCGTTGACTGAATAAATGTAGAGAGCAATGTGGCCCTCCGCTGAAGTGGGTGGGTGCGGTAGGGAGATATCTACCAAACGTATTCTGAAATTTACTGCGACTAAAGCACTGACAGTGCCACCTTCTGGCTGTGGCTGTTGCTGAGATTGATTAGATCGCCTTGTATTTGAGGTCAGACAAGGGTATTTTGGTTTCCATAGTTTTCTGGGCACTGCAGTGTCAATTAGCTTGGTTGTAGCTGAATAGATTTTGGAAATGCCTTGTCTGGGGTGAAATCGAGAGTTTTTTAAGCCATATTTGTCAAGTTGTCAAGTTCTTGATATTAAAGTAGATGAGAAACTTCTCTCGGCATATAGTAGCTACATTACGAAAATATTAGGATAACAGTACACATAGAGAAGGAAAGTTCTCTGATTTTTGCACTAATCTTAAAATACACCTAGAATATCAGAAAAGAGCATTGTTTTAGGGGAAATACTATGCCAGGTGAAATTTTCCATACTGCTGTAGAGGTGCTCCAAGTTCTCGTTTCTGCATTCAGTAATTCAGTTAAGTCATGTTGTCCTTTAATAAATAAAGGGGGGGGGGAGCTAGCTTGGGTGCAGTGAGTAAAACAATATTGATCTGTTATCCTTAGCTGCAGATAAACATTCCAGGAGCTGGAGTTCAGTTGATTGACCTGTTGTTTCTTTAAGCTGTTTAGTTGCTTAGTTCAATTAATGTCCTTACGTATGAGGCATACTGTAGGCGTTTATGCTTGTTAGCACCATTGCTTTAAGCCTGCAGTTCTCTGCTTTTAAAGTTAATGTAAAGCTGTTAAATATCTAAGGAGGACAAATAAAAATAGACCTGTGACCTAGAACACTTTGTAGTCTCTTTGAATTAAGTGCATTATTGTTCGTGTAATGATCTTCAGACAAAATAAGCATAAGGTTGTTTTTAGATGCAAATAGTTAATCATTAAAGCTTGGGTTTAAAATTAGAGCAACTCAACTTAAAAATTTACCAAAAGGCACAGATTGAGACAGTCATGGTTTTTTTTAGCTTTCTTGTTTTAATTGCGTATCAAAGCGCAAGTTGCATGAAACTGGAAACTGGCCAGAATTGAGCAGGATGAAGTCATAGGGACATAATAGCAGATACTTCTTATCCAGCCAGATTGTATGAAATACTCTGCCTCCAGCTGTACTTATGCAAAAATAAGGTCTTGGAGAATGGCTTCTTAGTCATATGTTTTTCCATCTGAAAACTTAGTATCTATGAATATTTTAAGTATTTGGCACGTTGTTGTGAATAAACAAGTGATGTAATTGCCCAGCCTGGGCCTCAGTAGATTTCTGTGATTGCTGTTGCTGTCTAGAAAGTATGAATTGTAAACTAATTTTTAATTACTGCTTGCTTTGGCTGACTTAGTGTGTGTGTTTTGTTAATGCTTGACACGAGGAAGGGGGAGATAATTCCATCTGGTGCCGTGAGCATACATTGGAGGGCTTAAGTGTAATTTGGACTCTGTTCGCACTTATGAATATTTAAAAAGGGGGGGGGGAGGGGGGAGGAGGGGCGGGGTAGTGCAGGGTTTTGCCTCCCGCTCGCCCGCTGAAGGCCGCCGCGCTGGGCGGGTGGGCGAGCGGGCCCCGCGCTGCCCCGCGCCCCGCCCCGCCCCGCGGCGGCTCCCAGTGGCTGTTCCGCGCTGGGCGGCGCCGCCCGGCCGCCTGCGCCTGGCTGCCCTCACCCCGCCGCTCGCCCTCACTCCGCCGCTGCCGAGGGAGCGAGCGGTTCCTGGCTGCCCGCGCGCGGCCGGCTGTTCTAGCGGCGCTGTGCAGCGCTCGCTGCGAGCCGTGCTGACCCGGTACCGGGAGATTGACCGCGAGGCCTTGTGTTGTATTTGTTTTAACAGACTCTTTGAATCGGAGTAAACACCTTCAGATCTTGGAGACTTCTGGCTCTGAAGTGCCTTCACCACTGCCACCTTCCTCTGTCTAATGTGCTACAAGGATGAGCCCAGCATTCGGAGCCATGGAAGTGGAGCACTATTCCAAGGGAGTCCTGCTCGAACCCTTTGTCCACCAGGTTGGAGGGCACTCCTGTGTCCTCCGGTTTAATGACAAGACCATCTGTAAACCCCTTATTCAGAGGGAACACCAGTTCTATGAGACTCTCCCAACAGAAATGCGTAGATTCACTCCGCAATATGAAGGTAGGTTACCAAACATTAGAATAGAGTTGGGCTTTTTCCTTCTGTAAATGCAAGCATGCTGTGCTATCTGTTATCTCTGAAATCTCTTCTATGTGGAAGAGATTTTAGGGTTTTTTCATGTATTTTGATGTTGTCTGAGGCAGGCTGTGGAGATACAGGGTGGAAATGCTTGCCAAGTTGGTGCTTGGGCTGACTAACAGCATTAGAGTAGAGCAGCTCTGCTGGTGATAGCCCGTATATCTCCCTTAGGCACAGGTAAGTAGCTAACAGCTTGTAAATGTTTTCAGTAATACTCTGCTCTTATTTATGTGGAGTTTTTAATACTTTTTGGCACTTGTTTGATGTTTGTTTACAGGGACTTGGTAAGATTGGTTGACAACATTTTGTGTAACCTTAGCTGTGGTTTCTTTTGTTTTTGGATTTGTCATCTGACTCTCATTTTGATCACAATAAATAAATGTCAGTAAAGTGTTGTGTTAAATATTTGCAGTTTTGTTGCTGCCATTAAGGAAATTAAAGTTTGTGGCATTTAGGTAGGCAAGGATCAAGTAGCCATGATGAGGCTGAGTCAGATGGTATGTAGGAGTAGAAATTCCAGTTCTCCTAAGCGTTGTGCTAGTTAACAGAAATATTTTCTTTCTGTTCATTATTCCATGAGCTGCTGCCTGGTGATTAATAAATGTCTGAAGGACCTTTTTTAATGGGGTTGCTTTTTAAAGCATGTTGTTTTAAACAACTGAGTGTGGGTGACCAAGTTTTGCATACTGTTTGTGAAACTGGTGGAAGACTTCAGAGAAGATGTTTCAAAGTTGTGCTCCCTGCAGGCTTACTGAGACTTTTGACACATCTTACTACAAGTTCTGTTGGACCATTGAAGAAAATGTGACCTTTGAATGCTTCTTTTTGAAGTGTAATAGAACAATTGTACTAGTGTACCTGGCTTTTTTGGGAAAAGTGGGGGGGATTTAGGGGTAAGGGGCCTCACTTGGTCCATTTCTGTTATTTTTTCCAGGATAAAGCCAGAGGTCACTTGCTAGCTGCCCCTCCCCTTTTTTCCTGTTGTCCTTTCCTTTGTGGCAGCAGGACTGTCAGTCAGAGCTTCTGCACTGCCTGCCCCAGCTACTGTAGGTCTCAGAGCCAGCCGCCTGCCCAGCCCAGAAGTGCCAATCTCTCGCCGAGAACTCTCCCCTCTGGCCTAGTGATGAGCTGCAAGAACTGTGCAGATTGAGTGATTTGAGGATAAAGAGAGAGGACTGAAAAATAAACTGAAAAACAATTCAGACAATTGTTATGGCTTCTTCATTAACCATTGAAACTTGCTGATATAGCACTGAGGGCACTTCTGTCAGAGCTCTCCACTCAGACTCTTAAAATGCAATGCAGTGCTCTAGAGACTCTTGAGGAGGATGAGAAAAAATGCTTTCAAGGTTCACCATGTTTCTGTGTACCACAATCAAATTTGTTTTGTATTGCATTTTGTTATTTATTTCACAAGATTGCTGCACAATCAGTATCAATAAAATATATTCCAAAAAGGAGAAGAAAATGTATCATTAAACGTGGTGATTCTAAGTGGAAGCCTTGGAACTAGTTTCTGTTGTAATGTGACGTATTCCTTGTTTTGCTTTGCTTGCAAATCTTTCCTTTTTCCTGGGAATCTATTACCACATCTTGTTTGGATAAATGCTTTTGGCTTTGCTGTCATGCAAAACTTAAAGCTTTTGGTGTTTTTCTGTGCAGGTTATTTTTCAGTGCAAGATGTTAACAGTGTTTTATATCTCTCTTAGGGTCAGAACAGTCAGATTTTTATTAGTCTATTGATTTATTGATTATTAGTCAAATTAATAAAAACTTTATTAATTGAAATTGTCTCCTGTTATTATTTGATTCTTACTTTATGCATCAGAGAGAAAAGAACCTTTTGTATTGTTTTGTCAACCTGAAAAATTGTCTTTTGTAAGGTGTCATTTTTGTCTAGGTATTTTGATATTTGTTAGGTTGGCAGATGAGTTTTGGCCTGTGGCAAGATATACTAAGGACCAGGGTAAGAGAAAAAGCAAAAGTTGTTATATTCTTAGTGTAAAAACTGTGTGTTGCAAAAGGCTTACTTGTCACTTCAGCAATTCATAACTGTTTGTTGCCCTTTTCTCCTCAGGTGTGGTGTCAGTGAGCTTTGAAGAAGATGAAGATGGAAACTTATGTCTAATAGCATATCCATTAAATGGGGACCATGATAACTTGGAAAACTTAGATAATTCTGACTGTGAACCCAAAAGTAAGCTGTTGCGATGGACTAACAAAAAGACAATGTTGTTAGAGAATGAAAAGATACCTAAGGAATGGGTTCGACAGCACAGGAAAGAGGAAAAAATGAAAAGGTACGTGTGGTAGGGGGAAACTGGAATGCAGGGCGTTGAAGGGTGCAGAGCTTTTTTTTTTTTTTTCTGTCAAACTTGAAGGTGGGCTCCAGAATTCTAGAGCAAAATTTCCATTTACTCCTTGCTTTTATTTTTTTCTGACCTCTTCAGTGCAGTCAGATTCAATAGTGAAACTAACTTGTCCTAAGCCCAGTAATGTTTTATGTCTCTACCTCGTCTCCCCTTTCTCTCTTCCTCTGCCGTGGCCGATTAAAAAAGGTTTTCTGATGCATGTGAAGCTTTCTCATCTGCAAAAGTGCAACAGATGCATAAGGAAAAAAAAACCTGCAGTGATACTATATGTGGCATATTCTTACAGGAATACTGCTTTACCCATATCGGTGAATCCCCCCCCCCCCCCCGTTTCTGTTATATTATTTGCCCACTGTGAACCATATGAGCTGTGATGTACTGTGCTAAAACACTGAATTTGGCAAGGGAGAAACCTTAAAGCTTATTGCTACTTGCATTACTTCTCTGGAAGTAATTCAGAGAGGTAAAACAACAAAACCCTCTGAATAGAATTACTACATGTCATACTTTGTAATGTGTTTGGCTTGATGCTAGTTTATATTAATACAGAAGTAGTTTTACAAAGATTGAAATATTACTGATGGGCAGATTGTCCAAACATACAGAAAATAAAATAATGGCTTATGCTAGCTGTTAGTGAAGGAGAGTAAAATAGTCTGTAAAGCTAAAACAACTAGTAGCTCCTTTAAAGTGCTTATTTTTCTATTTGACCTCTAATTTGCTGCTTTGTTCTGTTTTTTAGTCACAAATTAGAGGAAGAATTTGAGTGGCTGAAGAAATCTGAAGTCTTGTATTACAGTGTAGAGAAAAAAGGAAATGTCAGTTCACAGTTTAAACACCATAATCCTTGGAGTATGAAATGTCACCAGCAACAGTTACAGCGGATGAAGGAAAATGCAAAACACCGGAATCAATATAGTATCCTTTCCTGAAAATATCTCATGATAATGGAATGAGTAGGGCTCTGCTTTTTTTCTGGATGTGTCAGATAAAAGTACAACACAGACTGGAACTGTAATCCAAAGAAACTCTCTGAAGCTCTGATTTATTCAGTGGCTTTGAGGGGATTGCCAGCCCTTGTGGAACACAGGCTTTTCTAGTACCTAATGAAGCAGCTATGCTAGGAAGTTCAAGTAATTTAATTCAAACTTACAAGCTGTGAATTGATTAGTGGAAAAGCTTTATAGCATACTACATCTGGAATCTTCCACAAAACCAATTTACTAATGGAAGCTTTCAAAGGAGAAGAGTTCTGCCACTTTTCCTTTGCAACAGCCTTCAATACTTGTTTTCAGTATTGGTGATCTAAAAATTAGCTGCTGCTTTCCCTTCACAGCAACTTCTAACTGTTGCTTTAAATATAGGTCATAGTCTGTTCTGATATGAGGACTTGTCTGCTTCTAGCAATTTCTTTTTGACAAGCCCTTTTGATAACAGTTTAGATTCTGCTTCCCTTTATCTAGGTTTAGAGCATGAAGAACACAAAACCAGCAACTGTGAATGCCTGAAACTTGAAGAAGGCTGTTCTTGTGTTCTGGAACTATAGGCAAACATCTCTACGCTGAGCCTTTCTACCCTGCTTATATGAAAATGAGATCTCGCTTTACCCAGGCTTGGATACAACTGATAAATACTGCAAAAATCTTAGTATCTATATACTTAGTTAAGCAAATTCTCATGCATGAGGTGTTTTGGTGAATGGATTACTGATACACGTCTAAATAATAAAACTGTTCTAAACAATGGAAAATATTGCACGCTGGTATCCTCCATATATTGCTGTAAATGATTATTAAATTATCTAAGTGGCAATGTATGATATCTCTAGCACAGTAATGCTTGCTGTTCTGAAGTGGTTTTGAACTTTTGTATTTTAGAGGTGTTGTGAAAAGATTTCCCTGTTTTTTTGAGTGGGAACTGAGGCATGACTTCCCACAGAAAAGTAAGGAGTCCCCTGCTAGGGCAGGAAGTAATTCCAGTTCTGCACTTCAAGTGCCTGATTATATTTCTGTATTTGGAAAATAACAAAGTGGGCTTTTGGATTGATGAGACCTAACTGAGCTGAAAAGGTGACCCTGATGACTTTTCTGCTCAAGATGTGGAAATTCACCTGTCCTCGCTAGAGAGCAGTGAAACTGGACCTGAGATGCCCACTCTATGCCAAGTGCAGGTAGCTGTAACTTTTGATAGGCTACTATATAGCAGGCATGTTTTGGGTCGCTTAAATTTGAGGTTCTGACACTAAAATTTGCTGTGATAGTGGTTTTAAAATGTGTTCCTCATTGTAAGGATTGTTCCTTAACTAGTCAGAATTTATTTTGCTGGAGAACCTAACGTCTCGATATGAAGTACCATGCGTGTTGGACCTTAAGATGGGAACCCGACAGCATGGAGATGATGCATCAGAAGAGAAGAAGGCTAATCAGATTCGCAAGTGTCAGCAGAGTACATCAGCTGTCATTGGAGTCCGAGTTTGTGGCATGCAGGTGAGAAGAAAATGGATTATATGCAGGGCAACAGACTTGTACCTCTTTTATTAGTGTTTTTTTGGCTGATGTAGTCATCCTCTGTATCACCATGCTTGAGATTCTGTTATTTTCCTCAGTGAGAGTGAATGAGGCTTGAGAGTATCTCTAATCAGTTGAAGATGGCAGCATCTGCAGGAGCAACCTGCAGAACTCTGCATCACAGTGAATGCATTCTCTGAGCAAGAAAGCATATTCTTCCACCATGAAAGCTATACAAAACTGTAGTAAAGCTACTGATTTGATTAGCATCTTAAGATAACATAGGAAATAATTGGAAGGAGGTTCTGCTGACAGATGCACCTTGAATAAAGCATGTGGAAACTTACCAAAATATTAACAATCAGTTTTGTTTTGGAGACCTGGAAAAGCCATAGACCTTTCACTGCTAAAACTAGGCTTGTTGCAAAGTGCAGACAAGAAGTGGATTGGTAAATGTGATAAGACTAGTGGTCAAATAAGGAGATGAAATCACATGGACTTTCACCTACATTTTTTGTTTACATGCTTCTGCATTCCTGGAGTGGCAAATGGGAAACAACTTGTTTGCTTTTGAGGCTTTTTTTGAAGCCTCTTTCTTCCCATCCAATAGATTCCCAGAATGCCAGCAGTGTTTGCTTGGACTTGCTCCACAGCATGACTTTTTGTACGTTTGGTGTTCAGCTCACTGCTCAAGTTCCGAAAAAGGCATGAGGCAGAAATCGAAGTATGGGAGCTGCATTTTTAACCACAGTTGTGGGGTTTGAGTGGGGCCTGTATGTCTGTTCACCTTCCCAGTATAAACCTGTACTGGAAGATCAGGAAGAACTGTGGAGGGACCTGTACTCCTTACTTTTTTTGTTTACAGGTCCTTGACCCAGATATTTAGGTATTATTGACCCACGTGATGTACAGAACACTCTCCTATAGGAAGGAGTCTTCCTGAAGGATAATACAGAGGATTATGGGGCACACCTCAGTTTCATATAAGTGTGTTGTCACTTAGAGCTCAGCATTCTGGGAATCAGTCTAGTATGCCAGTGAGCGGAGGCAGATAATGAGCTGAATGAGTGGCTGTGGTGCAAGTTGTTACTTGACTTTGGAGATCTTGGCTGCAGCTTTCCTAATCTCACTTAAACTCTTCATTCTTATGTTCCAAATGGAAAAGCTCAAGTCTAAATTGAAGGAATTTTCCATTTCCGCTGTACCTCAGAGTTCCATAGATACTGCTGGGTCTTTTGTTGCTAACAGTTCTTGTAACTGTGCAAGAGCAATTTTAAGAGACAAGTCGTCTTGTAAAAGCTTCCTGTAGCATGTCTTTTCTTCAGGGCTGTGAGGCAGTATTACTGGCAGTTTTAACTTCTTTTTTTTTTCTTGTCGTGTGTGTGTGTGTGTGTGTGTTTGTATATATAGGTCTACCAGGCCGGCACTGGCCAGCTAATGTTCATGAATAAGTACCATGGAAGAAAACTCTCAGTCCAAGGATTTAAAGAAGCACTTTACCAGTTCTTTCACAATGGCAAATACCTGCGCAGGGAACTCTTTGAATCTGTTATTAAAAAACTGACTGAACTCAAATCTGTCTTAGAAAAACAAGAGTCTTACCGCTTCTATTCTAGCTCCTTGCTGATCATTTATGATGGAAAGGAAAGGCAGGAAGTTGCTGTCGACTCAGACCCAGAGGACTTGGAGGACCTTTCAGAGGAATCTTCAGATGAATCAGCAGGAGCATATGCCTACAAACCAACTGCTAGTACTGTTGATGTCCGTATGATAGACTTTGCCCACACAACCTGCAAGTACTATGGAGAAGATAGCGTGGTGCATGAGGGCCAAGACACGGGTTATGTTTTTGGACTCCAGAACTTAATAGATATTATTAAAGAAATAAGAGACGAAAGTAGTGAATAAACAGTTTGAATGCACATCAGTAGAAAGCACTATAGTGACTCTTTGTATTCCAAAATTATTGGCCACTTTCTGGTGGTAGGAATCCTTACAGACTCTACAGGGATGGTCCCAACAGGGTCAGACTTGTTCAGAGGGCATTTACTTACATTGGTGCTGGACCTAGCACTGGCAAAACTTGGTATCCTTATTTATTTTAACTTTCTTAAACATTCCATATTTGATTACTCAGATACCTCTGTTATCCCTGTGTGTATACGTTCCAATAAACTTCTTTTTGTTCATTGTAAGTGATGTTTGTGTCATTCCTGGTGACTGAGGAGTAAATGAAGTTAGGAGATCTTTCCAGTTGTGTAATACAAAAGTAGAATGCAAATGGCCCAGCTTACTTGGTTCTCATTAGACCATGTTGAATACTGCATCAGTTTTGGACTTCCTCTCAAGAAAGATAACTGGAGCATGTGCAGCTGAAGGCTGCTAAAATGGCTGGGTGCTGGAGCGCCTGTGCTTGAGGAGAGGCTGAGAGAACTGGGCCTGTATAGTCTATAGAAAAGACAGTTTAGAGGGACCAAATGACAAGAGGTTGGACTAGATACCTCCTGAGGTCCCTTCCAACCAGAAGGGTTGTGATAAGGTGAGGTTTGAGGTTGTGAGGTTTGTGATAAGTGAGAACTTGTCCTTAAAATCTCCAGCACACTATTTCCTATTTCAGGATCTTGTAACTAAATCTCATGCTGTAACAGCAGCTAGCAGGGGAGAGCTGCAGAGCCTGGAAGGTGTCCTAATCAGCCTAGAACCTAAACTGAGACAAATAGGCAGGAAGTGTCAGCAAGTGAGAAGACAGTGAATAGCTGAAATAAGGAAAACACGGCATAACTGTAAACCATTAATTCCTCTTTTAGAAGAGGAATGTTTGTTTATCTGACTGTAGTTGGCTGATTTCTCCCTTTTGTGAAGTTCCAAAGTCTTCACAATGGCATAAAAGAAAACTTGGATGCTGTGGAAGTACTGAGGTAAGTGCAGGAGTGTTGTCCATTGGTACACTTGCCTGTGAGGAGAAGTGGGGTGATGTGATAAAGCAGGCAACAAGAAATGAAGAGTTATGAAAGAGGTGATAGAAATGTGACCGGCAGAGGACCCTGGTGACTGTGTGCAGGTGCCTCTGGGAGGGGAGAGGTGGGATGTGACAGAAGAACACTGCAGAAATGATGGTTGAAGGTATCAAGCTTGACTTGCTGGGCTCCTAATGCACTGGTGTTTGAGGAAAGCACATGATCAGCAGGGCTACAGCTGTACAGCTTTAGTTTCATATTCCCTGACTCTTGCTATCAAGTTCTCCTGTTCAAAGTCTCTGTGCTGATGACTGTCCTGTGCTCTTTTGTACTTTTTGAAGAGGCTTTTTACCTTAGCTCTTACATTAGCTTATGGCTGCTGTTTTGATACAAATACAAACTGATGTCAGTATTAAATAGATATTTCTACATCTTGTGGTTGCTCTACTATTTTATGTCTTCAAATGGAGGTGGGGGGGAGGTTTCCTCATCAGGTAGGTTTGTCCATCATTAACTTACCATTTGCTGCTCCTTCATGAATCCCTGGTGTTCAACACAGCCGTTGAGTCAGCAGCACTGAGCTGCTACTGAACTGCTTGTGTCAATAGCTGTAAAAATGCCCTGGGTGGAGGATGAGACTGTTTATTCTTGGCACTTTCAATTTCAAAATGTTTTCGGCATTGATCAATGAGTTTCCCGCTGTCCCTCTGCAATGTGTCACTAAGTGTGAGTCAGAATACATGGGATAAGGAGAGGGATCACTCAGAGCAACGTGACGTTTCCTTTTCAGTTCTCCTTCTTGAAATGTGATGCCCTCTGCTAATAAGCTAAGTCTCCTGGCATGTGGTACAGTCACCTATCAGTGCTTCTGGTGCTGAATATAAATAAACCTGTCTGTGCTGATTCATTTGATATGCTGTTAGACTTTGTAGTCTGTAATTTGCAGGGATAAAGTAGAAATGATTTGATAATGTCCTTTAATGTACTTGTATTACGTATGAACTGTGGAGGGAATTCACAAAATGCGATGAGAACAATTGCATTTCATCTGATGCAAACTGTGCCTCCAGAACAAATATTTGTTTTGTTTCCTGCAGACAGGGCCCTGGTTACAAAGTGGGGAGCTGCTGCCTTGGTACTGTGGCAAACAGTGTAAATTTGGGTCTTGATCTGGTCTCAGACCAGTAGGGTCAGCAGCCAGACCGTATATTTATCATGTATGGTGATAAAGATCTGGGTGGAAACCCTGCATGCAGGTAAGAATGCAGAGGAAACTAATCTCATGTCTGTTCCTATGGGCCCTAGCCTGTGCTGCTTAATTTCTTTTGCCAATATTGTCTGAGGATTAGCAGAGGCTGTGCCAGCGCCGCAAAGCAGCGAAAACATGGTTATGGAACTTCCCAAGTCTGGAGGAATAGGAAGGGGAGAACAGGGAATGTGATAACCTTTTTTAGTCACTTTAAAAGGTTGAGATCAAAATGTCAGGAGGAAAAACTACCTCAGGTGCACTTTGATCTAAACCACCCCTTGGAAGTGTCCTGGGCAGAACAGGGAGGTAGGTGGTTCTCACTTGTCCCAGACCATGTACTCAAGGGTTAAGAGGCAACCTAGACAACAAGTCAGTCTGAATGAAATATTACCTTGTAAAGTTCAAGAGCAAATTTGTTTTCCTTCCATGCTGTTCTGCTCAAATTCCTTCAAGCAGTTTCTTGTGTTTGTGGAAAGGCAATTATGTAATTGCCTGCCCTGGGCTTGCCAGCATTAGATACTGCGAGTGGTAGGAGTGGGGGGAGCCTCCTGCAGTCCCAGGCGCTGGCTCTGGCTGCACATGTGGCTGCAGCTTGGAAACTGCCATCAGACACTCCTGTGGTTGGGGTTTTTTGTAGGCAGGACTTGGACAAACAGGTTATAGATTTATTATGGCTAATGTTCCCCTGGATACTGCAAGTTGGGGCTGGGACACTTGTCCTGCCTTGCCCTTTCCCTCTTGGTAAATGCCCTTTGCCCTTGAAGTGTGTTTGTGTGCTTGCAGGAGAGGTCTGAGGGATGCCTGGCTGCGCAGGATGGCAAAGCACTAAGTTACTGGATAACAAGCGTGCAATACTTTTGCTGAGGAAGAGACTCTGGGGCTTTTTGTTCCATTTTCCCCCAGTTGGTGTAGGGCTGTTGTTGGCTCTTGTAGCTCCAGCACACGGGTCGTGGTGACGGGCTGCCTTGCGCACAGATGCTTTGCTGCAGTCCCTCCCGGCTGCGGCTGGCAGGGGGGCAGCAGCCGAGCGGCCTGGCTTGCGTGCTGCTGCGGCCAGCAGCAGCTGGGCTGGCGGAGAAAACAAAGCGAATGCTGGGGCGTGCATGCCACGGAAACCGGCGCTTCCGCCCCCGCCGCCGCGGAGTGCGCTTTCCCCTCCCGGGAACAATCGGCGCCTTGCTGCACGCGCCCCAGCACCGCTCCCCCTCGCCCTGCTCCTTTCCCTCCGCTTTGCAAGGGCCTGGCCTGAGTGAGATAACGTGCGCGTTGGCACGGGCTAGGCAGGAGCTGGCCTTCAGCGTAAAACACGTGCTGGCTGGGGAGAGGTGCTCTGTGTGTTGGGAGGAGAACGGGGGCCGGTTGGGCATCTGGGACCAGGCTGTGCTGGGGGGCTGGGTGTGCTGGAGCGTCCCCCTCCTCCCAGGCGGCTCACTCTGTCCTGCCCAGCCCTGGGCGGTCGGACCACCCTCCCACACACCTGGGCGAGCAGCCTGCGCCCTTGCTCCGGGGATGGGGTCCTGTCCTCACACAGCTGCCGCTGTGTTCAAGCACTTCCCTCTTCTCTCTCGCAGCAGATAAAGGTGCTGCTCAGCTGCTGATTAAAATTTTTTGCATGTTGTGCTTCTGTGGGTTTCCCACCTCTCTCTTGCCAGGGCCTCATTTAAAAAAAAAGAGTGGGTGCATGACATGGTCTGTGCAGTTGGCAGGGGGCTGGGCTAACCTGAAAGCTGGCTTCTGCCTTTGTTAGCCCTGGCCTGGCCTAGACGGCAGAATCGGGGGAGGAGGGGGCTAGGCTGGGCCCAGCAGGGATGGGATGGCTCTGCCCGGCCACCCACGTGCCACCCTGTGCACCCCCGGTGCCGAGGCTCTGCACCTTGCAGGCAGGATGCGGCTCAGCCAGGCGCGAAGGATGTGGGTACCACGGCGGGGGCGGGCGCAGAGCTGCCTCGAGCAGAGCAGAGCAGCTGGCAGAGAAACCGCTCCTTGCTGCATCTCCCCTGCCGCGAAGGCCGTAGCTCCAGCTCGCTGGAGCCAGTGGAGGCAGCCCCAGAGGGGAGCGCTGCACCAGTGCAGCCTCCTCGGCACAGCGGTGCTGGAGCCGGCTCGAGGCCGGGCAGCCCGGCCATGCCCAGGGGATGCGGCGGCAGCCCGGGATGCAGCAGGGACGCCCTGCGGTACCCGCTCTTGCCAGGCCGCAGCCCCTGGGGCCGGGCAGGGCCTCTGCTCCACGGAGGACGATGCTGAGCACCCGCCCCCGCCTCTTGGCCTGTTTTGCGGCGCCTCCGGCTCCCCCGTGTCTGGTCTCCTCCCCGGCCGTTTCCTGGCGCTCGGGGAAGACCTACCTTTTCCCATGGGCCTGGCCCTGTGAGCGCCTCGGCCACAGCCCCCAAGCACGGCAGCCCTGGGCCCCACGTCCCCCTCTACTCCCTTCCCTGGGGCTTGCAGGGAGCTTTGATTACATAAATAGGTCACTTCCAGCCCAAAACTGGGGCGACAGCAGGCTGCCGGGAATCGCCACGGGTTGTCTGGCCAGAGATGAAATGCATTCCTGCAGCTCGCGCTGGCTTTGCCGGGGAATCGAGCTCCGCTTTGGTGGGACGCACCGGCCACGCGCGGGGCCTCGCGGGAGCGCTCCCCTGCGCGGAGACCTGGCTGCAGCCACCCTTGCCGCTGGCCCTGCGGCGTGGGGCTCGTCACCCAAGGGTGGCTATGGGCCCGGTGGGACGCCAGGGATAGATTGTGCCCTGGCCCCGCGCTCCTTCCTGGGAGCCGGGTGGCTGCCGTGGGGAAGGGCAGGCAGCGGGCTCTGATGGAGCGAGGAGATGCTCCCTTGCAGCTGGGCTGCTGCGCTCGCTGCCCCGGCGGAGGGGCTGGAAAGGGGCATGGGGGGAGATCCCTGCACCCGGGGGGACGCGCATGCCTGCTGCCCTGGCGGGGGGGGGAAAGGACCCACTGCTGAAGGTCCCAGCCCTGCGGGAGCAGCCTGGGGCCAAGCAGGGAGTTGCGGACGGGGAGAGGGGTGGCAGCGTGTGGGGCATGGGGCCGGCCAGGGGCTTGCGGCTGACGCTGGCGAAGCCCTTAATGAAGAGCGGGGTGCAGCTGCCCGAGGCCAAAGAGCTTGTTTTCCCCAAGCGGAGCTGGCCAGGCCAGGCTGCGAGTTGCCCATCTTGAAGCGCGCAGTGGGTCCTTCCTCACGCCCTGCGCCAGACCCGCTTCCCCGCTGCGCTCCCTGAACTCGTGCGACCTTCTGTCTTCTCCGTTTCTAGGAATTCCAGCTGTTGACAGCAGCTGGATGTTCCCTCCTTGCAGCCGGAGGAGGGGCCCTGGGCGCCGGCCAGGCCGCCCAGAAGTTTTGTGCGGAGGGTTTTGCAAGGGAGACGCACGAGTGCCCGGAGCGGTTCCCGGAGCCGCCGGCGCCTCCTCGCCCCTGCCGGCTCCCGGGGCGGCAGGACGCGGTGGTTGGCAGAGCAGCTCCTCACTGCGGGGCCAGCTCTGCACGGAGCGGCATGTCCCCGCGCGGGCTGCGGGTCGTTCCCTCCCGCCGGGCCGGGATGGCTCGCGCTCAGTGCCCCGATCCCGGCCACCAGCCGCCGTGGTGCGCTTCGGCCCCGTGCGCGCAGCAGGCCGTGCGGGGGACGCGCAGCGGGAGCCGGTCCCGCTCCACCACCCGCGGCAGCGCTGCTGCGGCCAGGGCCCGTTCCCGGGTGCCGGCAGCACCTCCGGCCCCACGTGCCTTTTCGCCCAGAGAGGGCTCGCTGGCGTGCAACAATATTTGCACACCTAAAAGTAGAACGATCGACCATGCCGCTGTTTTGCAATGTGTTGACGACCAGGCAGCAGGGAGTTATATAAGTGTACGCAGAGCTGGCACGCTCGCGCCTCCATCATATGAGTGGCGTTGTGCAACGCTTCCGATCCGTGGCACCGAGGGAAAATGGGTTTCCTGGGGCCGGTGTCACCTTAACGAAGGCGGCTGTGCTGGGTGTCAGCACGCAGAGATCGTCACGGGGGAGCTCCGCGCGACCCGCTCTGCGCTTGTGGGCTGAGCTCGCAGGCAGGCACCGGGCTCTGTCTGCGCTCAGCGGTGCCTCAGGCAGAGCCGACCGTGCTTTCTGGACAGTTCGTGTGCACGAGAGGGCTGTGAACAGGACATGGGATGGAGAAGGAGCAGTCGAATCCACATGTGGAGAATCATCTCATCACCTTGTGCCTCAGTTTCCCCTTCTGTGCTGTAGGATAGTGGTGTGATCCCCCATGGCTTTGAGAGCCACGAATGAGTGTCTGATGGACAAGAGGGAGCTCAGCTTCCAAAGCCACCCCACAAACGACACAGTGCTCACCACCACCCCCACCCCAAGCCCCAGGGGAATTGCTTGGAGCTTGCAATTAAGAGCCATTTGCTAATTGCCAGCAGCAGGAATTCATCTCCAGCTTGGCAAGTCCCGCCAGGCTCTTTCCATCCTGCGCATCGTCCCCAGGTGTGGGAGGTTGCGTGCCAGCACGCCTGTCCCTGGGCATCGTCAGCACTAACTCGAGGTGTTTGAGGGCGCTGAGCCCAGCAGCTACGGGGGAGCCCAGGGCTCCCGGCCCTGCTGCGGGGAGCGGGGGAGGCCGCGGTGCCGCCGCGCGATGCACGGGAGGCAGGTGCTTTCTTCCCCGTGGGCTGCCATCGCCCCCGGCACACGCTGTGCTGCTGACTTCATGGAAACAGCACTCTGTTATCCCAGCGCAAACAGGAGCTGGGCCCCGTCCAGGGAGCAGCAGCAGCCGCCACTCACCTGGCGCAGGACGAGGGCTGCACGCCGAGCGCGGGCAGGGCAAACGGTGCAGGGTGGGCGTGGGGCCGGGGCAAGCGGCTGGCAGGGCCGTGCACTGCAGCCAGGCCCCCCCCCCCCCCCCAGCCGGATCTCCAGCCGGATCTCCAGCCGGAATCTGCCCGGCTGCAGCTTTGAGCGGCTGGTGCTGCTCCCGCCCTCGGCTGCTGCAGAGCTGCCTCGGCAACGGCTCGTCTGCACACGGGGACCTGCTCGTCCTCATCGGCAGCAACGAGGCCAAAACTGCGTTGCCTAACCGGCCGCGCTGGGAGCCACAGGGGCCTCGGAGACACCCGGCCCCGCGGGGAGAGGAGTGCCCCCCACACGGGCACCGGGGGCAGCACCCCTGTGGGGGCCTTGGGCTGCTGGGTGGAGCATCCAGAGGTTTATTCTCCTGGACCAGGGCGTTGAAGCACCAAACTGCTGAGCTGCACAGGGCTAAGGGTGGCTCTGCTTTCCCTGGGTGCCTGGAGGCTGCGTTGGCCTCCCTGAGCCCGGAGCGCAGCCCGTGCCCGTGCCGGTCCCTAGGGAGCGTGGCCCGGGTTAGCCGCGCCGTCCCGAGCGGCCGATGTTGGGGGGAGCCGCGCCACCAGCACCGCGGGACTCGGCGCCTGGCCCACGGGGCCTCCCTGCTCCGCGCGGAGATGCCGGCCGCGATAGGGGACGCTGAGCCCTCGCGGAGGAACTTCAGAGCAGATTCGATATTGTCCAGAATGAGGAAACCTCACCCTGAAACGCAAGCTAATCTCTACGGAAACACAAAACCATTCCTGTCTGGAGCTCCCCTTCGCCACCTATTCTTTCTGCTCCCTCGCCTGGCGCCAGCCGCCCTCCAGGGCCGCCGGCTCCGAGGCACCCGCCAGAGCGAGCAGCACCCCGCGCGGCGGCGCGGCCGGCCGCCCCCAGCAGCACAGCCCTGCCCAGAGCCTCCAGGCGCGGCCGTGGCGGCCACGGGGGGAGTCGGCATGATGTCGCATTTCGGACGCGTCCGGATCACCTCCCAGACGCCCTGCCTCGAACCCGGGGATTAGAGAACCGCTTTCCTTTTCCGCAGACAGCCCCAGCGCTCCCGTAATGCTGTGACCCGAGAAGCCAGGGCTTAGACAGCCACCAAATGTCACAGCACTGGTGATGAAGATGATGGGCGCTGCCCATGCCGCATTCTGGGCGAGGGGCGCCGTGCCCACCGACCCGGCGTGCGGCACGCTGCCTCCCCGCAGAGCGGCAGCTGCTCCAGGCGCGTCATGTGCCGGGTGTCTCTCCCGGGGAGCCCCGGCGCGGCACGGCCAGCCCCGCCGGGCCCATGTCCCGCTGGCCTGGCTGCAGCAGGGGCAGAGCGGGGCCCGCCGTGGGCGCAAGGGTTTGCACGGCGAGCTGCGGCCGGGATCTGCCCGTGTGGATGTGCAGGCCAGGAGTGCCCTCTGCCGAGTGCGCGCCCGGCAGTGCCCGGCAGCCCGCGCCGCTCGGCCCTGCACCGCTGCGCCCTGCACAGCCCCGCGCCACTCGCCCTGCGCGGCTTCGGCTGCCTGGGCGCTTCACCGTGGCCGGTTGCACAGTGCTGCCGGTCGTGCAGTGCTGCTGGTTGTGCAGTGCTGCTGGCTGTGCAGTGCTGCTGGTCATGCAGTGCTGCTGGCTGTGCAGTGCTGCTTGGTGTGCGGTGCTGGTGGCACGCAGGGCTGATGGTCACACTGTGCCACTGGCTGTGCAGTGCTGTTGTTCACGCAGAGCTGCTGCTCACAGCATGTCCCTGCATGGGAGGGACTGATGGAGCTGCCACACTGCCGCACACCTGCAAGGGGAGCTGCTGCACTGCCGCACACCGGCGAGGGGTGACGCACTGCTGCACACCGGCGAGGGGAGCTGCCGCGCTGGCAGCCTGGCTCCTCAGAGCCCTGCGCGCTCCCTCCCAGTGGACACCCGGCCCTGTGGGGCTGCTGCCGTGGGCTCCAGGGGGGCCGGTGCCCCTTCGGCATGGCAGGCGATGCTTGTCCCCATGTCCCTGCACCCCCTGTGCCCCCACACACCCTGCACCCCCCACAGCCCCAGTGCACATGGCTGCAGCTGCGAGGGGCTGGCGGAGGCCGCGGCGTGACGGTGCTGCCTTGGGGCTCAGGGGCTGCTGAGCATGGGGGCTTGGGCGGCGGTATGGGAGGTGTTGAGCTGCGAGCGGGTGTGTGTGTGTGTGTGTGTGTGAGAGATGTGCATAATGTGTGTGGTGCGGTATGTGCGGTGCGCAGGGCGTGTGCCTGTGGTGTGTAGCGTGGTGAGCGGTGGACGTGGTGCAGCGTGGGTAGCGTGCCGGTGGGGTGTGTGCACAGTGCCTATGCGCATAGTGTGCGCGCAGCGTGTGTGCAGTGTGAGTGCACCCAGTGTGCGTGTGCATGCAGCGCGTGTGTGTGTGTGTGCGCGCAGCCTGTGTGCAGTGTGAGTGCACCCAGTGTGCGTGTGCATGCAGCGCGTGTGTGTGTGTGTGTGTGCGCGCAGCCTGTGTGCAGTGTGAGTGCACCCAGTGTGCGTGTGCATGCAGCGCGTGTGTGTGTGTGTGCAGCGTGTGTGCAGTGTGAGTGCACCCAGTGTGCGTGTGCATGCAGCGCGTGTGTGTGTGTGTGCAGCGTGTGTGCAGTGTGAGTGCACCCAGTGTGCGTGTGCATGCAGCGCGTGTGTGTGTGCGCGCAGCGTGTGTGCAGTGTGAGTGCACCCAGTGTGCGTGTGCATGCAGCGCGTGTGTGTGTGCGCGCAGCGTGTGTGCAGTGTGAGTGCACCCAGTGTGCGTGTGCATGCAGCGCGTGTGTGTGTGCGCGCAGCGTGTGTGCAGTGCGTGCGCGCAAGGCGCGGTGCGCGCGCAGTCCCCGCGGAGCGGCGCGCTCGCAGTGGCCCCGCCGCGCCGGCAGAGGGCGGTGTGGCCGCGGGGGGGGCGGGGCCGCGTGGCCGCGGGGGGCGGGGGGGCGGCGGCGGCGGGGCCGGGCCGGGCAGTGTCGGCGGTGCGGCGGGGCCGGGGCCGGGGCCGGGGCCGTGCCGGGTCGGCGGTGCCGGCGCCGCCGCCATGTACCGGGCGCTGTACAGCTTCCGCTCGGCCGAGCCCAACTCGCTGCCGTTCGCCGCCGGCGAGACCTTCCTGCTGCTGGAGCGCAGCAACCAGCACTGGTGGCTCGTCACCCGCGCCGGCTCCGGCGAGACGGGCTACGCGCCGGCCTCCTACCTGCAGCGCCTGCAGGTGGGCGCGGGGCGGGGCGGCGGGGTGGCCGGGCCCGCGGGGGGGCTGCCCCCAGCCGGGGGGCGGCCGTGCTGCGCGTCGCCCGTGCGGGCTTGGGGTCGCGGGCCCGGAGGCGGCGTCGCCCGGCGCGGCAGGGAAGGGCCCGTTTGCGGTGGGGGGCGGCCTGGCCTGCCCCGGGGGACCGGCCGCGCTGCCCTGCGCTCAGCGGCCCCTCCGTCGCCGCGTGGGTTACCGCTGGCTGCAGAAAGTGGGTGCGATTCCCCGCGGCGGTGGGGCTTCGGCGCAGAAGGACCCCCTGGGACGTCGCGTCCCTGCAGGGCGAGAGTCGGGAGCCTCAGGGGAGACCGAAGGGCCGGTGCCCCGGGGAGACCGTCGTGCTGTTGATGTGATGCCTACGGATCAGGCCGGGGAGCACCAACGCTGCGGGTCGGGGGCGAAGCGGAAAGCTCAGCCGCTTCGGCCGGAGGAGATGGGGTGGGTGAGCGTCGCTTGGGTGCTGGCTTGTAGGTCAGGAGCCCAGGGATGAGAGGGTTGTCTTCGCTCCTGCAGAAATGTGAGAGGAGGACAGAAAACATTTACAGGCCGTGCTCTGGGACGTGGAAAGGATGATCCCCTCCAACAGCTACTCATGAGTGACTAGCCAGCCCTGCAGTCTGGCGATCAGCAGCCCAGGTTGGTCAAGTGTAGGCTTTATCCACAGTTGTGGAGGCATCTCGGTGCTAGTTTGCTCGGTCGCAGGGGGTTTCAGGTCGTGCAGTACCACCACTGCCATGAGAGCGCGCCGAGGGAGGTGTTTGTTGCGCTCCTTCCACCCGCGGACTGTGACGCTGATAGACCTGATCCGTCCCGGACACCGGGAGAAGCCCCAGCGACTGCGGTGACAGTACCCGCAGCCACGGCAGTGATACCGGTAATTACAGAGAGTCAGAGCCGGCTCCTGCAGCCCCCGCAGGAGTCAGGGCAAGGAGGGCAGGTTCGGCGTGCGCGAGCCCTGCGCCGGTGTCGCAGGACGGGAAGCTGCTCGTGCAGCGCAGGGGTCTGTCCCGTGGAGGCCTTGGAGGGAAATCATGGCTCCTGCAGTTAAAATGCATGTTTGATACAAGGCTAACTCATGCTTTTCTAATACTTCAGGCCCTCAGGGGATGGGTGTGGTAGCTGCCTGCAGACTGCGCTTTACATCAGTGAACAGGTAGCTGCACACCAAAGCACATGAATGGTACAAGTGCGTTGAGTCTGGTTGAAAATGGCAACAAACCCCTTCGTTTTGGTGCACTGATTATCCCCCTTCAGGGGCTGCTGGGCTTCCGATCAGGCAGTAATTCAGTCTGTATGTGACCGTGAGTGTGTCCTTTGCAGATCCCTTCAGGGCCTTGCGAGAGCAGTGCTGCCCCGAGCACACCTGCGCCCTTCCCAGGTAGCGGCCCGTCTCTGCCGGCTGTGCTTTTTGGACGCTGGGCCTTTCTGCTGGACTAGGACCTCTCCGGCAGCTTGGCGGAGTGGGCTGACAGGAGGGAGACATCTTGTGCATAAATAAGCCCTTAAGCTATTTACAAGAGCTATTTAAGTACAGAGCAAAGGCCTGATTAAAACACGAGCTTTTAAACCCCCGTGGTGGCATTGCTCCAGGCTGCTGCTCAAGAGTTGCCTCTCTGCAGTCCCTCGCTTCATTGGCCTGTGTGTGTTGACGTCTTCTCTCGCTGCCGTGGGTGCAGGAGTCTTCTCCGTTGCAGCAGCTGCCTCCTGGTGCAGTCTGCCTGTACCTCTCCACCTCATTCATAATGGTTTCAAAATCTGACAGAAAAGCATTTTCCTGCTGAATTTGCATTCCTTTCTGATGTTATATTTTGCTATAGTGTTAAAGCACTCAGAGGCAGCTAGCAATCTTCTGCATACCTTCAGGGTGAGTGCTGGCAGCGTATTAGTAATTCACTAACAGTGTTGCTGGTGACTTTGTGTGTGTTCTCCTCTAGGTCAGATGTGACTTTCTCAAATGCCCTTACACCTGGTAGCAGGAAATAACAGTCTTTCCTGTCTCCTGTCTCCTGTCTTTTTTTTCTTTTTTTTTCTATGGGAAAGTTTTTTGGAGCTAGAATTTGCCTGATGATGCATGAGACAGCAGGATCTAAATTGCTGCTCTGAAGTTATAGTAATTCTCAGTGTATGTGACTTTCTTCCCACTGTTGCATCCTGCTAGCTCTGAAGAGCTGATCTGAAGTCAGAATTTGTTTCCATCCATGGAAAGCAGGCCTGGCGTGGGAGAAAGCATCCTCTGGCTGAGTGCTTACTTGCGACTGTTTGCCGAGGGTCCAGGATGAGAGTGCAAATAATTTGTCACCCAGTCTCGGTTTAATAAGGGTGCGGATACTAATTACAGATGGCGGTTTGGGAGGCAATTAAAGTTGCCCGAAGTAGCTGATGATTAGTGTTGGTGTGCTTCGCAGGGAGGGAGAGCGGCCAAGAGGAGTCACCATTGTAAAGGTAAGCCTTCAGCTGCCTTCACGGTGTAGCCAGGTTTCAGGTAAAGGTTGTAGGTTGCACAACAGCCGCAGCAAATCTCTTCTGCCCACAGGAGCAGCCTGAAAGCTCGTCACAGCAGGCCGCTGAAACGATGCTCAAGGGAGACCGTTGGGCTACGTTTTGCTGGTGCCTTCCGCTATTAGGAGCATTAATTTTCTTCAGAGCTTCTCTCATTTTTTCACTTTATTTGCTCAGCTTTCATGAATGTGGGAAACTCATGCCCTGGCTTCTCTAGCAAAAATGTAGTTCCCACTTATTATTTTAAGCTTATTTCTTGGCCAATGTCTTCATCACAAACGTGGCAGAATTTTGTACTGAAATCCTTGTGACTCACATTGTTACTGTTAAAAGAGGGTTAGTTGTAGGAAGAAAAACAGACTTTTCTTAGGAACATCTAATGCCTCTAAGAAACAAATTGGGGCCAAGCTAGGGCATCAGGAGATGCAGATGGTTTGAAGTTAATTCAGGTCAATTAGAAACGCCCAACTTCAGCTGATATTCCTGCTGATTTTAGTCTTCCATAGTTCCCCTTTGGCACCTTTCTGGGTTATTAAGAGTCATTTCAAGCTGAGTGCCGTTCTGGGGATGAGAATTGAAGCCACTGAGCGGTGAGAGGGAAGGACCAGGCTGCCTGTGGCCCCGCTTCTGCCTGGGGCAGCTCGTGGCTCGGAAGGGGAGAGCGTTGCTTGCCAGCATGCCGGCTCTGCGTGAGGCCGAGGCCAAGGCCAGCTCCGCGTGCCCGTGGCGGTGGTCGGGAGTGGTGATGCTGGCATGCTCCGACGCGAGCCATGTTATGGAGCAGAGCTTTAACAGGCCCCGAGACTGGCAGGTGCCGCTGCAGGGACAAGTGAAGATGTGTGCCCAGCACTGAGTTGGCCGGTGACGGCACACATGGTAATTGCCTCAAGCTATTGACAGAGTAGAGGCAAATGCTAATAGCTAAGGCCAGGCAAATACTGATACAGTGAAACTGTCAACTTCTGGGGTCAGAAAGCCACTTTTTGCAAAGGACAGGGCTTTCAAAGTTTTGTGGGAAGTGGTAAGTTCAGTTTAGAGAGCTTCCTTAGGAGCGGGAGGCTTCCTCATCGCCAGGAAGGTGTGAATGCTGAGTCTAGCAAATAACAAGGCTCCTTTCATTGGGTTAAGTAGCCCATGTGTTACTATTGTTATGGTGGGACATGTAATATTTAAGGGGAGTCTGGAGTTATTCCAGCTTTGGGCCCCTGCCGCGGCGTGAGGAATGTTGCCTGCCTACCAGCAGAGAGGGCAGTGGAGGCTGGCGATACGCTGGTAATATGGTGAGCAGCAGGGCCTGAAGAGACAGCTAAGTCCGTTGTGCTCCTGTACAGAGTACAAAGCTAGCTGTTGAGCTCTTGGGGATGCCAGACCCCATAGGCGATGTGTGGCCTGCCAGGAAAACTCATTTGCTCTGCTCCCGGCAGACCCTCGTGCTGGGTAGGGGCCAGCTGGGTCGTTCTGGTGGTGGTGGTGGTTTGCTCCTGGCTGTGGGACCCATGTGTGGGAGCAGCAGTCATCTTAGCTGTTGTCCTTACTAGATGTCACAGGTAGTTTTGCCTTGCCTCTTGGGTGCACTGACCAGGCTGTATTGTGTGCATCAATAAAAATATCGATGTTATGCCTTGAGGAGAGAACAGCCACCATAAATACTGGGCTCTACTGATAAATGCCAGTGGTGCAAAAATAAGTGGTAAGTTGAAAAGGGATGGTTCTTGGTAAAATGGGAATGATTTAACATGCTGACCTTTATCCTTATGTGGTGAATCAGCTGCTGAGTTGTATTAAGCAGTTAGGAAATAGCTTTGAAACTACTATTAATAGCATTTTCAAAATTACTTGAAATCTTGAAATTTATCTGAAATAATCAAAAATTTGTTTGAAATATTGATCTAGATTCTCTATTCAGGTGGGATCGTCTCTGATCTTTTATGCCTTCATGTTCTACCTCTGGAAGAGCGAGAAGGGAGTTGTCTAGGTGGGAAGATGTTTCTACTGATGGCCGAGAAACTGTGGACCATCTGTCTGGAAAGTGGATGCAGCCAAGAGTATAGCGAGAACATTTTAATAATGCCTGGGACTGCTATTTATCGTCTCTTTTTCTGCAAGAATAAACAGGCTTGTGATAAAAATAAGAGACTGCTTCATGCAGCCTAGCAACAGTTTCTTAAAATTCCCTTGCAGCATAAGCAAATGTGCAGAGGGATGATACAGGTAATTCTGGTCTAGTAGGCACAGAAATTGTGTTTCACTTCCCTAAATGCAAGGAGAAGAGGGATTTGTGAAGGAGGGAAAGCCCAGAGGGCTGGCTGACAGTCCAGCTGAGGGGGTCTGATAGCTCGGAGCTGCTCCCGGAGCATGATCCCACTCCTCTTCCCAGGCAAGCAGCCCAGCGCTGCCCTCCCTGCTGCCACGACTGCTTGTCAGCCCGTCTCTGAATTAATTCAGTTCGCTGACTTGCCAGAAAACTCATCACTTCTTGTCTGGTTATTTATTTATGTATTTATTTTGCCAGGATAGCAAACGCGTTGGCTCAGTGAGGATCCAGCAAGCGCTGAAGCTGGCGCCAGGCGAGCGGTGGGAGCGCCGGGCCGGCGGGGAGGCAGGGCGAGCTCCGCAGGCCGCGTCCGGAGGCGTGAGCTGTGCTTAGCTCCGGTGCGTTGGCACACTGCTCCCGCTAAGGTGGAGGTGGCCATGGTTGTGGAGCAGAGTTGGTTGTACAGTGTCAAATGATCAGATCTTCTGATACTGTTTTTAATATTTCTTAGGAAGCACGTCCCTGATTGCTGGACAGTGAGCTTTAGCAACTGTGCTTTGCTGTAAAAGCTCTACACGGTAGAGCCTTTTCTCCTTGATCTGCATGAAATCCGCTTGTGAGCAGAGCGCTCCTGACATCGGCAGACTGTCTCCTGTAGTCCCATTGCCCTGAATAGAAGAAGACGTAAGCGCAGTCTGTTGTATGGCCCATCTCCTGCACTGGTCTGGGGCTTGAATCATTGCTGTCATCTGTTTCAGATTTGAGAGAGCTTTTAATGGGCATGAGAGCTTAATCAGAATACTCGCACAGATCCTGAATAAGCACTCAGGCTAAAAATAAAGTTTTATTTTGGAGAATAAGCAGCTGGTAGAGCTTTGCAGCTGAGGCTGCATTTCTTGACACGTGTAAGAAGCTGAAAGAATGAAGCATTTTTCTTCAGGCTGTCACAGTAGCAGAGATGCTATCATACCAGAACTGCTAATGCTTTGAGATGAGGTTTTATTCTTGAAACCAAATTATGCAGTCAGGGGGATTATAACCATTTCTAATTACTGTAGCTAAAGACTTGAAATTTAAGCCAGAAGTTCTGCAATGTTTCACAGTTCAGAATGATTAAAGTAGAAAAATGTGAATGATCTTTAGCCTCTTCTTTCATTTGACTATGAAAATTTGTTCTTCTCACTTAGGGTACTTTGCTTAAAAAGAATTAAGCTTTTTGGTATCAGATAAAATTTGCCTTTGTGACTTGGGCTGCCATGTATGAGCTACGCTGGTGGGCTGTGCTTGTTATTCCTGCAGTTGCTTAATGGCTGTGCTTGGGGGATGCGGAGGTGGCGCACTGATGGACTCCTGGATGGTCCCAATGGGTTAGTTTTGGGGTCAAAACTATATGTTTAAGCCTGTTTTGGGGTCAGACAACATGAATGTTCTGTTGCTCAGAAGTCAGCAAGCAGTAAAGAAGCATCTCGGCGCCCACGTCTGCTTTTAAATAGTGTGGCTGGGGCTCTACTAAGGCTGGAGGAAGAGCAAGGTGTGTGATGGGGCAGACTGGAAGGAAGGAACGTGCTGCTTTCTTCCAGGCCTGTGGAGAGGCCTGGAGCATGCGGGCACAGTCTGGCTCCCAGCTTCCCTGCTGGATTGCAGTATCTTAGCGTGCTTGGGCATTTTGCACGCTGCTTTCTGGTGCTGGTCTTGCCTTGAGCAGCTCATGTGTTACATGTGTGATCATAGGCTGCTGTTCTGCAGCTTTGATTGCTTGGGCTGCTCGCTGCATGATTTTTTTGTATGCATTACATCAGGAGAAGGCGGTTTAAACTCTTTCCCTTTGTTTACATCTGGAAGTTAATCAACTGTCATTACAAATGGAGGGATTGCCATTTTTGGTCCAGGAGCCTCTCTTCAAAATGGTTAGCAGGGTGCTGCCCCTGGTGGATAGCAGACATGGAAAGCCTTACTCTCACCCTGTTTGCAGGAAAAGGTCTTTAGCAATGACTCAATTGTGTACATTTATTGAGCAAGCTGCTTCTGTGATTAACATATGGGGCCCAGAATTGAGACTTCTGGATTTTGTTTGTATTAGCTGCCAGCTCGTTATGGGACTCCATGCAAGCGGCTGTCTTTGCCAGACGTGGCCTCCCTGCCTGTCAGCGAGGATGAAGGCAGCAGGTCCCACAGGAAGGTTGTTGCTCAGTTGAAATTCTCATAAGCACTGAAGCCTAGTTGGTGCAAATTTAAGCTGATCAACGCTGCTGTCAGCCCATGTGAAGGCAGGCTGCTGGTGACCGCGTGGCAGTATAGGTACATCTCTCTACAATAACAGTGCTGACATGAAGTCCGGTCAGTGGATGTGCTACACAAATGGACAGTTTCCTGCCTTCAGCCATCGCTGTCTTCTGACGTTTCAGAAGATGGGTCTTATGCTGCCCTTACCTGGAGTGCGGCACCGGCAGCTCCTTGGCTGCTCCTTCTGAGCCTGAGGGGACCAGCGGATGTCTTTGAAAGTGAAGTTTGAATGTCCTGGGCTTGCTGAGCCACAGCTGTTCTCCGCTTGTAATTGTGCAGCTTTTCAAATGATCCTGCTCTCGCCCCGGCTTGCGGGATTGCCGGCATCCCATCAGGTGAACTCTGGGTAGACAAAAGCAGGGGAGGACAGATTCTGTAATGAAACCAGTGGAAACTGAAAGTTTGGGGATTGTTGTTCTGTGTGAAGTACGGAGGGAATGAAAGAAGAGCGGAGAACAGGGAGAAGGACTTTGTATTGCTTCTCCTTGGAGAAAAATGTGCTAGTGTTAGTGGTGGTGGGAAAAGCACTTAACGGAGAAGCGTGAAGGACTCTCCTTGCTGGAGGAGTGTGCTGTGAGCTCAGTGCGAGATGTACTCTAAGAAAGACTTTGGCAAAAACACGCTATATCACGGTCACCGGCTGACCCGAGAACATTCTTTGCAAGGTTTGGGGCGTATTTATGCCCATGGGGAAAATCAAATCGCAGGGTTTAAAATGGGTATTTACATCTGTCAGTGGCCGAAACATGGAAAACAGCTGAATCTATCTGTTAAGGTTGTTGTTATCAGAGCTCTGTTTCTGTTCCAGAAACAGCTTCTTCTTTCTTTTCCCTTGCTTCTGTAACTGAGATGTATATAAAAATAAACAGAATTTTTATTAACATCTCAGTTTCGCTCCCTGATGAAGGATTTAAACTTTGTCATTCCCAGCCAAGGTTTTGTATTGGGCATATGCCTGTCAGTCTGGGCACTGGTAAAAGGATAAATTCCAGCAGAGGAATTAGAAGGAGAGAAGTACAAGTAGCCCTAATGTGCAGCTATAGCATTAGATAGGACATCAGTGTCTCTGAAGTCTAGTTTTCTTGCAGACTATGTGCTCAATGCTGTACCCAAATTTTACAAGCCACAGGTTCTAATAGAGCTCTGTGTGCAAAGATTTTAAATTAAATGCATGTGCGTTGCACTAGTTCCAGAGAGAAAAGCTTAAATTGAAGCTTTCTTCTTGGCCATGGCACTAACAGTTTGTTCAATTTATTTCACTAAAGAGGCGCATTTGTATGCAGCCTTGCAAGAGTTGTGAGGACTGAAAGCATTTACGGTTGGGCTGGGAGATCAGCCCCGGTTCAGAGGCTCTAAGAGATCTGTCTCAGATCAGTGGGGTTTTTCATCTCTATCTCTTTCTAGCAGTCTGCTGCCTGGTGCCTTGCTGAGGACGATGGAGCAGGGCTGCCTCTGAAGTGTCCCACTGCGCGGTTTGCTGCGTATGCTGAACGGTGCTCAGCAATGAATAAATGTGGTGGAGGCTGCTGCAGTGCGTTTGGGGAAAGAAACGGATCCAGCTGGATTAGGTGATACTCTGTAATTCACACTTGCTGTTGCATCCTCTGCTAAGCCTGCGTGCGCAGATTGCTTTGTTATCCCCCTCCGCGGTTAGTGGGAACTAACTTCTAAAGGCGAAGGCATAGCCGTTTTCAAGTCTGGCCTCCTGGATAGAGACTACAAAGCTGTGTCACAAGAGTCAGTAGAAATAATTAAGTTAGATGCTGGAGCCACTCCTGTGTGCCCCTGTTAGTGGGGTGTGAGAAGCAGTCTTGTCTCTACGCTGCAGCAGAGAGAAACGGTGCCAGGATGTACCTGTTCCCTCCGACCAGCTTGGCCGCTCACGTCCTGCTGGTGCAGAGCCTCGTGGAGCGGTGCTGACTCCTTTGCTTGGGTTAGGTCCTGGTGCTGCATGCACCCCTTCAACAGGCCTTTGTGCCTGGATGCAGCTCCCCTGGGCCGGGGAAAGCCGTGCAAGTGAAGGGCGGTGAGGAAAGGCCCCGGTCCTGCTGCAGGTTGGTGGCTGAGCAGGAGGGAGGACTCCAGGCTCTCTGGTTTCCAGGCTGGGTGTTTCCATTCCCCTAGACTGGCTCTCCTCCCAGCTAACTTGCTGAGTGCTGCAGCAACAGAGACCTTTTGGTGTTCAGATCTCTCATTTTTCCATTCAAAACAATTGTGACGAACACTCTGTTAACATTAACATCAAGAGAACATCTTTGCCCTTCTTCAAATGAAGTAAAAAAGCCATTCAGTCCCCTCTGGGGAAACAGCCTCTACTGCTCCCTACCTAAATTTCTCTTCCTCCTCCTGAACTGGAAGGCTCATATGCCAGTGAATGGGCAATCATGTCATATTTGGCTAATTCCTCTCCTTGCACTGTTTTTAGCAAGCAGGGCAGCTGCCCTTCAGGGTTTCTGATGGAGCAGGCTGAGGCTGAAAGCTGTGCTGAGGTTTAAACAGCTCCTGACTTGCTTCCCCGCCTCCAAACGCTTAGATGAAATTGCTCTGTGGCGATGCAGAAGTCACTGGAAGATGGTACTGGGGAGAGGTGCCAGGGACTGGTACCAAGTGGGATTTTGTGAAAGTCTTTTCTGATTAACTAAAAAACTGGGGTGATAAGATGATAATTACTACATTTTCAGATGATACTTTTAAGGGGTGTAAGCACACTGAAGTCTAGTTCTATACTCTAAAATGGCTTTCAAGCACTAGAAAAATAGTCTGGAAAGGAGTGATACTGTTCAGTCAGGACCAGCTCTGGGCTCATGTGGGAATAACCAGGTGCAGAGCTGCCCTGGGGATGGAGGGTGCAAGGGCTGCCCTCCGAGGGAGGACGCAGAGGCTGGAGAGGGTCCAGTGCTGAAATGAGTCAACGGCATCATGCAATGCCGCAGGAAAGATGACTGTTGGACTGGACCCTAAAAGCAGGAATATGTGCTGTGGGGGGTGTGACGTGGTGTCTCTGCTCTGCTCAGCAATGGTCACACACTTAGGTTGTTTGGTTTGGGGTACTGGGACCAGCTGAAAGGGCCCGGAGAGACACTGAGCATCTGGATTGTTTCCTAGATCCTCCGGTCAAGGAAGGGCTGAAGGATCTGGGGCACGTGGCTTCATAAGGAGAGAGGAGCGTGGGAAGACAAGCCTTCAGGCTGCGTGAAAAGCTTCAGGAAAGAAGGGAACAAGCCCTCCATAGTCATCAGGGAAGGTCAAGAAACAATAAGCTACAATTGCTGTTAAGAGTTGTGAATTACTCAGATGTTCCCAGCAGGAAGGATGCCGAGCACCCGCCTGGGTGCCTCTGCTGGCTGCAGTGCTGGGGAGCAGAGCTGTCCCGCTTCCTCCTCTCTCTAGTTCTGTCTTGCCCTGCTCGAAACAGTTTGAAGAAGCCGGTCCAATGGGAGGAGCTTAAATCTTGTTTTCTTGACAAGTTTGAATTTTGAGCTGCAAAATACTTGGTGTATTTAGAAGAAAAATCTTCATTTTGAGCAACGGTATGTTCAGCTCTGTGACGGCCATCATTGCCTCTGATTGCGTGTCGCGGTGGGAATTGTAGTGGCTGGGACCAGTCCTGTCGCGCTTGGCAGGAGCATTGCATCCTTTCCACGCCTGCATGGCTCATGGATAAATAAGTTTTGACCTTTATAAGAGGGCTTGTCAGGCAAAACTTGTCTTGATTTTTTTTTTCCACTTGACAAAACCTTTGATTAAAAAAAAAACAAAGTATTTTGAGGCTTGTCGTAGGGGAAGTGGAACTGAGGACGTGATTCATCAGCGACCGCATCTGCTCCTCTGTGCTCCCCTGCCTCCCCCTCTGCTTGCTTGCCGTGGGATGTCGAGCGCTGTGCTGAGCACAGCTCCCTCAGCGCTAACAGGGCAGTAATGGTTGTCCCCAGCGCAAGACTTCCTAAGTTGCAGGGAGGAAGGAGAGTTAGCTTTGCTTTAACTCGTCTGTGTTCGTGCCCTACCGTGCAGCGTTAACCTGTCGGGGCTGTTTGCTTTGCTTGCAAGGAAGCAAAACGCTAATACATACCCTCTGGTGGAGGAAGGCTTCAACGGGAAGGGGAAGGAAAATTTTGGCGGTGTAGGCTGTTCAGAATGAGACGGAAAGCTCATGGGTTTGTTTTTCCTGGTTGTTTGTTTGCCCGTGTCAGTTCCCTATAAAGATGGAGCCGCCCCTGCCTTCCTCCTCGGGAGCTGCTTAGCGCTTGGTGAGGGAGCTGCTGAGGCTGTGTCCTCGCTGCTGCCGGCCTGGCGCCGCTCGGGAGGCAGCACCGCGTGGCTGCGGGGATCGAGCTGGTCCTCATGCTCACGTTGCCTTTTGTTCTGGCAAGATGCAGTTTTGAATATATGTATATCTGTGCTGTCACATTCCTGCGGTTCCCATCTTCGCTGCTCCGTCCCCGTTTCCAGCTCACGCTGCTGAGGGTGGGGTTGTGTGTGTGAAAGCACTCTGCGAGACTCTTTTTTTTTTTTTTTTTTTTCTTTTCCAGGCTGCAGGCACACCAAAAACACTAGCACAGGCTGGTATTTTGGTTTGTCCAGCTTCTTGAAAGGTTTAATTAAAAAAAAGAAAAACATTTAAGCTGTCGGCCTAAGTGCACTAGATAATTCCAGGCTGTGGGTCGCTTCTTGCTAAATCATTGGTTCCAGACTCAGATTAGATCTCTTCTAAGTAATAGCCATTAATTATTTTTGTTTTTCTGGTACTAGTAGGGGTAGGGTATTGTATTACAGAAATCTGAGGGCAGGCCCTGGCTCCAAACCTTCAATTATATTTGTTAAAAACAAAAGGGATGAGGGAGAAGATGTGGCAAGATCTGCAAAATCAGGACGGGTGGCCTACAAGAAGGAGGGGCTCTGCTTGGGTGCTGGTGGGACGTGCGAGGCCTCGCGCTCTTGCCTGTGGGGTATGCGGGCACCGCGGTTTTGTACGAGGCCGTGATGCAGCAGGGTCTGCACGCGCGACCCACGTGCCTGCACTGAGGTTGCGGTTCCCGGATGCTGCTGGCTCCTCTCCCCTCTTCCCCAGGGCTTTAACCACTACTTTTCCTCCAAGGAAGCAGTGCCGTAAGGGCAACCTGCTGCTTTTCCCTCCCTATTAATGAATGGGTTTGTAAAACCCCCCCTAGAGCTCTAAAACACGGAGAGACCCGTCCGTGCATCATTTTTTGTTGTTCACTTGCTCTCTGAAGCCTCTTTGAGCCCCAGCGTTGGAGTCACTTGGCTCGGTCTGTCCCTTTCTGCAGGGCTCATGGTGAGCTCCGCAGTGCCTTAGTCTGAGGAGGGTCTTTGCCTGTCCCACCGGAGGCAGCGTGGAGGCTGAGCCGAGCCCGCGGGTCGCATCGTCCCTCTCTGGAGGCAGGAGGGATGCCCGGGCGGACCGAGCAGGCGGTTTCCATCCGCTCGCGAATGGCAGGTGGAAATTGCTGCGGGCAGGCTGTCGAGGTCGGTCGGGGGCTCTCTACCGGCAGAGCTCAGCGCAGGGCCCGCGCGCTCTGACAGTTGTACCGGCAGTCGTGGCAGCCCCTTAAAAACCAGATGGCTGCCTAAAGAGATCAAATCGCAGCTCCCCAGCAAGCAGACAAATGCAGACCGCCGTGGCCTCTCGTTCTGATACTGCGCAGATGCTATTTTGAGTGAACTCGATGAATTTTGTGCTTTTTCAGCCTGCTCAAAGATGTTCTTTTTTTCCTTCCCTTCCTGAGGAAAGAATGTGTGTTTTTGGGGGTGGGAGGCGGAGAGTAACATGGTTCGAACATCTGAGATCAAGTGTGTTATGCCCAGTTCATAAATCACAGCCGGGTGACATGCCAGAATGAGAGCCTGCAGCCCACTTCTGTCAGCGCTTCGGCTTTCCTGTCCCCGAAGAATATATGGGGAGAAGTTAGCGGTGATTGGGGTTGCCAGGTGTCTGTTTTAAGTGCTGGCTGGCAATATGCAATGTGCTCAAGTATCAGGGAAACCCATAATTTTCAGAATGTAAAAAGAGTACTTGTATTAAAATCCTCTACCCTAAATAAGAATGATGAGCATAAAGGTTCTTTAACTACTTAATGCATAAGCTTAGGGATTTCCCTGAGCTTTGCAGAATTAAATGTTTGTAGCTGAAGGCTCTTTTTCCATTTGACGTTAAGAAAACAGCGTTTCTTGAAGCTCTGAGTTCTAAGTAATGAAGTTTTGCCTGCCCCAGAATCACCTTTATTCACTTAAAATAAAAAATGCATGCCTTTTAATTTGTTTTTGGATTGATTTCGGGCATATGTCTTCCATCAGCTTGACGACATGAGATAACAGCAGCATTGAAATCATTGTGCGGTTATTATCAAAAGGCCTGTGCTGTATACTTTTTTACATGAAGGAGGGAAAGAAATCCCTTCAGCATCCAGTTTTGGGAGGCATAATCTGAAGCTCTCTTAGAAGCATTCCCCTAGTGATACGGGCTGGTATTTGAGACCGTTAAATGCATGAACCACATTTGAGCTGGCTGTGTTTTGAAGCTCTCATTTAAAAACCTAACATCTCCAGAAGACATTGAGCATTGGTCACTTTAATAGCTTTTAAACACCATTAATATAGTACTAATGCCCGAGCAGAAAATTCTCCCACCAGAACCACGGCTGACAGTGTTTGGTCTCACGTGGCTCTTCAGATGTGGAGAAATGCCCACACCTCTGACAGTCTGGCCATGGGGAGCTAACGAGTGCGGACGAGCAGCCAGCCTTAGCCTGGAGGGGTTTATGGAGAGGGAGAAGAAAAGGGGGAGAACAAAAAAGAGAGAGAGACCTACAGCAAGCACATGGGTTCTCCAAACCACCCAACCCGTTGGTTATGATAGCCCCTTGCTTGCCATCAGGCAGCTTCACCCCTGCGTTCTCTGCCTGGCCCGTGCTCCTCCATGGAGGGGCCACCAGCGGGGTCTGTGCGGAGGCGAGGTTGCTCCTGGTCTCTCTGTCCTGCAGGATTTGGTCTCGCTGGCGAGGGGCTGGAGAGGCTTCCTGAATCCTGTTAATTTGCTCTTACTTACGCCGTGGAGTGAGGTGAACGCTGACCAGAGAATGTGGCGCGTGAAAAGATGGATGTGAGAAATCAATACTGTAATAAGGTAAATGAGCTGGGGTGAAGGTCTTGCGCATGGGAAGTGAACGCTCCAACAAATGCACTTTTTGTTCATTACCTTGGGAAGTGAGGAAAACAGGATTATGGACGATCTGCTGCCTTTAGCACACTGTCTTAAGAGGACATCGCTTTCCTGTTCCAATTTCTTAATGTTCACTGGGGAGTCCACGCATGCCGTTCTAGGCTGCAGGAGATGGGATTATAACTTGCAGCTAGCGTAGGCTGTTTTCTTTCCTAGAGATAGTATAGGACACTAATGAATTGCTTTTCTTCTGTGACCCCCCTCATACTTCCCTACCAGTGGAATGTCAGCAAATCCAGTTGAACCCTCTAATCTCATTTAAGGAAAAAAAGCCACTAAGCAAACCCTTGGATTTGTTCTTGAACTGAATCTGGAGACAGCAGCAAGTTAGCCTCCTTCCACTGATAAACATAGCTGAACTTGCAATGCTCAAGATACTTTAATAGGTCAATGGAAACTATGACCGTGTCTAAGTTTTGCAGCACAGAAGACTTGTGCATTGTTTGCTCCCACCATCTGCCAGTCAGAAAACAACTCGTGAGGCCTCAGGGTCTTTAGTTCACAATGTCCTGGCCTTTTTTGGCTTATGCTCTGTCTTTGTGACCGCACGTGTAGTGGTTCTGTTCTGATTCTAAGAAGCTGCTACAGATCTCAGTGGTATCTTCATTCCTTTGGGGGAAGAGTAAGCATCTGGATTACTGTTGTCCCATGACAGCTTGATGGCATTGACTCCCTGAATTTGGTTGGCGTCTCAGTGCTGATTGCTTCAGCAGAAGCATCCATTTTATCAGGAATAAATGTGCTTGCAGCAGCAGCTCTTAGCTAATAAGCATGTTGGGTGTTTAGTCTATGGCCAATTAGAGTGATCTACCTCTTGACAGTGCTGCCCATGTGGGATATTCCAGCCCCTCTGATGCCTTCTCCCTCGCTGCCCTGCACCTGCATCCTCAGTGCTCTTTAAATGGCTTTGCTATAATTAGCTAGCACATCTAACTTCATGTAGTTTTTCTGTATAGCACTAATAAGCCAGCAGTGTGAACAGCCTCCCCTGTTTGGTAGCACTACTCTGAAAATGTCAAAATATATAGTTATGGAGATCTGTGGTAGGGAAGCAAGGAAGATGCTTGTTTTCTTCCAGAATGAGTTGTTTTTTCTCGCATTAATTTTCAAATGGCCCACCTGAAAGCAAATGAGCATTTTAAATATTATTTTTTACTAGGAGCCAGGTTGTCATATTGTGCGTAGGCTGTGCTGAAAGGTTCTCAGTCTGCTCGCTGTCTGCAGAGGCTTTACAGTTTGCTTTTGCCACCAGGATTGCCTAGGGTGAAGCGTTGTTTGTTTGCAAGATTGTATGATGTGCCTCTTAGGAGACTGGCGACTCTTGTTGAAGTCCCTTAACGAGTATTTTTTATCCTAACAGTCATGTAGGTTGCTTCATGAAGCAGGAGGAGTGAATAGTGGGAATGAATATGGTTTTAACTGCAGTTCTGCTTGGGTGGAAGACTACTTCGGGGAGTATCTGTGAACCTTCAGGGAACTCCATTTCCGGAGCAGTGGTGGGTTGCTTCGTGTAGCCTGAACAGTTTTTGGTAGAGTGGGGATGGGTTGGACATGCTAAGGTTTCTTGGTTTCCTAGTACTGAAATTTCAAATACCTGTGCCTGTGACTGGAAGAGGCTGTGGACAAAATAGAAATTGCTGGTGAGATTTGTTATGTGGAAACGTTATATATAAATGGGGTTTTTTTTGGGGGGGGGGGGGGCAGTGGGCACCTGCTTTGGAAAAACTTTGTAAGTGTGCTTGCTCTCTTGGGTCTTTGGCATGCAATATCGGAGGGAGAAATCCTCAAGGCTCTTAGCCTACCCGTGGTGCTCGGGAGCTCTTTGAAAGGGATGATGGTAAAGGATATAAATACTTTTAAGTAATGAACCCCAGCTTGCAATGAGGCTTTGCTCTGTAGAAAGGTGGAGCCGTTCTCTTCAAGCGTGGGGACAGTGTAAACCCTGTCCCTTTGCTTGCTGTTGCCCAGCAGTTGCTTGGAGCACTTCCACTCCTGGTAACAAATGCTCTTTTATTTTTTCCCCATATGTATGGATTTGTTTTGTTTTGGAGTGACAGGCATGATTTCATCACATTACCATCATAACCTGTGCTTCTGACAGGATGTCCAAGTAACTGGAAGAAGAGAAATGCTCGTTACAGAGGAGAGTACTGGGTTTTCTCTATGAGTTAATATGATGACTGCTTCTGCCCTGCTAGCTTTCTTTTAATTTTGGGAGGTAAGGGAAAGAGCTGCACCACTTTAGGCCAGGAGAGACAGCTTTTACTCTGCCTGCAGAGTCTAGGACACTGGAAAATTATTTTCTAGACAGACTATTAACTGATCCTGCGGCAAGCAAGCTGTCTTTGATCCTTCTGACCGGAATAATCTTTGTTTAGAGAGGCCTTGGAAAGTTCTCCCTAAAGTTTGCTCGTGCTAATGCAAGGCAGGCTTCCTCTCTGCGCTGGCAGCTCTGCAGGAAGGAGCCGGGGCTGCTGTCAGGCCCCGGAGTGCTGTTCCGGTTGCTGCTGAAAAGATCCTGGGGATTTGCATCTGGTTTACAATTCTGTGCAATTTACATCTGTCCAGGAATAAAATTAGCTGATGACTTTCCTATGTTTGCCCCATGAGGACAGAAGTTCTTTTCTCTCATTAGTGGCTTTAATAAAGTGCATATGGCTGTTTATGCTGCAGATACCTGAAAGCTGCACTTGTTTTCTGCATGACAGACTTAAATTGTTCATGCCTAAATCCATAGATTCCTCATTCCCTCACATCCTGAGCTGTCTACCTCCTTTTTTTCATTTTCTTTCATAAATGGCCAGCACTGCTGGCAGCAGCTGTGTTGTAAGTCTGTGCCTTCCTTCCAGGTTGTCTTTCTGATGCTTAGTGTTGAGTTGATGGTGACTCGGGGCTGAGACAGCAGTTCAGCTTTCTTTTCTGATCTTCTCTTTCCTGTTAAGTCAATAAGAGAAGCTTTAGATTTTGTCCATAGCTTCAGGATTTGGCAATGCAGTAATTGTGCCCAAAGAGCATGGTAGCTGCAGTTTGCCTCCCTGCTCTGTCCCTTGCCGAGAGGTAGGCCACGGGAGAGGGAGGATTTTGAAAAAGGAACTGATAAATCACGAATGACCTTGCAAGATGAATCACAAGTTATTACATCTTTCTCAAACGCGTAGCTGTCTGTTGTTAAATCTGTGTCAATCTGTAGTATGCAGTAGGAAGGTCCCTTTCAGTTAGCACATACGTGCCCTTCTCTTGAATCTGTCTTTACGTGTCAATAGATCACCAACTTATTTGTAATTTTACTTGCCTGACCCCTCTGAAAAATTTACCAACTCGATTCTAATGTGCTAAAATACACTTATGTGCTGAGGTGTATAGGTGGCGAGAGCAGTTCTCTTGAAAATTGCAGAATTTTGAATTTCTCAGTCCTGCCTCTCATATTACTGTCACCTTTCCAGCACTTTGCGACAGTCTCTTCTATAGGAATAGCTTAGGAGAGAAAACTAAACCTTCCTTGAATGCTAAAAGAGAAGGCAGGAACTTGCATGGTCTCACAGGCTTGTTTCTTCTTTTGGGCTCCATCTTTGATCCTTGTCCTTTCAATACTTAGCAAACAAGATCGACTGCGAAGAGTCTGTTTCTGCAGTTGGGTTTTCAGTCCACATCCACGTCTTTGTTGATTCGATCGAAACAAATACTGCGTGAGACTATAATCTTGTAATCTGCCCAGAGAGTTTCCAGTGCTCTGGGCAATTAGAAGTTAGTTGCACTTTTGATCGTCCTTAATGTACATCTTTTTTAATATACTTTTGATAACTGAATGTGAGTAGTTCTAGGAGCTGTACTAAATCTTGCTGAGAAGGGAGGAAGACTAAGGATGACTGCACAAAGACTTGCAAAGCTGTTTCCCTTGTTCTTTTTTTTTTGGTGACTTTTAATGCTGATATGTCCAAAGTTCTACAATAACTGGTTACACTAGACTCCAGCCTCTTTCCTTCCTCCTTTATATATCCTGGCTCATAATCCTGAGCCTTTGCTAATGTAGAGACTATCTTTAGTTTTCAGCGTAGACAGTAGCTCTAAGACGTGTGTGTATATATAGAATTTGTTTGTTTATATATGTAAGTGGAAACATATGTTCCCCCTGCACAGATGCAGTGATTGTTCCTTGATCACGTCTCATATTGACATGTCTTGACAATTGTGTGCCAAAGGGGTGTTAAACAGGCAGAGCCTAAGGAGATGGGGGCTCCGTTGTCTGGCAGCCATTCACCAGAGACAAACTGACAGAGAGAGAAGTTCCCTGGAGCACTGAGAGCGGTAAGAATTAAGGCATCAGGGAATGGCAAGATACGTAAGTATATGTTTTATTTCGAAAACCTTTGTCCCTATGCTTTTGTTCTCTTGGCACGTTTTGGCCTAAGAGCCATGTTCTGGTTACTGGAGGGCGCAGAACTGCACGGTGAAGAAATCAGTGGCTGATTTTGATCAGCTGCGCTTTGATCAGATGCACTGGGTCATCGTGGCCGTTAAACAGGGTCTGAGCATGGCTGGAGAGACTCTGGATGAAGCGTTTCTGCCTTTGGAAGTAGAAGCGTGCGGTGGCGGGTTGCATGCAATTCGTTGTCTCTCGGCGACTCTCTGCCACCTTCTCTTTGCACCTGCGAGAGAAGTCAGCCTCGGACTGCAGACTAGTTTAAGTTTGGTTGCTGCACATCCCTCTGCTGCCCTTAGGATTTTGTCTGGTCCAGATGCCACTCTTGCTGCACTGTCCCTGGTTAGTGCATCTCTTTCTCCAGAAACTCTGGCTTTTGCTTTAGCATGATTTGCACAGTTTAAGCCCTTTTCTCTGGCTGTTCTCTCTCTTCATTTTTCATTCATGCACGCTGTATGCTTGAGTGGGTACTGTCAGCATGCAGCAGGAAAACACCGATCTGTTAGAAACCCACTATAGCATATCAGCAGGAATTCAAGATCAGTTTCTGGGCTGCCTCTTTGTCAGAAGAGCTCAGCCATGTCTTTGTTTGCTGGCTAGCTAGTAAGAGATGCTGCAGGCTTGTCTGGAGCATTTCTCATCTTATCTGCTCTGTAAGCAGGACAGTCGTGCTTTGTTTAGTAGTATTTTTATCCTGCATTTTTAAGTGCTGCAGGGCACAGTGTCTTCGTACTGGCAAGAATACGTTAATGCATATCTCTTAGCCAACAGCCTGGGGACTAAAAATCCCCGATTGGGGCTGCAAAAAGGTCAAGAGAAAGAAGCTGAATTTCCAAAAGCAAAACAAAAAACCAAAATGCAACCCGTTTATTCGCACTCTGTGGTTCAGGAAGGGGAACTGGTGTCTGCTCCATCTGCCCACCGTGGCGGGGCCCTGGCAGAAGCCAGGCTGGCTGGGTTTTGTGAGCTGCTGCAGCAGTCATGTAAATCTGGAAGGAACATGGTGCCCCGGCAATCTGGCGGTGACGGGGGATGCGCTGCATGTGACCTGAGAGGTGGTGTTCGTCTGATCCGAGTAACAAAGAACCAGTTTGTTCTGTGTAAGCTGGCAGGATAAATACCCTAATTTCAGCGATGGTCTATGTCAGCGCAGCTGTGTGAATACTGAACTGTCAGTGGAGACAAAACTTTGTCTGTCTTTTGTTGTCATGTTGTGAGAGCCTGAGCGATGGCGTGATGGTGAAAATCAGCAACCCTGCCTGGGCACTGCTGTTACTGCAAAAGCAGCTGCTGGAACAAGGCAGTGATTCCTGCACATGCAGAAGAGCAAATGCCTTTGATCACTAAAAACTGGGGAGATGAGGAAAAAATGGCATGTTTTCTTGGATCAGCCCCCTGCCGAGGCAAAGGCAGGCCTGCCGTACATTAATGGGCCACTTTCATAAATGCAGGAGTCTCGCACACGTGGGGTGGTTCAGCCTGTCTTCGCTGTGCTGATGCAGCTGTCAACCTGTTTGTCTAGAAAATGCTTTTCTAAAAGGTATGATTATTCTAGACTGTTGAGCAAGTTCTTCTTTGTGACTGCATTTAAACAACGCAGGCACTGAGTAGGGTGCCGAGTAGGGTGATACGTGTGGAAGAACACAAAATGAAGAGGGAGGGAGATGATATTTAAGGTAGCTCTGAGAAAGCAGGAGAGAAGATTGTGCTAGCGATATAGCCAGGAGACGGGCAGTCTTACTGTTTTCGACAACGTGCTCAGTTCTCTTATCAGCTCATCCCTCTCTGATGGGGAAGGTGGAGACGTGCAACGCACTCTGTGTGTGCTCTCCTTGGAGAGACATCTCCTAGGGCGGTGTCCTCCGACCCAGCGAGACAAGAGCCGCAGAAGCTGCAGGGGTGAATGCATCCTCGTCTGCGCACGTGTGCCTGCACCCTCAGCCTGGCTGTGTCCTGGGTTGGCCATGCTCAAGTACCTGTGAGACGGCCTAGAAGAATGCTTGTGAAAACGTTGGGAAGAGCACACTTTCCCCTCTGCCTTGGGAGAGGCAAGACATGAAGAGCGCAACAAGGCAGAGCCAAGATCTGTCTCTACCCCTCGTCACGTGGGAAGTCTCCTTTTGCGGAGGGGAGCAGGAGGAAATTGGCAGGTGGCTCTGGGGAAAACCTTTGTTTGCTCATGTTATTAGCGAGGAGAGGGGAAATAATGATTTATTGATGCTTCTGTAATTCTCCTCCACTGGGCTATAAAGGAGGAAATTCAGTTTTCTAATATTCAGAGGTCTAATTGAGATGTAACTTGCTCCTGGAGTGATGCTCACCAGCAGAAAATAGTCTTTCGGTGCTGAAGATGCCCCTTCTCTCTGATACAGCTTGGGACATGTGCAACACATCCTATTAACCAGTCTAGCCAGTGGTTGTCAAGGTGTACATCTCTGCTCTTCTTCTTGCCTCATGGTGTCCAGACTGGACTTGACAGGCTGTTTATAGAGGCCAGGATTTCTCTGCTACGGTGGTGGGGTTTTTTGTTTTATTTTATTTTATTAGATTGGAAATATATCATGGAGGGATTAATGGCCACTCTTTTCTGTAATGAGTTGCCATATAAGTGGCTCTTCTGATGGATCAATATGTCACCAAAATATCCCTCCATTTCCACTTGTGTTGAGCAGAAGAACATGTTCTATTGATTTCTCTCAACTCACAGCCTAATAGTTGTGCTACCGCACGCCGAGAAGACCCTGGCAGTGCAGGCAGACTCCTATGAGGAGCTTGGCAGAGCAGGATTAGCTGGGGCTCTGCCTTGCCTTCTGCATCCTGGTGTCTGCGTTCGTGCCATACGGATGTGTGAGGCTGGTTGGCAGCTTCAGATACAGTCACTGCAGTATCTCTACTGCCCCTTTAGCCTTTTTCCTTTTAGCAGACACTGGCATCGCTGTGCTACATGCGGTGACTTTGGCAAACCATGTAGTTAATAGCTAGTGTATTCAGGTTGCAGTGATTGCTCCGGCCTCTGCCAGCCCCCAACCATGCAGTTACTGGCCTAGCTGCAATAAATCCAGCTGAATTCCTGGGCTTTTCTTCGTACTTCTCCTCTGACAGCCTTCCACCCAGGGATACCCTTTTTATGTGCTCCCCTGCTTGTGTTTGAGCCATAGCTTAGTCTGTGATGAGCAGGGTTTCATCTTTGTATGTCCTCGAGCGTGGGAGGGGGCAGGGAGTGAATCTGTAGCGAAGGACCCCGAGGGGGCAACATCAGGCCTCTGAGCATGAATCTCTTCTGTGGGAGCTCAAAGGCTCTGCTCGGTTACCTCGGTGCCGCTCTGTGACCTCTCTGTTTTGCAGGCGGTGGAGGATAACGGAGCCGGGCTCTGCTAGGACTGCGTACGGCATGTGTGAGGGTGTGGGTGCTCGGGACCTCTGCCTTGGTGCATCCGAGCCGAGAGCATCCTCGGGAGCGGGTGCTGGCTGCCGGCAGGCAAGCCTCTGCCAGAGCCGCTGAGTGTGAGGTAACGGCTCTTCCAAAACTGTGCAAGAAACAGCGAGATAACAGAAGCAGATTGGGTCTTTAGGCCCATATCTGAGTTGGTCATCCCTTGGCTCCTAGGGAAAAAGAAACTATAGACGAGCCCTTGGCAGACCTGACTTTCACCCTCACCCAGTCCGTGCTCCTTTAACCGCAATGTTTTGTTGTTTTTTCTGTCCGTTCCCTTCTCACAAAGCGAGCCTTGCCAATGCCATTTTGATTAACCTCGAGGAATGTGTGGCTGACTCATTCCTGTCTAGTCAAATGATGTATTCAGGATATCAATTCTCATTTATTATTTTTATTTATATAGTGCTGGGGAGTGCCAATGCTGTGTGTCCTGCAAACCCTGCATACGAGGTGGCTCCCTCTGCCAAAGATCCTTCCAGCTGAACAGATTGGACAAGCGAGGGAAAAGGACAGTATTTATGAGTAGCACGAACAATGTAATAAAGTGCAAGTGGCAAGTTAATGCTGCTTTTTCTGTTCAAGTCCTTCTGACAGGCCGTGTTAATAATACAGGATTGGATAGAAAAAATGAAGGCGCTCCAGAGCAGCAAAAAGCCAGTAACCACAGGGCTGCTACATTAGTGTAAAAATGGTGTATTTTAGCAGATAAGAAGCACTGTCTCTGTCCCAAATAGCATCGTGCAAAGTGAAGAGCAGCTTCAGCCTGTGGCTTTCTGGTGGGTTGGGAACAACTTTGAAGGACTCTGTGGAAGAGCGCAGGAGAGCAAAGCTATCCAGTGCTCCATGCTGTGATCTTCTCTGGGAAGATCAAAGTGAAGAAGGTTGCAAACCATGTGGGTAAAAGCCTCGCAGATAGGGGAGGGCGAGGGAGAGCAGCCTAAAGGGGTGCATCTCGTGCAAAGGGGCAGCGGTGGATGTGGAGGGGGATGCGTTCGCAGAGCCGCAACGACTGCGTTAGTGTGATTACACAAGTCGCTGCCTTGGCGGATCCTGCGCAGGCGGTTAGTGAAGGGTGTGAAATAACACGTTCATTGAACCCATCAGGAGGGCGGTGTGAAGCAGCGTACTTCCCGGGAGCGGGCCGAGAGCAGGCTCGCGATCGGCTTGTGGGAACCAACCCAACGGAGCGGTGGCTTCTCTCGGGTGGAGGCCTCCGAATGCCTCGGGCTGGGGGCACCGGGCTGGGGGGTGTCTGGAGGCTGCAGCAATGTTGAATTTTTGGGTGGAAGCTGACACGGGAGCAGCGCGGGGTGGCAACGAGGGCTGTGCGGAGGGCAGTGGGCTCCAGGGCGCGGAGCAGCCTGGGAACTCCCAGAGGAGGGAGGCGTTGGGAGATCTCTGCACCGTTGCACTTGCTGTTCCTCTTCCCCAGAGGAAATGTGCAGCTTGCCTTAATTTTCTCTTATTGTCTCAGAAAATGAGATGCATTCTCTGAAATATCTTGCGCTTCCTTCCAATGCTCCTTTAAATGTATTCAAGCGAGCTCTGCTTGGTTTTCTTAATTAGATCTTTAGTTATAGGTGGCAAAATTCCTCCTGGGGTGGGGCTGTTTGGAGACAGCGTTCTGAGTATTGGTTCGGTCCTCGGTCTGACAGTTAATTGGATTTGGTAGATTTATTTTAACATACCTGCTTTTATTTTTAAAAGTCCCTTCTGTTGTTTTCTTCCTTATCTATTTTTCTTGGGAAAACAAACAAACCAACAAAAGCAATCTCCTATTTTTTTATTGTTTTTCCCCAAAGCTAAGTGTTTCAGGGAGAGCCTCTCATTCCCTGCCTTGTTTGGAGTTTTTTCAGAGTCTGCAGTTGCTATTAATTCACATTTGGTTTAGTAATTAATCAGGACATAAATAATACATAGCATGTTATCAGAAAACTGCACGGCAGTGCTAAGGAGGCAGGCACTTTTGGCCCCGGCGGGGAGGGGTTGCCTTCTGCTGCTCTGCAGCCCCCTAAGGCCAATTAAGGTGCATCGGTGATGAGATCCAGCCGCTCCTTGGCTGGATAAATGGTCGCCCTGATGCAGGGAGCAGGGCAAAGCAAAGCAAAGATGAAGAGGGGTTTAATGTTCAAACAGCTGCAATGAGTGCCGGGGTCCAAGCGCTCCCCTCCCCGCTCACTCAGCCCCTGCGTGCAGCGGGCCGGGGTTGTGCGCGGTGATACCAAAGGGTGCGGACACCAGCCGCCACGGCTTATGGGCGATCGGCAGCTCTGCTGGGCCTGCTGCTAAAGGTCCCTGGGACTTTTTTTTCTGAAGATTTGTCAACTGTTGATAAACATAGCCTTGAAGAAGATCCCAAGCATGGAAAGCTGCTTTAACTTTCCTGTGTCCCTTCACCACAGCTCGCTGCAAGCCTCCTGCGTGAGCCTGGTGACTGACGTGCTTGGTATTTCTTGTTTCAAGGCTGGTATTTATTTCAGCTGCAGTAACAAGTGCCAAACTGGCTGGCATGAAGAATAAATGTTACTGTGATGGTTTGTGTGGAGATGTGGGAAAACCACTTCAAGTTGCAAAACAAGTATAAAACCATCAAGAAAAAAGTGAGCAAAAATGTAGAACCAGAGCCAGCAAACTTACAAGGCCACCAGCTCTTGGCTAGGTCTGTGACATTCACAGCTGTGGATTTGCTCTACGGCAGGGCAGTGAGAGCAGAGAGAACTCAGCTTGGAATAAGGGGGGCTTTGCAGAGGGATCTCAAAGGCTCCCGGTAGCAGTCTGAATAGTCGAGGCTGCTCTACGGTCCTGCAATTCTGCAACTGGTCTCCCTGCAGTGATTGCTGGACTTCAGGGCCCGAACGGCAAGGGGGCACAGAGCCGCGAGGTGCTTCCTGGTGCTTCTGATGGTGTCTTTCTTTTCCAACCATAAACCTTGAATGAGCAGACTCTGTTTTGAGCATAGCTTCAAATACGTTTCCTTTGGAGGAAGGAGAGAAAAGTGAGGTAGTGATAGGATGGGGTCCTGGCTCTGGGAACTGCTCGCTGGCCATTCGGCTCTTGCAGTGCCTGCCCCGTGGGTTTCACGTACTTTAGTCTTTCCTGCTGTAAGCTCTGATGTAAAAGGATTGCAACTGAAGTGGTGCAGTGACGTGTGAGATGTTGCATTTTTCAGGTGCTGGAGCAAGATGTGGTTCTCCAGTCCATTGACCGTGCCATCGAGGCTGTGCACAATGCAGCCATGAAGAATGGGGGCAAGTACAACCTGGAGCAGAGAGACGTCCTGCAGTAAGTACTGCCAGCACCAGGGAGAGGTGGCAGATGGAGGGTGGTCAACGCGTGATGCTTTTGTCTTTTCTATTCCTGGGGGTCAAGCTGGACACCACTGATTTGAGTCCCTGTGCTGCACAGTGCTGATATGCCCAGCGAGCTTTCTGGATCTGGTGGCTGCCTCTGCTGCTCTTCCTGTCAGCTGCCTTCCAACAAAGTGGTGCTTCATCTTGCCCCTCTATCCCTGTATGTATGAAGCAAAGGAAACTCGGCTGCATTGTAGGCTTAGAGGAGAAGTCCAACACCTTTCCTGTTGTGTTTTCTCCTCTCTACCAGCCAGGAATTGCAGGAGTTGTTAGCCATGTGGCACAGGGTCTTTAAGATGTTCACAAATAATTGATTGTGATGAGAATTTTCTTCCTCTGACACCTCACACTGTGTGCTGACGCATGCTGGCTTCTTCTCAGTTGAACAGTGATTCTAAAGTGCAGGCAATCTCTGAAGCTTGCAATGCAATATGTAACTCCCCTGAAGAAGAGGCATTTTTCTCCTGTGAACTTATGAATAAATCATGGGCCTTTCACAGAGCCTCTTCCTAGCCCCCCCAGAAGTGCTTCTTCAGTTGTCAATGAAACTGGAGTCAGTCATCAGAGTAGCATAACCCCATTCTGATATATATATATATATATATATATATATATATATATATATATAAAAATAAAAACAGTGTAATATCTCATTTAAACATTGCAACACGGTGACTCCCTTCCATTAGCTTTGCTGTTCCTGATGTTGTCGTTCCATTCCAGAAAACTGATCCATCACCGGAAGGAGACCGTGTCCCGCAAGGGTCACTCGCCAACCCCTCAGGGGATGGTTATGACCCAGTCCTCCAGCGATCACCATCTGGATGTGGCGCGGCAGCCCAACGGGGTGTGCCGGACGGGATATGAGCGACATCACAGTCTTCCAAACACTGAGTTTGAGGAGGAGGATGAAGGCCTGTATCAGGTAACAGGGGCTGGACACTTTCCTTCTTTGATGGTATGACACTGCTTATTCTGTCTAATGAAATGCCTTGCACAGCTGAAGCCATGAAGAAAGTATTTCTGTTGCTTGCCTGGGACTACTGTGATGTTTCACTGGGTGCTGTAAATTGAACTTAGGCTCTGTTCAAGGAGTCTGGAACAGTCCTGTTGTATTATTTACACTTTTAGTGCTTTTGGGGATCCTTGAGGGTGCAAGACACTATGGTGATGTGAAAGATCTGCTCGTGTTTGGATGACTATTTTTGACAACTTTCTAAAATGTTCCAACCTCCTCAGAGGGTACTTTGAAAAGCAGTTTTGACATAAGCAGCAGAACTCTGAGTACTCAACACTGCTTTATATTTCCCCCCTGTTAAATCTGCACAACAAGATCTTTGCTCTTTAAGCATTTATCTACTGTGGCTGCTTATTTTTGCTACTTAGAACTTAAAAAGCGAGATCCTGCTTTGTCTGAATGTTCCTCATAGTGATGAATGAAGGGTAAAATGCAGGAAATACAATTTAGAAGCAGTTTTTTTTATCTAAATGGTACATGTTCCAAGGTTACAGTGTGGCGTCAGCAAGGCTTCACAAAGTAGCCAAGGACGGATGCAGCAATTGTTCAGGATGAATTATGTGGCTGATTACACGGTGTAGGCAGAGGTGGAAGTTAGGGCTAAAGGCTAAGCAAGGATGAGCAGGAAGATGTTTTTCTCCTGCAGATGAACATGTACACTGTAGTCTGTCTTCATCTATCTAGGATAACTGTTTGGAAGCAGTGTTCGTAAGGTACTGATATACTGTCGCTGCTGGTATATGAGGCTTGTTTTACACTTAAAGAATTGTGAATCTGCAGAGACAAAAGGCAGCTCTGGCTCATGCAGAACACAGGCAGCCTTACAAATCCCATTTTTCTCCTCGATGTTAGTTCTCTCTTCTAGGCAGCCACACCAGCTGCATCTTCAAGCCTCTGCGTTACAGGCTAAGAAAATGGAGCACCTTAAGGCCCATTCACCATGCTGATTCTCCATCTTTCTCTGCTGATCTGTGGTCTGGTCGCTTGCCAAAAAGGAGCAAGACAAATTCCTTGGCTAACAAAGAACTGTTTCTGTCTGGGTGGCAGTGAGGATACAGTCAAATTGTATCCAGTGTTGTTTGCCCTGTGCTGAAAGGGCTCCTTGAGGTTGTAACCCTTGGATGGAGGGATTTCCTGTATGCTTTGAAAGCACAGAATGGAGGAAGCATCATCGCTTTCCTCCGCTCTAGTTGGTTATGCAGCTGCCAAAGAGGAGACTTACTGAAATCTAAACTTTCAATAACTCATGAGAAGCAGAGGTCTTGGGACGTGCTTTTCACCATTTTGGATTTCTAGGTGCATCTGATTTTGCATCTGACAACTTAAGCAAAATTTCGAAGTGCAAATTTCCTGTTGGTGGTGTGGGCCGCGCTGCTCCCCAAGGGCTGGACTGGCTGAAGTAGCAGGTCAGAGCACCCATGCCGAGCCTTTGCTTAACTCCTCTCAAGCTACCATGGGGTGGGAATCTGGGGCAGTTGTATACCAGATGCTAAGGAAAAGGCTGGTGTCTCAGAATGATTCAGTCATAAAATCTGCTGGATTTGTGAAGGCTTAGTGAAGCTAAGAAGCTGATGCTCTTCTCTGGAAGAGTTTGCTGTAGAGCTCAGTGTCCAGCTTGGCAGAGTTTGCCTTGAGGCGCTTACATGCCTTTTTTTTTTAGTTGAACTCCAGTGGCTTACCTTCCCCATGGCAGCGGGAGGATGGTTTCTCCCCTTCCCTCCCCTTCCCCGGGGGTGTGATTGCTGTACATCTTCCCCGTGAGCCCACTCGATGGCGGGCCGAGGGTGGGCAGGGCCATCTGTTAGTCCCTCTCGAGCCCTGACCGCGCTGCGGCTCGCAGCCTTGGCAGCCGTTAGCCCTGGGAAATTCACTTGATGCTTTGCATTCTCATTGCAAGCACTCGGGCTGCAGCGCATAGCCATCTAAATGAAGCTGGCCGAGCCGACTGTGGGATGCTATCTGGGGCTCTGAGCTCACATCAGATGTGCATGTATTAATTTAAACACTAATCTCTAATAGTTGTCTTAAACTTGTCTGGTATATTTAGAAGGGATAATAAAGCCATGGAAATACTCGAGAATGGCCCAGCCCTCTCTGTCTCCAAATAATGTCACGCTGCTGCTCTAAACTCTAAGCCTGCCTGGCTGCTAAATCCCGCTGCTTCAGTAATTGCGGCCGTGCTGTGCCAAGCAGCTCTGGCTCGTACTGCTTTTCCCTGCCGTTGTGTGCAGAGGGCCTGGCTTTAGCACAGCTGAGCTTGCCCGATTTTGCACCAGCCTTCCAGCCATGCTTTGCAGAGACCTCTCATGCTCGGTTTTGCCTCCCTCAGCTGTGCAGTCTCTTTTTGGACCCACAGTGATGATTTTTAAAGGACAAGTATGTACTTGTTAGATTCCAGCTGGTTCTCTCTGCAAGTATCAGATAGCGTTTTGCCCAGATAACAACATGAGGTGGCCTGACAATAACAGAAGAGCTCAGACGGGGAGTTTGCAGGAGTCCCTCGTTCTAATTGACTAGTTAAAGGTGCTCCTGAGGAAGTGGCTTGTTACGGGACATTTTAAGAGTATATTACATGTTGGGTGGGAGGGAGGAAGCAAGAGCCCCCTTTTTAGAAGTCTTTGTAAGCTGTGTAAAATGCTGATTTCAGATTTTGGGTAGGCTCTGCTGAGGGCTGTGAGCACCGTATTGTCAGCTTTTGACATTAAGTGTTCAAATATTTGAAGCTGCAGCTGCTGGAGGCGTCATCTTTGCAGGAATGTCCTTGCTCCCATCTCAGAGGAAGTTTCTGTCCTCCTTGGTTCCGGGAAAAAGTACACTTTTTGTTTTTCTTGTTCTGGAGCTATTTAAAATACAGTTCTACTCCCAGATTTTTCCGGGGCCAGTCTCAGTTTTTCACTCTGGGGGTTGGCAGTGCTCTGTGCCCTCGGTCGGCGTTATAGGACTATTCTGAAGTTCAGTATTGATCCCTGTTTCCAGTCCACAGATAAACTTCTCTTTCAGGGCTAAAGAAACATAGAAAATTAGCATTGCATGATGACCTGAATGTCACTGTGGTAGATTCCAGCTGGTTTCCTAGAGCTATTGCTGAGAGATTCAGGCCATAATCACTTTTCCCTTCTGATTCTAACCTGAACTGTATTTCTGCGGGCAGCAATTGCAATATCTCATAAAAACAGAGGTGTGTTTCAGGCAGCCAGGCTCTGAACCGTGGAAATCCTCAGAGACCCAGACCCCTCGGCTGTTAGGATGTGCAGATTCGAGCGTTGATGCAATGCACTTCCACTTAGTCTGGCTGTTGTATTCAGCGATAGCCGCAACTTCCTAAGCGATCAGAGGTGATGTTACACCCTACTGCGGTAATTCGAGGTACAAAAGACACAGGCGATCGTGGTATCTGTATCCAACAGGGAAAGATCAGAGCGTAGAAATCTGGGTCAGGGCTCTTATGTTCGTGGCTCAGCTTTGCTAGGAGAGGAGACTTACAGGAGAGATACCAGTTAGTGCAACTCACTAGCGAGAGCTTTTCCCAGCAGGTTTTGCTATAGTGTAGAACTGCACAGTGATTCTAGCCTGATTTTCTCCCTCCCTGCATAAGCAGAAATAGCCATGAAAGCATGGAAAAGGAATTTCCATGTCTCCAGTCCTTGGCTTTGTCTTTCTGCGAGGATATCTGTAGCTGATGTAATGGATCTCTCCAGAAGAGTGTCTAAATACGCACTCTGTTTGCAGCCTCTGTAGAGCTATTGAGAGTAATGTAAAGGCGTGGTGAATGTGTGGGATTGCATTTGGAATAAGGAAGGAGTAAATGCGTGACAGGTCTACATGACGTGTGTGCTATGTGCTGCTGAACATAGCAATTAAACAAGGGCTGCTTTTCCTGTCACAGGGCGGGGATGAGGCAGGTTTGAGTCCTGCTTTGTTCTTCTAGGAAGCTGGCTATTAATATCTGTCCTCCTGAGAAAACTTCCTGGAATGATGAGAGAGATGTAAGGACAAATTTACACACGCACACAAAAAAGAGGGCTTTATAACAGGGAATGTCTTTATTGCCAACCTCCTTTGATTGCTCTAAAATCTTTCCTTATAGATCCCGCCACAGCCCCGACGTGCTGCTCCCATCACACCCCCACCTCCAGAGAAACGCAAGAACGCACAGATTGCTGCACCCATTAAAAGTAAGGACAAATCACTTTTTAGAGCTTGGGCAAGAGACAGATGATGAACTGTGTAGCATTGCCCTGGACTGGCTGCTCTTGTTGCACACTTAGAAAGAGTATCCCTTTGCTTGTTGCTAAAGGGAACACTGGGTTTAAATCCCTGTAGGTTTTAATCCTAATGGTGGTGGCGGCCAGTGCTCCTTTATGTCCTCTCTCATCTCTAAGGACTTTTGGCTGCCTGGCGCTTGCGCTTTCTCTCCCGCCAGCTGCGGATGGATGCCAGGTACAGTATCCTTCTGGGCTTCCTGCGCCGGCTGCCTTGGAGAAGGGGTGCTCGCCAGGGAGCAAACCTGCTGACCGCCCAGATGGCTGATCTGACCAGGGCACACCTCAGAGATTTGAGGTCCTCGTGGCCATTTTCCTGCCACAAATGCTGTGGGTATCTCCCACCAAGGCAGAGCACGGCTTTTTCCCAGCTGTGATAAGTGCAGTAGCTCACCAGAGGGAGCTCACTAGTAGCGCTTTTAGGACAGGCTCAGGTCAACTTTTGGCTCCCAGGCTATCGAGCACTTTCTCTGTACAATGGTCAGATGAGATTTTTGTGAAATTGGTGGCTGATCTCTGTGAAAAGCAGGAATAACGCCATCACCGGCCGGTAGTGACCAGGGGCATGGCCGTGTATGTGCTGCAGGCAGGTAGGGGAGCTGGTGGGCACGAGTGCTTGGATCCAGACCAGAGCAGGACCATGAGCCACTGGCAGGAGCTCCTCTGTCTTCAGCACAGTTGGGTTAATCGAGGAAATGAGCAGAGTTATTTTGCTGACTTGCCGTCGACTTGCCAAAGTGCTGTCCTGTGCAGTGGCAGTTATGCTGTAGTGTCACGTAGCCCATTTCAAGCTCACTTGTGTCCTCCTGTGAGGGACAGGGCAGATCAGGGTGTGTAGTTAATTGAAACATGGGGCTGGCACCAGCTTCCTTAATGGTATTTGTTGAGCCATTTTTCACTGTGGTAGTGGGAATTTGCAAAGGTCGGTTTCCTTGAATGCAGTCTTGATTTAGTGAAATGTAGTGGGAGCTATAATTTGTGAATGCTTCTCCATGGAAAAAAGGGAGAAGGAGGAAAAAAAAGGGGGATGCCGAACCTCTGTGAGAGGAAGGGGTGTGTTTTTTTCTGCCCAGCTTGTGCTTGCCTTGAGATGGATCCTTCATACTAGTGGAAGGACTCATGGAGGGCTTCCTGAAAGTACAGGGCAGTCCCAGGCTGGGGAGGTACAGCAAGAGGTGTGATTTGGCTTGGCTGCAGGATGGACTACACAGCAGAAGACCTATGGGGAGGCATTTCATGTATCTGTCCTTTGTTTGGTATGGGAGAAAGATGTGTTGCCTGAGGGGAAAGGTAATTTCCTGGGCGTAAGCTGGTGTATCAGAAGAACAGAGGCTGTGGGAATATTTGTGCAGAGCAACACTATGGTCTCTGAGAAGCGAGCTCCCTACGGTGTGCGTTCCTTCTCTTCCAGCTCCAACATCAGCTCTTCTCTCTAAACTCTAGATGAAGATATCCCAGTGTTTGCCTGAGTGACTGTCTATTTTCATAGCCAAGGAAGGACTCGGATATATTTCTGTCCCCTAGAAACTAATGGATAAAGCTTAACAAAGCTACATATTAAACTGGATGTTAGTAAAGAAACATCTTAACAATTCAGTTGCTTATAGTAGATTTTTTCCTAGAAAAACGGGACAACTACCACTGCTAGAGCTAGGCAAAACTAGAAGGGGGAAAGAAATAAACTAGAACAGATAATCTTCTGGTGGCTTGTGAAAGCCGTGTATGCTAGCCAGGTCTATGGGGCTTGTGATCAAATGCGGAAGCGTGCTGAGAGGGAGAGACCACAAGTGCTTGTCAGCCAAATGTTTTCCCTGCTGTTGATACTAACTGGGGTGTACATGTACAGTTGGTGCTGCAGGGAGAGATCTGAGCAAGAGGGAGATGCTTGCTGGCATGTGAAGCCTTCAATGTCTTGAAATTCTCAGGCATGTCATTCAAAAGTAATGGCTTACATCCTGAATGCAGGAAAAGGTCCTTGCTAAGCTAGGGGAAAAGACTTTTCTGTCCCTTAGTCCTGTTTCTCCCTCCCTCCCTCCCTTCCCCTGTGTAAAACACTAAGCCCTTTGAAGAGTATTCATCTCAATAGAGTAGTTTTCCCCTTTCTAAAGAGGTGATTGTGCGGGAATGCTCCAGAGAGAACTCGTACAATTTTGCTTTGAGATAAGTGAGGCTGGAAGAGGAGTTAAACTGCTCTGGTAGCATGCACAATGAGCCTTTTAATGGACTGTGCTGCAGCAATTTGTTTTTTCTTTTTTCCTTTGATGCTGTTGCTAAGGCATTTTTAATTGTTCCCTTTCAGATGCTGTTGAAATTATCCCTGGGTCAGCTTCTAGCGCCTCCTCTATGAGCACAACATCGCTGGATACCTTGTACACCGCTTCTTCCGCGTCAGAGACTGCTCTCCCGACGGCCACGTCCAGTCCTGCCAACACACCTCCCCCTGTCCCCAGCCGGAGCGTTCACACCACCATAACGCGCAATTTGGATGCGGGCTCGGTGGCTCACTCCCGCTATGGGACTTCCCCAAAAGAGGGGGCCAGCAAATCTCCACAGACCAAGCGGGCTGCCCCTGCGCCGCCCGCTGAAGGAGGGGTCCAGAGGTCCAGTGCTGCGGATGGGGAGAAGGATCCTCAGGTCAAGAAAGCCGCCCCGGCCCCCCCTGCAAGTCTTGACGCTTTCAGTGCCCTCTGCCTTGATGACAAGAAGGTGGCCGCAGTGGAGCCGGTGGCACCAGAGTCCGCTGGCCTGACGGCGTCCGTGCCGAAGACGATCGGGGCTGAGCTGATCGAGCTGGTGCGCAGGAACACCCACCTCAGCTACGAGCTGTCCCGCGTGGCCATCGGCGTGGTGATCGGCCACATCCAGACCTCCATCCCCGCAACCAGCAACATCATGGAGCAGATCCTCATCTCTGTGGTGGAGAGCAAGGTAACGAGTGCGGGGCTCTGCCGTGGGGCTGCTGCAAAGGGCCATGGTGCTGGTATTGGGTAAAAGGTGTTGTGGGCTCATGGCTAATTCTTTGCTGAAGTTTGGGATGGGAAGTGCAGGGAGATCCTAAAGGAAAGGGGAGAGATGCTCGATGGGTGTGAGGGACTAGCCAAGAGGACCAAGGGTTTAAACCAGGTCGGAGTACTGGTAGCCATCCACAGCAGGGAAACGGGAAACGTGAGTTTATTCTCTAGGTGAGCTCCAGGTGTAAGGCCTAACCATAGGTTTGGAGCTGGAGGTGAGAGAGGGGGAGCGGGCTGAGCAGGCCCTGCGGCGCTGGGTGTGCTGCCAGGGACGTTCAGATGGGACTGCCCTTTGAGGAGGGATGCTGAGATGGGTGGCAGTGGATGTGACCACGTGAGGGCACCAGCCGGGAGACAGCAACCTCCCAGGTCCCAAGCACAGGGGTGGCCACAAAGTGCCGGCAGGAGCGGACACTGCAGGGCATGAAGCGGTCTTAGAAAATGGGCCTGGTCTGGTGCAGGGGCTCCTCGGTATGATGGGAGAGGGAGATCATGAATGAAGCCTCTGCTTGGCTTTTGTGATCACTGCTAATTAGAGTGAGAGCAGAGAGAAATTAAAAAAAAAAAAAAAAAAGGCAAGAGGCTTGACACCAAAGAATGGGGGGAAGAAACCTAGTGGGGACATGCTGAATGTCTAAAATTAATAGACTGTACCTGTGCAGAAATAAAAAGCAGAAGAACAAATGTTCCAGCTAAAGGCTATGGCAAAAAGGTCAATTGGGAGTGAAATAAAGAAGCAAGCTTACTCTTTCTGCTTCTCTACTCTGGCACAAGCTGTTTGCCGTTCACTGTGAAAGCTCATGGAGAGCCATTGTGGCAGCCCAGAACTGGAGAAAGAAATTAGTACTGACTTTTTAAAGAGGTATTTTCTGTTACAAATGCAACAAACAGAAGCTGAGAAAAATGGAGCCTTATTACTAAGTGGTTGTTTATAGAAACCTTTTGTAAAATAATGCATTGTGTAAACTTTTTTTTATTCTAGCATGCTAGATGCTGTGTAGATTCATCATGCCCGTGCATACTATAAATCTCCCTGTATTTTTCTCTTATGACGTTGGAGCACACACAGCTTTTATGTTGTTGGTGTCTTGCTATGCGTACCTCTCTATTATCCCATAATACACTCCTCAGCCTTTTTTTTTCTTTTCTTTTTTCTTTAACCACAAAAGAGCGGAGAAAGAGCACTATCTTCAGCTTGCTTTAAATAAACCTTATACCAAAACGATCACACATTCCTCCTTCCCCTGTTACAGACACACGAGGAGAAAAATAAAAGAATGCTTCTTGCAGCCGTCGTTGAAATAGCTGCGTGCATCTGGGCAGCCCTCGGCTTTCGTTGGAGGCATGATAAATTTCAGCTCCCGCTTGCTCAGTGCAGCCCCGAGGAGAACATTTCATATAAACATCTAAGATTAGAGTTGCAGTGCTAATGGCACGATTATAATGAACTGTTTGGAGGCATTTGAATATGGAAAACTGTTGGCATTCAAATTTTAGATCAAATCATAATCTAGTTAACTGTCTGCATTGAGTAGAGCGTCCTGTCAGCAACAAACAGGTCTCAGTTTGTGGCTGTAACCCAACGGTTAATTGCTTTCTACTCCTGAAACAATACAGGATCAATGTGTGATCTAGATTCAGCAAAAAATTTTGGCCGTTTCAGGCAAACGCGCTGGCTCTGACGCGCGCTCTAAGCGGTTCCATGCTGACTGCTGTTATTTGGACCTTGGATGAGATTTGAGTGTTACTCTGGTCTTAAATACCTGATCTCAGGATACAATAATTTAAATTCCACAGAAGTCATTTAGTGGAGGACAAGCAGGTGCCAAGTTCCTGCAGCTGGGATTTGAAAACCTCAGTTTATGGCCATTGCTGCAGACCAGTCTGAAAAACATGAGCATAAATTCTGATGTCGGTGTGGGGGAGACTAGCTACCTACCTGTAACTGACACCGGTATTATCTGTCACTCAGGACGTCCATGGGGCTTAAAAATGCTAGGTACTACATGGAGGAGCAAAAGAAGATCCTGTCTTTTCTCGTAAAACGTCGTGACAAATCTTGAACCATACTGCTTTCGGCAGGAGAGCCAGTGTTGGCTTGCACAGTGCTCCGATGTAAATATTTTGGTTAGGGTGTGCATTTTTCCTGACTGTCCCATGTGGAAGCTGCATCTCTGCTGGTATATTGGTGCCTGGTACCAGATGATGTTTTTCACCTTCTAGCATAAAAGACTAGCTCTAGCTAGGACTAGCCACATGGAATTGCAGGGTGGTTGTGCTGCCTTAGCTTCGCTAGTGTAGTTTAATGGTATAAATTATCATTATAGACTTTGTTTTGTTCATTATATCAAATTGCTCCAGGATCTCAGGGGCTTCTGTTTATAAAGTGATTTTATGTAGGATTGTTGCTGAATCTTCGGTTCTCGGTCAAGGGTTTTGTTTTGTTTTTTAATTTGTTAATTTGTTTTGTTTTTTAATTTGTAACTTTTTAATTTGTAACTTCTTAAATCTCTTCGCAGCCCAATCCATACAAATACATGGTCAATATGTCTGCATATTTTTCAAGTTTGTTTTTCCCCTAAAATGAAATAAGACATCATCTTTGATCAAAGCTTTGGTCTACTGATAGTAAATATCATACCTATTTCAAGCTTTGCATGGCATTCTTTAATTAGTTATATCCTTTCTGCTCCTATTCCAGTCTTAATCTGAAGTCAAATCACTGGTTTACTAAATCAGTCTTAGAATCTAGCATCTCCCTCTTATTCCCAGCATGTTCTGAAGGTTGAATTGCTGCGGCATTTTACTCTTGCTTACCTTCCTCCTCCTCCACCATGGCATCTGCCCAAAAGTGTGTTGCAAGGAGGGAGAAATGACCCTGCAGCTGGGACAGCACCGCGGTCCAACTTCTAGAACAGGTAACTGAAGGATATGTTGGGAATATATGCGCAATCAAGTAAGGAGAACAGCGAAAGCAGTTGGTCCCAGGCTCCTGAGCTGCTCAACCCATATGAAAGAGACTTCAGAAATAACATACTACTTTGGGGAGCCTGACCTACAGGAGCAAGTATGCCAAATTGGCTTCCCCACTTAAGGATTGTCCTGGCCTTGGAAATGGCACCTATTCTTGTCCTTGAGCCAATTCCTAATGAATTGCCTGGTTTACAGACAGAAAGCACAAAGGAAAAGGAAACCTCTTTTCAAAGGCGGTGCTGGAAAGACTGTGTAAATAGTAAACTGGAGCTGGCTTTTATGGGAACTCTGAAATTTGGCCATAACTAAAGGTAATATAGATGCTGCCTGATTTCCTGGCATCTAGAGAATTACTTAGATTAGTATGTGGTGGTGATATGTGATTGCATTCAGCTCTGCAGAGTTATCTCCTATCTGAGAGGAGGGGATAACACCACAGATGTCTTGTCTAGGGACGTTGATTTGAGGATTTATTAAACTGAATGTGAGGCAAGAAAAATTGTCTAATACACAAGCTGGCTACACCTTGAGAGGGAGCTCTTAGAAATCACTTATCTGCTTTTTATTAGATTAGCATTGCTGTATTCCAGTTGTGACTCAGACCCACTTCTGGCTGCCTTAAATTTAAGCTCTCAAACTACTGACAACGCTCTGTAATCTGACTTAGCTGTATAGCTCAGCCCAGGCTGCGCGGTGGGGCCAAATGGTTCTCGGATGGAGGTGGAGGAGCGAGGAAGGACGTCGGTGGGCGAGCGCTGGGTGTGTTTCTGGAGGGGGTTCCCTCGTCGCGCGGTGCCGTAGCCCCCTCCCAGCCGTGCGTGCCGTGAGCTGGCCGCCTTGGCCTCCGCGATGGCCCTGGCAAAGCGCGGTGCCGGCACGGCCGAGCTGTCCCTCCGCCTCCCCCTCAACCGCAGCGGCCTGCCTTCTGCGCCCGGGTCCAGTCCGTTCTTCACTTGCCTTTGCTTAAAAGGGAAGCGGCTTTTAGCAAGACACAAATGCTTTGCTGGGGGTTGGCTTTTCTCAAAGCGGGGCTTTGTGCCTCTGCTTGCCTGGGTTAATGGGGAGCTCAGCAGGGTGAGTGCCGTCAAGGCTGTTTTATGTGCCTGCTCTTAGCGTGCCTAAGTAGGGCTTCTTAGTGAAATATTGCAGGAAATGTGAATATGGAAAGGGAGGGGGCTGCATTAATGCTTAGGCAAGTCTTTTGCTCCTTAATTGCTGTAGGAGTAACCTTCTTTATGAGGGTCTGTGCCAGAGCCTTTTAGCACGCAGCCATTTCAGGGCTACGGTCACCCGGAGAGAGCTGCTGCTGAGTACATCTGTGGAGCAAATGTTTATTGGGCTACAGATGGCTGGGACACCTGATAAGCGAAGGCTGCGGGGACCTTACTGAAGCGTAGCTAACGTAGCGGTTGAAAGCCAGGCAGCTCCGCTCTCCCCACGACACCGTGCACGTCCGTGCGTGCCGGACCTCGCTGCCCTGCACAGCTGCCCGGCGGGGCCGCGTCCCCGAGGAGTGCCAGCATCGTGTGCCCGGCCGGGGAGCCGGCTTGCCCTGGGGGCAAGAATACACGTAAAAGCACTGCCCTGGAGAGCTCGGCTCAGCCGGAGTGAAGTGTCTCTCTTGCACTGTGTTCAATGTGGTTTAGTGCCGTCTGGGAAGAGCTGCTGGGGAGCCCCGCAGCGTACCGGTGTTGAGAGCAGGGTTAACCTCTTGCTTCCATAGCCGACGCTGCAGTAGGAAGGCTTTGCTGCACCAGGGAGGGGTGGGATTCCCAGGACTGTCCCCTCGGATGGCTGCGCCAAGCCACTGCGGGGCTTGCCCAAGGACAGTTGGCGCTCATCCAGCAGGGAGCTGCCGGGTGCGCGCTCCCGCAGCACCCGTGGTCCTCTGCGCTTGCTGACTTGGTGGCGGGCAGGGAGCGAGGAAGGCTTGGGAGGAAGAGCGTTGCCCAGTGGCTGCTAGGCTGGTGCATTGGACGTGGCAGCCTGTGAGCAGCATGAGGACAACGCGGGGATGAGGGTCCAGAAACGTAGCTGGGCTGCTTGGTAGAAACAAAAGCCCTGCAGCCGTTTCTTCTGCCGGTGCTGGGGGAGGGAACCATTTGAAACAGCAAAATAACACAGAGTGGAGCTGTTAGAAATACTGGAACATCCTCTTGCTTATGGCCAAGCAGGCAGATTCCTGGAAGTGACCACGTGGCGAGGCTGCAGGTCGTAAAAGCTGCCAAGATGTTTAATAAGCACAGGCCTGACCCCAGTAGTGGGAGGGCCGAGGATGGGGCTGAGAACGCATTAAGACGGTGCCCTGCACAGTTGCACCAGCCGCATCGAGGAGCTTGGTAATAGATTGATCTTATTCAAGTCCATTAGGAGCTTGATGTTCAGTGGAGTTTGCAGGCGGCAGATGAGGGATTGGAAGAAGCAGATTAGTGTTAAGAGGCTGAAGAGAATTTAGAGCTGTCATTAAAACGAGTAATCATTAAAACACTCATCTAAAATGATGTTCCAGCAGTGGCTGGAGGTAGGAGCAGCCCTGCAGCGCTCTGAGGAGCGTTTTTGCCTCTGAGCGAGGTATGTAGACGGGGAATCATCTCCCAAGCCCTTGGGACACTGGCAGGTAGGCAGCTGAGGGCTGTGGGTTTTGTAGGCCCTCCTAGGGAGAGGAGGAGATTGCGTGACCAAGTGAGTCTCCTCTCAGCTATCGTCACTGGTTGAGTGATAAATTACCATTTTGCAGGAAACTGTCTTACCTTTGTGCTCCGCTACTGAAAGCTCTTCTTCCTCTCGCGCACTGCTGGTAGCCTAGTTACCTGCTTGGCAATCCACAGCTCACCAGCGTTTTCTTAAGAGCATACTGTGGTTTATGTTCAAGTTAAGCCAGCACGTTCCCTCCTCCATTATCTGCCTGACAAAGATCGTGTAATTAACAGTGACAACAAGAATACTTTTTTTATTATATAATTGAAACACTGAATCAAAGTCCTAATGAGTTCGCACCTCAAATACTGTGAAGCAAATTACTAACAATTCTGTCTCTAATAAAGCACATTAGACATTACAGTTAATAGGTTTGGAGTCATTTCTCCACAGAGGGCTGCGGGGTCGTAGATGCGCGGGAGTGGTCCGTATTCCTGCACTTCGCTCTCCTGAGGTGGGTATGGCACGTGCAGTCATGCTCTCAGCGTGGGACTGTGCTTGCATCGTCCCTGACAAAAAGCATAGGCTTGTTTGTCCGGTACAAAACAGTCCTGCTCTGGCTTGTAATGTGAAGTCTGCTTAAAGGCTCGCGGCCACCAGCCACGCAGCTGGCCTGTCGGAAGGAGCTGTGCCAGGGTACGGTGAAGTCTTTTTGAGGTTTTCAGGAGTTGAAGATGCAGTGCAATAGCAGGCTGTCCAGACCCGTACTGGTAAAGGTCTTTTTACATTAAATGATAATGATTTCTCGCTGCACATCGCAAGACAGCTTTATCCAAAAATTAAGAGTTTGACCTTGCAGCGAGCAGGTTATTCCTGTGTTTTGGATTTCTCAGCTAAATTCTCTTCTACCTCATTGATCTCCTGCTGTCTACTGTCTTTGCCTCCAAACCCTTCGTATATAATTTAAGTGCTTCTGCAAATTAGTCCTTACCTCTCTTAATGGTGCCTCAGCTAATCACCTGTAATCAGCCCAGTTCTGTGTGCTGGTCGCCTCCCTTTGCCCTGCTTTCAGGAAAGCAGGCAGTTCATTTGATATGCTTGGCTCCTGGAAGGCTGTCCTAACTCTCACACTGGGGTGGCTAGCAGAGCTAATTAACTGCTGTCTGACTATTTCTCTCTGTATCTCAAAGGAGAGGAAAACTTTAGGAAAGGCAACTGAAAGGTGAAGCCTTCATGGTACAAGGTGGTGGTGGTGTGGCTGCAGTTGAAAGCAATCTGAGAAAGAAGTATATGCAGTAAGATTTGCTGAGTTAGTATATGTTATACTGCAAATTTCAGAGCTGCTGTGGACTGTGATTGAGATCTTGTGTCTGAAGGGAGGCAGAACCAGCACACCCTGAGATGAATTGGTCCCTGTACTTACCGCAGAAGATAGCAAACCTAGTATTAGACAGTTGGCTTTTAAAGTACTGTGCCAATGTTTGTGCCTGAGTCAATGATCTAATTCGCCTTTCAGACTGGAAGGAGAGGGCAGGAAAGAGGGAAAATAAATGTTATTCTTTCAGTAAGGCGGCAGTCATGCCAAAGAGTGGTAGTTTTGTGTTCTGGGACACACATGTTTTGCTGGGTGAGGGTGCTCAGAGTTGCCTTCAGGAGCAGCCTGTTAGAGTTTCATGCCCCATGCCAGGAGGGTTTGACTTTCCCCGTTTTCAGGCTGCTTTTTTGCAGTTTATACTTCTCAAGTCAGTGTGCCCACTGAAGGGCTTCTGAACATGTGTCAGTTGCCTGCACCCAGGAGGAAGCCCGTCTTTTACTGAGGTCGCTGTTTGTGCAGGAGTAATAAATACCTTTGTGTTTGGTGAGCTCGGGTTCCCGGTGCTTGTGGGCGGACTGATTTCCTAAAAGAGGAAAAGAAGAATAGCATTGTTACGCTGCTCCACGGCAAGGACGAACGGAGGTTTAGCTGGCACTAAGTGTAGTACTCTGGCCTAGCATTTTGGGTTTTTCTTTTAAATGTTTTGAAGTGCACAAGTGCTGTAGTCATTTGAATTGGCTTCTTGTCTTAAGTTCCTTGCAGGAAACAGGCATTCCTCTTAACTCAGCGTGGACCCCCGCAGCGCAGGGAAACAGCTGGTGGTGTTCTGCAAGCATGCTCTGGTTTACTGCTAAGGGAAGTGGAAAAGCTTGTGATGCACGTGTGTGTTAAGTTGCAGTTTTCTGATCCAAACAAGACCCAGGTACGAATTCCCATGGCTGTGGGAACGTTGGCTTCATTGGATCAGCTTCAGGTTATTGCAGGCGCTAAGAAAAAGGAGACGTAGCTTTGTTCTTTTAGCGAGGTTTCCTAGGCTCTTTAACATCTTCTGAAGGTGGCTAACCCTCCCAGTGGAGTGACGACAGCTTGGATTTAAAGGCTTTCTCACCGCACACTGCTCCTGGCACTTGGTTTTGAGAGCTGGAGTCCAGTTTGATTCATTCAGTGCATTAGTTTTGCAAGGCAAGGAACAGGTACAGATGCCCCAAAAGTATGAAAGTTGAAACAATGCATGGGTCTTAAACTTACTGTCTGTTTGCTGCCAGCTCTGGACTGAGTGAGGTCCACTGCCAGTCCTGAAACAGAGATTATGCTAAACAGTCACCCAAACAACAGCTAATTGTCAGGACCCCTATAACTGGTGCTTTTTTATCTTGCAGAATCTGAGCTCTGGGTTGCCCTCGGGGCAGGTCTGCCATGATGAGCAGCGGCTGGAAGTGATCTTCGCAGATCTGGCCAGGCATAAGGATGATGCTCAGCAGCGCAGCTGGGCACTGTACGAGGATGAAAATGTCATTTGCTGTTACCTGGAGGAGCTGCTTCGCATCCTGGTGAGTAAATTTCTTTCTTTGTAGGTCTAACAAAGCAGACAGCCCCTGGCGAAGTTCTTTTTTCTGACATCTTCCATCCTTGTGTTGCCATCAGATTTGCTGTTTCTGAGGGTATGGGCTTCTTGCACACCCCTCACCATTGATGTGAAGTGTTTTCCTTTTGTGTGGGCTCTGCAGAGCTCTTGGACTGCATTCCAGTCCACCTTACAAAGCTGTTCTGAAAAGAACTATAGGACTGTTCTTCATGGTAGGTGTGGTATTTACCTCCTGTAGGAAAAAAACCTCGCCTCCAAAAAAATCCAACCTTCTCCAGCAAACCTAGAAGTTTGCTGTGAGGGTCATTGCACACCTTGGCCCATTTTAAACTTCTTCCTTGGCTGATTGTGTGTGCAAGCCAGGCGGTATCGGAGACCATGCCATACCCTGAGCACTCCCTCCTGTGGTCTGGTCATACCCTCCTTGCTGCTGATCTTTGTTGAAAGTGCAGTGTGGAGCTGCATCAAACCGTAGCTTCCAAAGCTCTGTGTTGGCTTCTCAAAGCAGACTCTTAACTCTTAACTGGCTCTTAACATATCGGTATTCTTAAGCATGCAGTGTGCCCAGGTAGACTAAGCTATGTTCTCACTGCCCTGATACAAACTAGTACCTGAGGGATGAGGCCCATTAAATGCAAAGACATGAAAGTTCTTTTGTTGCCTTGAAAGTGAGCTTTGAAGCTGTTTTTGTGAGGCAGTATAAACTATCTCACCAGGTTTGTGGGTATGGGAAAGGTCCATCCCCATAGTGAGCAGCGGTGGGAAATACTGTCTCGGTGCGGTCTCTAGCACATACGAGCCCATCTGTGTAAGGGGAGCATGATGGTATGGGAGCTGTCACTCAGAGCAGTGACATGATCTAGGTTATGGGTTGCAGTGTGGGGTTTGCTCTTGCGCCTGTTTTATGTTTCTCTCCAGTTCTGACATAAGCAGAACAAATATTTTTGCATTGCAAATGCTAGTGTCTTTATCTCAACGCATGGCCTACATTCTTGCTGTGGGACTTGCAGAACAAAGGAGAGGTGGATTTTGTGCAACAGGTTTCCTCATAATTTGGGAGTGAGGGGAGATGTTCCCAGGATGGGAACAGCACTGGAGTTGCTGTGTGTGGCTGCAAGATGCAGTCATCGAGGCACTACTCGGGTCATGGTTTTAGATGTTTTCAGCCCAAGAAACAGTGTAGGGCAAAGATGTTTCTTAAGAATTCACTTTGATACAGAATCTCCAGGGTGGCTGGCCTTTCTCGAGCTGTCTTCATGGTCCAGCTTCGGTTTCTCTGTAAGATGGTTTGGCTGGGGCTACGGAAATCTAAAAGGAACTACCTTGCCCCAAGGTCTCTGCAGCAACTGCCTTGCTTCTTTGATGTGTCTCTGGACTGACCTGTTCATTTGTGTTTGCAGACAGATGCAGACCCAGAAGTTTGCAAGAAAATGTGCAAGAAGAATGAGTTTGAATCAGTTCTGTCCCTTGTGGCATATTATCAGATGGTAAGGTGGCAGAATGCATCAAATCTCTTCTTTTGGAGGTTTCCGTGAAGATGCAAAAGAGTGGGGTCACTATGATGAATATATGTAATGCTTTTCCCCCAGATAGGGCAGTTCTATGAACTAGATGAAGCTCTACTAAGTCCCTTTTGCATGCTGGCTAGTGCCATGTTATGCATGCAAGTTGTATGGAGGAGTAGAGAATGCTAGACTTGAGCAGTAGCTAGCACTGTGAACGGTAAAGCTTGCTGCTTTTATTAGCTCCACTGAGGGCCAGAATCAGCATCTTTAATGTCTAGAGGAAGGATTTCCGAGGATGCCTTGGGAAAGCTGACAGGCTGTGACTGCTCCTCTTTTAATTGATGCACTCCTGTGCATTAGTAAATAGCTTTGCTTTGGAAAGTAGGTTGTGAGTAGAAGCCTTGGGAGTGAGGAAGCAAATCAGTATTCAGAGGAAGAAATGGAAGTTTTGCCTTCAATGCCTATGAAATGCTGCTTTGCCTCTCCTTCCTGGGACTGACTGTTGTAGGACTGTGCCATGGGTTGGAAGCTTGCCCCCAGCTTGCCCCCCAGTCCCCCAGCTACAGCACATCAAGCCTTGTTGCATTTAGTTTTCAATCTGGCACTTCTGTGTCTGGACCCACAGCTGGGCATTAGGGGCTGTAGCATATTTGCGAGCAGTGGGAAGGCAGGCTAGGTGTTATGGTGTCTGCTGACTTTTGCTGTGTGCTGTTCTTTGACCAGGATTTCAGGGACGCCTGACCAGACACAGAGCAGTTGGGTCTCTTACCTGGCCACCGTGGCATTCAGGGCTAGAGCTTGGCTCGCTTTCCTTATCTGAACACTGGCTTTGTTGGCTGGGGCTGGAGCATGAAGGTTACACCATGCCAGAGCTCCTGCATAGAAGCTGCAGGTTGAGCATGGTCTTTGCTGGGATCCTGCCTAGCAGGCCCTGATACTTTCTCGTTAACAGCCTGCGCTCACAGCACAAACCCAAGAGCTTCACAGTTAATGAACAGGATGTGAAGAGCCACTATCAGATGCTGAAGAGGGCTGGGGATGGGTTGTTGATCTGTATCATTGTCATCAGATGAGACATGGCATTTCAGATCTGAGCTCTTGCTGCAGCATGCCCTCTGACCGCATGTGGTAGTGACCTCCTGCCAGTCTAGGTGTGAACGTTATCTCAAAAGGACTCCTAGGTTGTTGTTAAAAGCTAGCAGAGCTTCTGTTTTTACTTTTACCCTGGGATGGCCTGTAGCTTTCCCAACAGCAGGGGCAGCTAGCCAGGTGGCCTCCACCTTAGAGCAAGCCCTCATCTGGGACATCATTTGGTCTAATGAACTGTTTTTGCAGGAACACAGGGTGCCGTTACGACTGCTACTGTTGAAGTGCTTTGGAGCAATGTGCAACTTGGATGCTGCAGTTATCTCAACACTTGTAAACTCTGTGCTGCCAATGGAGCTGGCCCGTGACATGCAGACTCACACACAAGGTAAGCTGGAGCCAACAGGCTGCCCTAGGACCCCGATCCTCAGGGGTATGTCTTTCCATTAGACTGTTTACAGCAGCACTGCTGTCCTGTCACTGCCTGCCTGTTCCACGTGCCCAGTGCTCCAGGAAGAAATGTGTCTGTTTTTAAAGTTATCCTCCCTCAGGTTATCACAGGCATAAGTGGTGAATGCATGCGAGGAAGGGGATATTTCAGCCTAGTGGTTCAAGGTGCTTTAGCTCTTGAACATGCCTTTATTCATCTATATTGCCTCTTGTAGAAGTCTTAAAGCTGTTCAGATGTGTTTCTTACTGCTTTCAGAAGACATCTGCAGATCTCAAGGAAGATCTCTGCAGCCTCTTATAGGCAGTTTTTCTCTGCACTCTACACCAGGTCTTGGAGGTGTTTCTTGCTGATAAATGAGAAGTGTACTGGTTAAAAGGAAATGACCTTCCCTCTGCCAGTTGTACCGTGGGGGATGATAATGCTAGAGCTGTTAACAAAATTGTGGTCGTGGTCAGTAAGCGTCCTCCACTCAGTATGGAGCTCCTTTTTCCAACCAGTTGCACTTCTAGAAGCTGAAGATGAAGAACGGACATAATCCCTTCTCAGCCCACCAGCTTTAGCATTGCTTCTGTGCCTGATTAGTGTTCAGCCCAACTTTCAGTGCAAGGTGGGGGAAGGCCTTGTCAGCATGGGCAGCTGCAGCATTAGTTTAGTCACTGTGGCTTTCCTTTCTTCCTGGCTTTAGGATTGTGGAAAGCTGATTGCAAACAGCAGTAGCCTTACATTAGTTGCTTCTCATCTGATAATGTGGCCTCTCCCGGGGCGCCTCACATGAATGTGTTCTGCTTCGCTATTGGGCTAAGCTGCAAGCACATGTGGTCAGGTTACTGTGACTTGCTCGTCCCCTGGCAGTTTTTTGCTGGCTCCTTGTGGGAGCACACACCTGCAGGGCTCTGGGGGGCACCTGCCAACAAGTTTTCTGCTTAAGATCAGGCTCCAGTTCTGACCCGCTGCATGCTGAGGAGGGAGGAACGGTGGTGTGTCCCTCAGCTATCTTTGCAGCGGTGTAAGGGGGCCCCCTGCCCTGGAAGGCAGGGAGCCAAAGCCTCCTGGACCGGTTTGTGGCTTGGCTTTGGCCAGGGTGAAGTAGGGTGAGAAAGGGGTGAGCGATGCCTTGTTCCTCTCCTTGAGCTGTGCGGGCACACTGCTGTATGGCCTGGCTTTGTGTGCCCAGTTTCTGCTTTCTGCAGCTCTGCCCTCATTTTCCTTCTGTTTTGTGCTCCTACTCTTTGGTGACATGATTGTCCTAACTATTTAACAGGAACCCCCTTCCTGTCCTTTGAGGTCCATGGGAAGACTTGGTGGTGGTGGTGGGGACAGATTTTGTTAATATTGTCCCCCAAAGATCCTGCTTAGCCCAGTACCTGTTACCTCATAGCAGCCAGGAGCAGATGTTGAGGGAAGAGTGTAAGAGCAAGGTGAACGTGCAGTAATACTCCCCTGGCATTACTTTCCCAGCCTCTCGTGCGTGCGTGACCCTGGGCAGTCATACCTTTGCTTTCCAAATTGAAATCAGCCTGTAGGCCACCAGTAACAGCGGTGGCCATTTTTCTTTAAAGGGATACTGAAAGTCCATGGTTTTGTTTTAATCTTGACCCACAACTAAAGTAGTTGTTGCGTAACCTTGTGCATCAAACCAAAAGAGCGCCAGTATTTGGCATCTCGCTGCTATTCCCCGTTGGTTTGCTGTGAATGTCACTGAGTCACAGAGAAGCGTAACCTGGTGATGGGACTGTGTAGGGATTAATGTGTCTGCTCAGGAAAGGGACCATCCCATCCGTTTCACTTGAGCCAAGTAAATTTCCACGAACGCACGTTAGATGTCCAGAATAGAAGTCCGCAGCACCCTACTCCAGATGGTGCCAAACCACCTGTGCTGGGGACAGGACCAGTGGGGCTAATTGGGTGTCTGGATTGGGGCATGGGAGGGATGAAAATGGAGCCTACTGCAGAAGGCTTGTCACAGGAATGTCATCTGCGGAGCATTCAGTCCCCTTGGCCTTAGCAGCAGGGTTACAGAGAAGTAGCCATCCTTGCCCCGGACGTATCTGCCCTTCAGAGGTGTTTGAAGCCGTTAGCAGTTCCCTCCTACCATTCTAGTCCTTTCGTGTCACGCCACCAAATGGCAAGCAGTACCTTGCACGAAAACATGACCTTGAATCCTGCAGTGACTTGAGCTTATTTTGGTACTAGAAACTGGGGAATAGCAGCTGATCCGTGACATACCATGGAATAGCTAATCCCTTCTGCAGATGGCAGGGGCCAGAGCAATCAGTGCCAGCACTAAACACGTAGGGATGGTTGAACTGGCTGCAGAAACTCTGTGGGGTCCCTCCGGGCTTGTTATAGAAGAACACTTGAGGCTGAAGCTGTGCGCGTGGATTGTGGGTGCCTTTGATGAGGAGGCACTTTACCCTGGGATTGATGCAGGCGTGTTGGCTGCTGTCCAGTTCTTCTGCCAGATGCTTGGGTTTTATTGCTTCTGGACAGCCACTTCCCTCTGATGTGGCTGGCTTGCACATCTATCAGTGTGTTAGAAGAGCTTATAATAAGACACAGCAAGGCAGAATTAGCCAGAACAATTCCAAAGAAAACAGACGGGGATAATCCACTCTGTAATCGCGGCTCTCCCCTGTTGCAGTTCAGTGTACAAGTCAGCTGTCAGGCTCTCTTTGCTTGAGTTGTAGACAGTTGCCTCTGCTTCCAGTGCCATGATCTTGCACTGCTGTATTTAGAGGTGGAAAGCAAAGTCTTTGAAGGCCTCTGAGAAATTCCTTTCATATATAATATCAGCTTTCTTACCAGTACCTCAGCAAGGTTCAGAAGTACAGGCCAGTGGGCAAACAGCCTCATCTTCTCTGCTCTTCATAGCCCGTTGAGTGATTCTTATCAGTCTGACATCAGCAGAGTCTCTCTGGTGCATTGCCATTGTGTATTCCTTCAGAAGAACTGTAGTAATGCTATTTATTTTCTTGCAGATACTGGTACCACTCTGAAAGGTGGGGGGGAAAGCTGTGCTTTGAATGGCAATTACTCTGTGCTTCAGCATGATGCTAGCATGCTGAAGGACTCAGCCAAGGGGGAATTCTTGCTGCAGTAGGAACTCCAAAAACTTGCAGATTCTGTGCTGAGCGAGTGCACTGGGTTGATCTGCATTTGCTCCCAGTTCAGCGTTCTGACTCCGCTTTTCAGCATCCTTTGACTTTAGGCAAATCTGGCAAGATTTGCCATCTAGTAGTGGAGTTTGCTGTCACCCAAGATGAATGGACGTTAGTTCATAGCAGATGGGCCAAGGACATGTTAAACTACCCTCCCATGTCTAATTAATCTCTTGCTCCATATTTGCTACAACCACATGTTTATCACTGGCTTTCAGCTCTCCGATTGTTATCTCATTGCTCCTGATGTGATGAGAGAGAATGTTTAGTTTCTGAAAGCCTTATTAGGAACGTGGGGACAGCAGGTCCCTATATCTACCTATTGTAGCATCCTGCCTCTGATAGCCAGCTCCAGGTGCCTTGGAGGAAAGTATGAAGAAATCATGTAGCAAACAATTATGAAAGAACATAGCCAGACAAGAGGTTTTCCCAGATGTAGATGGTTGGTGGTTGGTTATGCCTAGAAGCATTTCTTACCTGTCTGCTCTAACTGTGCATGTTCCCATTACCTGAATGCACGTCAGATTCTTCTCCTGTTACAGTGAGCTTTGGCATCACTGACACCTTCTAGCTGAGAGCTCCTTATGTAAGTAGGAATTATATTTAAGTCATTAAATGTCCTCCCCAGCTTTTATATTGTGAGTAAACAGCAGGTTCCAGTTTTCTTTTGCTGCCACATGGTCTAGACTGCTCTCAGAGAAAGTCTTAATCTTGTTAATGCTGTAGTATCTCTGCTGAAGCACCAAATGATCTAAACACACCTTTACTCAAGGTTTTTGCTATTTGACAACTTACGTGTATTGCAGAGCTTTGACAAAGTGTGCATGTACTTTGTTTATAGAGGTCTTGCTTACAGAGCTGACTTTTTGGGGGTATTAGGCTGGAATGATTGTCTAGCCTGTTCTCCGTTGTGCTAACAGTAAACCTGTGAGCTGCCAAGCGATGCCAGTCCTTTGGCCAAAACCAGGATTATCCAGTAACAATGAAGGCAGCAGTCTGCGCAAAGCAAACTGGAGGGTGCAGGTGCTTAGAGATGGATTGATATGTGCAAAGAGAAATGCAATGTCTTAAAGGATTGGCGAGGGAACTGAAACAAGCAGGTGTCTTGCTGGGAAGCAGTACTGTAGTGAGAAGCATCATACATTGAAGGGAAATACATATATATTTTTAAACTAATTAAAAAGTAGTACTGTTTTGGTCAGTCTTTATAAAGAAACCCTCAGTTTTCTTGTAACAAGTGTCCTGGACTCTTTCAGGCAGATGTAACTGAACTTTATTTAGCCTGTGTGTGTGGTACCTTGCTTTATAAAATTAATACTTATTTTCCTATAATCTTCAGACTCACTGAACTGGATGGAGGCTGCTTGTTGTTATAACACAGATCCTGTTCTGTGACTTTGTGAATATCTACTGAAGTGTATCCATTAATTAAGATTCAGGAAAGGCAGCACTGTGGTTCTGTGGAGTATTCACATATAGCTGCTGCCAGCAAAAATTGTGTTGGACTAGCAGGCAGTGGGACATATTAATGCAGGAGACACATGTGGCCTGGGAAGTGGGCGGATGCACAGCTGGAGTCATGAACAGTGATCCGGTCTCCCCAGAGACTTTCTATACCTCGAGGCACAGCTGACGTAGCGAAAGTAGAACAGTGCAGCAATGGTAACAAGCAGCATAGCTGTCCGGGGGTGGTATTAGTTGGAACAGGCACTATTTCAAGGTGGCCAGATGGATGCTTTTTCTGGGTTTGGTAATTACATAACTCTGGGATGTGTCCTGGGACTGTGCTGGAGAGGTTTTTAATTAGTCACATCAAGTTTGCCCAGATCCTCTTAAGTGGAGGGGAAAAAATTGAGAATTTTTGTTGTGATTATCCTCAAATCAATTTGGAAACACATGGTGCAGAAAGCATGAGTTTAAAGAGTCTGGAGGGGGGAAACATCCTTATGGTTCAGTAAATACAGGACTGAAGAGCAGTCTAATAGGTGCTAAATATGACTTAACTGTGTGACTTTCCAGGTATCACTGAGGGATAGAGTTTTGCAACCTTAGAAGAATTAATGGCTGGACCTCTGTGTTTACCTTGCAGATCATCAAAAGATGTGCTATTCTGCACTGGTGCTGGCAATGATATTCTCCATGGGGGAGCCGCTGCCATATCATCACTACGGTGAGCAGCAAAGGCTTGGCACGATGGGAGAGCTGGTGGTGGGACCTGTTAGGTGTGTAGACGGGCAGTGGGGAGAGGAGGAGCTTTCCTGGGGGCCAGGGTGGGATGGCTGGGGGAGCCCCGCACAAGCAAGGCAAGAGTAGGGTCCACTCTTTACCAGCAAAGCCTGGCTGCTGCAATACTGAGCTAAAGATGCTACACTTTCAGAAAGAGCAACACAAATCTGTGTTGGAACAGCAGGCGACAGATGTCATGCTGCAAAAGAAGCTGCTGTGCCTAAGCTGTATGCTTGTCACAGATATTTTGTTTTACCCCTGCCCTGCACTAAAATGTGCACCTCTTATTTACCTCAGAGACGTTCTGTCTGCTGACGAGACTGAGAGCCTGGATCGCTCCATGAAAGCCCTCTTAAGCTATCAGGTGCATAATATGGCCTGTTCCTGCTCTCACTTTTGACAGGATGGTGCAGCCCTATGTATTTCAAGCTCTTAGTGAAAGTGGAGAGTATTGCAATCAACAGGGAGGTGCAAATGTGCCAGAGCTGCTTGTTTCATCCTTTGTCCTTTCATTCTACCTTCAGCTGGAAAGCAATCTCTGCCTGCTTTTTTCCCCTGTCCATGTTGTGTTCCCAATATTTGGGACGCTCTGGACTAAGTTTTCCTGGAAACACAGTAGAGGATTTTATAGGCATCTCCTCTGCAGCTTCACTTACCTTCCTGATAAACACATGCAAGATTTAAGCTGGTACAGCAGGGACCAAGGAGTGAATCTCCTCATCTCTCGCTATCTCTCCTCATATAACCCTGGCAATTATTTCCTGCAGGAGGACTTATTTGCATGGGCTCCTGAGCTTTCCTAGTAGCAAAATTGAAAAATGAGTTATTACTAATGATCTGGATGATTGTTTGTTTTAAAATAGATGGATTAAACCGGTGGTCAAGAATATAAATCTCTTCCTACTGAAGGCTTCACTGGTGGTGGTGATGCTGAAACAGCAACTAGAGCAGAATTTGGGATTTTAACCCCAGAAAAAATCCCCAGTGGGGGATCTACTTCCAGCATTTCTCTGAACTGTGGATAGTGCTCTGAGCCGCTTGTCTTTGGCACAGAGACACTTCAGTTGTTCGTCTAGTCCACTTGCAGGGTGGCTAATTCCCTGGTGGCTGAAACTGGCACTCCACTAATGTTTTTTAAGCATAAAAGCAGAGAGAAGTGCCTTGGTTGGTCCGTTGGTTTGTTCTCATTGTAATGTATACTTTCCTCTTTCTTCATGTGAAGAGCATCTCAACTCACAGTTTGTGCAGTTCCTGCTGGATGTCATTGAGGACGGGCTGCCCTCAGACACCACCGACCAGCTGCCCGACTTATTTGTCAATGTCCTTCTGGCCTTCAACCTCCACATTCCAGGTCAGTGTGGCGCTGCTCTTCCTTGGCGGGCTTTCAGCACTCTGCAGCGGGAGGGTGCAAGGAATGGGCCTATGGGATCTTACTGGGACCTCGAGGGTGCTGTGATAACTTGTCCACTTCCCTTACACTCTGGCAATATGCTGTGTTTGTCCCAAAGCTTCTGCTTGCCTAAATATTGGACAAAACTCTAGAGGGAGAAAATAGCCAGAGACCTCATGTCCAACCAACTGACCCATTGAGGCACAGCACCTCAGTGAAGCTGGGTGGATTTCTCTTCACATTTGCACTCTGCTGTACCAAAGCAATTGCTGGACTGTGCTTGCAAGCATGCATGGGGGTTAACTCTAGGCCCAGCTGATTTGGAAGAGAAAATGCTTCAGTGGGCATTTCTCAGTATCAGTCCAGAAAGACAAGTCCTGCCTTCTGTAGCTCTTGACAAACCTTCTGTTTACCCAGCTGCTCCTCTCAAACCTCATTCGATGCCCATGCGTTGCAGACAGGCTCTTCAGCCTTAGCCTCCGCTGCGCTTTCTCCCGCCTTCCCTCATTCTCCATCTTCCCATTCCTGCTGAGCCCCTTAAGAAAAGCAAAACATCTGGTCTCCAGGAAGGGAATTCGCCCTCTCCCTGCCAGGGCTGCCCGGGAGTTTTGAAACCTGATGTTGAAAGATGGGAGAGTAGTGCTACGTCCTGTTAAGAGAGGCCCCTTTTTAGTCATGGATGTGTTTGCAAGCTCTTGTTGCTCCAATTGTCTTTAGTTAATTACTACTTCTTGTTCTGCTGGATGCCTTTTTCCTTGGCGTCGGGAGAGAGGGGAGGATAAAGCAGCAAGGAGTGTCCAGTAACTCGCCTGTTACTTTGGAGTTGTGCTTCATTACAATTTATGTGAAAGTTTCTAATTTAATGTGAAAGTTGATTGCATGAAGACTGATTAAGTATAGTCTCTGCTGCTTTCATTCATTACCTTTTCTCACTATTACCGTACACTTGCTGGCTGCAGTAATTAGGCAATAATGCATGACAGGCAGTGTGTTTCTGGGGGATATTTGCGCACCTGGGGTGTAGCTGAAAGTAGTGACTTGTTTGCTGATGCTAAGAAATTGTTGAATGATGTTCAGGTTCCTTATTAGCTAGTTGGATTTTTATTTCTCTGTCTACCAAATCTATTTATCTTACAGTTCAATGGTGCAGCATTAGTTCAAAAACTCCTAAAAACTATTATTATATTGATGCCTTTCAATGTGAAGGATCCTAAAGTGCTTCACAGCCTATGAAATATTATAGGGTCACCGATTATGACAGAGGATATAGCCACACTTTGCTGTTTGGATGCTTCCAGGTGTGCACACATACACACATGTATGCGTGTGCATAGAGTCTGCTAGGATGAACATATTTTAGTTACAAGAAATCATCCCCAAAACAGATTAGGGAACATTTTGTAGAAGAAATTCTTCAGCACCTCCTTTTGCACTGCCCTGTGCTGAGCGTGGGGAAGAAGTACTGTTCCCTTCTGGTGTGTTCTTGGAAGCTGGCCTTATTTCCTAGAAGAGCTTGCAAGGTGATAAATTCCAGTGGGCCACTGCTCGTATGAAGATACTAGACAGGAGCCTTTGGTTTCTAAGAGCTGGAAGTCATGTTTCGGAATATAAAGTCCTTGTAAGGTATTTCAGAGTCTCCTTTGGCTTGCTGGATTGGTGTTCCCATACAAACCAGATGCATGTAGAAAGCATGAAGTCCTAAGTGTTTAATGCAGCGTTTCCAAACTTGTTTCACTTTCCGTATCCTTCCCTCTCCCTGCCTGCCCCATCTTTGGGGCTGAAACCCTTCTTAGCACTCTGAGACTGTGATGCCCAAAGCTCCCCAGAGCAGTAGTGTGAAATAGGAGCCTGCCCTTTTTCTGTTAGTGTGGTCTTCAGCAAACAAATCTGCTAAGCAGGTTTCTTCCCTTAGTTCCAGAACATAGTGTGATCATGACGACAATAAGCAAGCACTCCAATGTCAAGACTTTCACAGAAAAGCTACTGCTGCTGCTGAACAGGGGAGGTGAGTTCCTGCAGCACTGTTACCTTCCTCGCAGGGGGTGCAGCTCACGGTGACTGCGCGCTAGAGAGACGAGCCTGGCACTCCCGCAGGGGCACGCTGTCAGGGCGGCAGCTAGCCGAGGAGCTCTCGTCGGGCCCCTTGTCAGATCAGCCCGGTCTCACAGTATGGCCACCTGCAATGAGGGCGAGCTCTTGCCTGGGAGGGAAGCTGGTTTGGTCCCATGCCACTTCTGTTCTTGGGCAAACAGGGCTCCATCAGCGCTGGCCACAAACCCTGCCTGCCACCCGTGTTGGCCATCGGCTGCTCTGGCAGCCAGAGCCAGTTCTTGCCTTGAGAAATGCCGCTTTGAGAGAAACTTCCCGTTCCAAAATTGCCAGCAGAGGGTTAGCTTTGTGCGTGCTCCAGGCGTAGAGCGAAATCCGCTGTATGTGTAGAGCTTTTGCAAAGCAGATTGTTAGAAAGCTGGAGTGCTCTGCAGGCAGAGCAGTGCCAGGTATTTCTGCCTGTGCTGTGTGCCACTATTGTGCTTTCTAATACCTTCTGGAGCATGGAGGCCTAGCTGCCTTAGATTCCTTTTGTTGATTTGTTGATAAATAACCCATCCTGTGATGCTCGCAGCTCTTTTTACTCTGGCTTTAGTTCTCCTTGGGGTTGCAAATCACTGTCTCCACACACTATCAGCTTGAGGGCAGCCCACATCTCAGTGCTCTTCTGTCTGGCCTCCTCCCAAAGCCTTTGTTTAGCCCTTCACTGCCAGATTCCCTACAGGGATCACCTTACTGTGAGGGGCTGGGGGAAGAAAGAGGGGGGACCACAACCTAATGAAGACACTTCTCCTGCGCCTGCCTTCCTGACAACTGTTGGGGGCCCTGCAGTGTCCCAGAGCCCCTCCTAGGGTCTGCAGGGACATCTTTTGGAAAAGAGCAGAATGTTGTGTCCAGTTTAAACCTGGAGGTGCTGCTTCTCTTGCTCCTCGGACACTACTAGCCTGGTCTCCATGGTGAAAGCTCATTTCTGATACAGGCTCTGCTGGACTGGTGGGCTGTTCGGAGAGGTCATTGGACCAGACTTAATAAACCAGGGGGAAAATGAATGGTAGCTGTTGAACAAGGAGGGGAGACACTGGGAGGTGATGTGCTAATGAGCTTTCACCTGGGATGTTAGGTGAAACACAATGATTAATGCTAATGCTAATGAGTTTGGTCTCGGCTTGGTGCCCTGCAGAGCTGCCATCCTGATTATGCAGCTTCATGCAAGGCACTCCAGCAGCATCCACGAAAGCTAGCCACAGGCAGGAGCAGCTGGCCAAGGCCAGGGCAGCATCCCCTCCAAAACCTCAGTAGTCTAATGAAGGGATTTGTGCCGAAGGTGGCGGAGATGGGCAACGGGGAGTGTTGGGCTTAACGCAGCCTCTCTGCCACCCGCAGACGATCCAGTTTGCATCTTCAAGCATCAGCCTCAGCCACCACACTCAGTGCTGAAGTTTCTGCAGGACATCTTTGCCAGCAAGGATACTGCCAGCATCTTCTACCACACGGACATGATGGTCCTGATAGACATCTTGGTGCGGCAGATCGCTGATCTCTCCCCTGGAGACAAGGTGCTCACAGGAACCCCCGGGCTCACTGAGGCTCTGAAAAGGAGCAATCCCCAAAGTAACTCTGCCCTCCATGGGGCCTGCTTGGTGCAGGCAAGACTGGAGTGTGGGGTGGGCAGAACATTTCTGGGTGCCCAAATCTACCTTGGGGGATGAGGAGGAAGGGGAGATTTATCCTGCCTTGGCACACAGCAGTAGAAAAGTGTGCCTGAAGAAAGATCTGCCAGGCTTCTGGTGGTCTGCTCCCTCCTCTCCAGGGACCTTTGAGAAAAGAGCCACTCTGTGAGTGGTAGAAGTAGAGTGGGATCTCTTAGTTTTGGTGCTGCAAGGGGCAGGGGAAGCACTTACGTGTGAGAGCGGGTAAAGAAGAGTGTTAGTTGCTTTGGGAAAAGTGCAGTATTCCAAAGCTGCTAATGAGTCTTAAGGAAAAGCAGGTGCCTTTGGAGTTGCTCTCTGGCTGGTCACACAGCAGCAGCTGTTCCCCTGCTCATGCTGTAATGGAGGCTGGCATGCTTGTTTATCTCACTTTAAATCTTTCATCGTGCTCTGTGTTTTTTCTCCCCTCCCACTTGGCAGCTGAGGATGGAGTATCTGTCTCTGATGCACGCCATCATCCGCTCCACGCCGTATCTGCAGCACCAGCACCGCCTCTCTGACCTGCAGGGCATCTTGCAGCGCATCCTAGGAGAGGAGGAGGAGGGGCAGCAGTGCCAGATGGACAAACTGATCATCTTGGAAATTTATAAAGAGTTTCCAGAAATCTCTCCGGGTACCAGCTAACCGCTCCTTGGCTTGGACTGGAGCTTGAACCACTTGGATCAAAGACGTCTCTTGTTGACACTTTCTCCCCATTCCCTTCCAGTACAGCTCATACCTTATATTCCTCCGTGCGAGGCCTAAGGTTTGGACAGAGTGTTCATAGCCCTTTAGAAATGCCAGCGGCAGGAGGAGCATGGGGTGCCCCCAGGGCCTGGTGCTCTGGGGACGTTAGCGTGGGCAGAACGGGGTTGGGCGCTAGCTCGAGGCTTGCGTACAAGACTTGGGACAGGAGGGTATTTAACCAGCTGGTGCTGACAGAAGGGCAGAGAGCTTGTGAGGGACTTGGCAGTCGGGATGGCTGTGTGCGTTTAGCTGCGCTGGTGTCCTGAGGTCCTGGAGCGAAAGGCCTTTGCCTTAGGGTATCACTTCTTTTCCATGTGCATCTCTCCCTGCAGTGACCAAGTGGAGTCCGCTGGTGCTTGGAAGAAGCTTTCGTAACATCTGTTTTGTTTTCTGCTGCTAGTGCCAATGTGCTGCAGCCCTGCCAAGGGAGGTAGCTCGCTCGCTGTCTAACGCCTTGCCTGGTGAGCCTTTCGTGCCCTCCTGGCTCTCAGCTTCGATTCTAGGTTACAGTCCACCTAGGGTCTTAGGTCTTATCCCAGCAGCTGCTTTTTTCAATCTGCTTTCTGTAGTGACGTTTAAATCTGAATTTCTCGCACACTCTGGCTGCCTAGAACCAACATTTGCCTGGGTGATGCAGCTCTCTTAGGAAGCCTTCGGCCCGGACGTGATGCAGAGACGTGTCCTGCCACGTGAGAGCTGCAGCTTGCCGCCTCTCTAGCAGCGCTGCCCCGGGGCCCGGAGCAGAGGGGTTGTCTGTGGCAGGGGCTCTGTTTGTAAAGCGTGTGGATTTCTTGCCTTGAGCTTTGTAGTGGCTCTGCCTCGCTGTCCTTTCTCTCCACGTGGCAGTGCTCAGAGGCAGCCTGAGCCTGGTGTCCAGTAGCTCTGTTGTGACTATGCACGAGTGTGGGGAACCATTTATATTTCTTCTAGGTTTCTAGCAAACAGGATTAACCTGTTTCCTTGTTACAGCTACAGTCACAAACTAACGTGGATCAATTAGATATTCTTGTGCGCAGTCTGGTCACTCCCTGTCCCCAGCTGTTCCTTTGCAGTATCCTGTGTAGGAGCCATTGGAAAGTGGAACTGGAAGTACTGGAAATAGTGGGCATGGTATTCTTAGCTTGTGGAAATGACACCTGAGCTCTGCCCTGCAGGCCTGGGCTCTGGGTGCTGGGGCAGCGAGGCTCAGGAATGGAGGGGATTGGCCTGGCAGCCAGGGGGTGAGGATGCTCCCAGGTCAGCCCAGGAACACCTAAAGCTTAATAACCACCCTCGTAGAGAAACCTATTTTTTCCCTGTAAAAATGTATGAATGTCAAAAGGGATCCTGTATTTTCTTAAACACTAAGTGTAACATGCAGAGGAATAAAAATGTCTTAAACTGGGCTTCTGTGAATGTGGTCCTACCTGCCCCATCCTGTCGTGCGGGGACCGAAGGGCTGGGGGTTGGCTGGGCACCTGCTGCCTGCAAAGGCAAAGCACTGGGTGCAGATCCTCGAGCGGCAGCTGCAGCCTCAGCTTTCCCATGCGTGGGCCTGCCGCCCCAGCTGCTAGCACTGCGCTGCCCACCGCGTCGCTGGAGGACGAGGAGGTGCTGCCCGCCGGGACGGGAGGGCAGGAGCCTCTGCGGGGCGAGAGCTCCACGGGACCGGGCGGCAGCGTGGGCCCCCCAAGCACCTCCACTCAAGCCGAAGGGTTTAGCGGAGCTGGACTCCCGAGCGCTTTGCTTTCTGCTCTGCACGCGCAGCCTCAGCTGGCTCCCAGCGAAGCTGCCAAGCCGGCGAGCCCACGCTGCAAGGATTTAATGGTCTGTATCGAGTGCTAATGAATCACGTTTTGGCTGCGGATGTTAGATGTGTGCCTGTTCCCAAACTGCAGCCCTGCACGCGCTGCTCTGGGGGCCGCGGCGTGGGGTGGGAGGGCAGCGGTGCTTGTTAAAGCCCCCTCTCAGCTCCAGGTGTGCAGGGAGGACAGCAGGCAAATCTGTCTCTGCTCCTCGCTGTGTGTCAGGAGGAGCTGGCCACGTGGTGCCAAGCATCGGGACTGTGTCAAACGCCTGCCAAAATACCCCTGGGTCCCAAGGTCACAGCCCAGGTCCCAGGGTCCCATCCTCGCTCCCTGCTGCTTTGCCAGTGCCTCCGGTGTTCCTGACTTGTGGCTTCTCGGTGTGACGAGATGCCAGCACAGCAGCTCTGGTGCTCCTGGGTGCTCTGAGCTCCCTGGTTCTTCCCAGCCCCCCTAAACCTGCCTCTGACACCCCACAAGTGCATGGGGCCAGGGAGGAGGTGTTTTGGAGCTGGAGCATGGCTCTCCTGATGCTCAGTGCTTCTCCCTGCAAAGAGAGCAGCACTTGCTGTCTGTACTGGATTTGGGGGCTGGTGGGGGGGGGGGGGGGCACTGTGCCTTCACAGTCCCAGGCAGGGGTGGCTCACGAGTTGGGGGTTCATGTTGCAGTGTGGGACCCGCAGCAGGCTGGTGAGCAGATCCCATCCACGCCACCGTTGCTGTGGCAGGGGGGGCTCGGGAGCAGCCCGCCAGGGAGCTGCGCTTGCTGCCGCGAAGGGCCTTAGCACATCGCAGGGAATCGAACGGCATTGCCTCTGTAAACTCATTATCCCCGAGCCTGTTCAGCAGTTCCCGTTCCGAGCGCGGGTGACAGGCGCAGATAACACGCTTGCGTTTTCGTTAGACATAATGGGCCATTATTAGCCCGGTATCTCCTCGTATCAGCGTGCTTCTATTGCCGCGTGGCCCTGACGGGTGTTGGGGGGGCTGGCGCAGGGGAAGCGATCCACTGTCTGTGACCTGCGCCTTTGTTTTATTGTCTGGAATGATTTAATTACAACTATTTTGTGGCAGTAATACCCCGATGGTTTCCTCATCCTCCCCTGAGCCGTCAGCTGGATAATTAGAACAAATAAACTTGAAAGCCTTCATAATTTTTTAAAAGCAATGCCTTTCTACCGATTGGGTTTCTTGATGGCAAATCCCGCGTTTAAAGAGGGGATGTGCAATCAAGCCAGTGGTGGAGGCTCCCGTTAACCTGGCAGGTTTCCGTGGCATGTGGGTCTTCATGCTGCCTGCCCTTTACTGGGAGCGATGGGTGTTTCGCGGGTGCGGTGGGCCGTGCTAGCCCTGGTTTCCGCTGGAAGCCCCTTTGCCCGTGGAGCAGAAACAGCAGCGCCTTGTCTTCGGTGGTCCGATACCAGCCTGCAAGCCGGGACGTGCGTTTCCCCAAAGTAGGTCACAGTGCTGGCTGTTACTGAGCAGTCGGTGCCGCGTGCAGGGTCAGGGACTGCTCTGCCCCTTGTCGTTACACTAATAGTGCCGGGAGGGCTCGGACGCGTCTCCAGCAGGGCCCAGCAGCAGCGTGGCGGGGGGACCGTAAATCACTGCAGGGCACTGCACGGTGCAGGCTGGCAGGGCTCCGTCCTGGTGAGCGCTGCTGCTGGTCGGGCTGAGCCGGAGGCGTTTCGTGGCGGCTCAGGAGTTAACAGTCGCAGATTACCCATCTTCAGGAATCCTACGGAGTTTATAAATTAATGCACCAGCTTCTTTAGAGGCTTAGAAATCCACACCCACCAGATGTCGGCTCTCAGCATTGCACAAGCACCACACAAACTTCTTTACGGCGCGTGCCAAGCTGCGCTGGCCACCACTTTGGGGGCCACCTGGCATTTTCTGTGGTGGTCCAGAGCTGTAGAGCAACCCAACTGCGCAGCCGAGGCCGGTTCTCGGGGCAGAGGGGGCAGCAGAGGCCGGGGTGACAACACGCCCAGCCGCGAGCCTGGCGTGCTCTGCCCTGCCGTGCAGCTGCCCGGGTGGTGGCCAGGCCCCACGTCTGCATTGGTGACAGTGCTGGGAGGGATGTGCTGGCCCACTGCAGCGACCACTGGCCACGTGGGTGGTTTGGGGGCTGCCAGATGTGTTTCCGCACTTGGGCTCTGCGCTCGCCTGGCGCCCACCCGGGGAGGGCTTGCTGGCAGCCAAACCCCAAATTAGTGGGCAGCATGCATTCTCCCCACCCCCCTCGTTTACATTAACGATAATTGATACGGGAACATCTGCCACCATCAGGGGAACCGAGGCTGGGTGAGAGCCGGTGGCAGTCACATTCGGCGGCAGAGTGCGGGAACAAGGGGCGTTGGGCAGAGACGGGACCAGGCGTGACACCAGGATTCGGGCTGGCACGGTGGTGACGTGGGAACGCCGCGGCCTGGTCTGTGTCCAGCACGCAGGCATTTGCTGTCTCAGTGGCGGCTGGACCTCCCTGGGGTGCCCAGGCAACAGTGCATCTCCTCCAACGCTGTCTCGCCGCACAGCCTGCGCGTGCCGGCAGCGCACGGCTCCAGAGCAGCCGCTCAAACAAGCGCTGAAGCGCGTGAATGACTCCTGCAGTGTTTGGTGCGAGGGCTGAGCGGGCAAAGGAGCCTGGTCTCCGGCACCAATCTGGTCCTGCTGCCCCATGTCATTAACTTGTTTGTCTTTCTGGGAGCTGTTCAGCCCCTGACTGCTGTACCCCGGACTCTCTCTCCTTCCCCAGGCCGCGGCCGACAGCGCTGCTTCCCCGCCGCAGAGCGCTGAGCGCTAATGAGGATGTAAACCCCTGTTACTCCTAAGCCTATTACAAGCTTCAGTGGATTAGACGGCGATATTAGTTGATTGAGATCAAACCAACAGCTAAGTTGCAAGGCTGATGTGCTAATAAACCGCCCCAATGAAAGGGCCCCGAACTGAAATTTGCTTGGAAAACAGGATTTTTTTCCCACAGATGTTGAAAAAACCCTGCAACTTTCTCCCTGGTGTTTCTTCCTTCCTGGTCAGATGGGGTTTCTGTGGGTCTGCGCCAGGGCACAAGAGTGGGTCAGGGAAATCCCCACCGTGCGCACAGAGGAGCCGAGAGGCTATGGCTGCAAGCCAGGGGCGGGTCACTGGCACCACCTGGGAGATCTTCCTCCCCGCGGTGCAGGGAAAGGGGATCGGGCCACCGGAGAAGCCCTTTCTCATGCATGTGGAAAAGCCACCGCCGAAGACGCCCAACTCAGTCGCAGACACTTGCTGATGGTCCCAACTGGGTTCAGAGGGCTCTTGAGGGCTGCAAAACTTGCACGGGAAGCATCTCCTGGAAAACCGTCTGTCATGGGGGCAGCTTTTCCATCTCGCTCCTTTAAACACCTCCTACATCCTACAGCAGCACTACCCTCAAGCCCTTTAGCCCTTGAAACGCTCCTGGCAGGTTCAGCTATGAGCTGCTTCTCCCTGGGCTCTGCCTGTTGCTGTTGGGGCATCACCACCTGAGGCTCTTGTGCTCCCTAGGGAATCACTCCTGGCCCACAGGCTCTCCGTCTCTGCCAACCAGAGGGGCCGGGGGGTCTCGCAGCCTCTCCTGCCTCCTCCTTTCTCTTGCAGGCAGAGCAGCAAAGCATGGTGGATGGCTGTCATCCAGGGAGGTGGCACGAGGATCGTGTTGTTGCTCGGCACGCAGGCAGTGCTGTGGCGGGGGTCCAGGCTGCGAGCGGAGGCTCGCGCTGAGGATGGGCGTCTGGGGATGGCGGTGTCCCATGGGATGAGCTCTCCTCCCAGCCAAGAAGCTCCAGGGCCCGCAGCCGAGGGGAGCCCCGTGCCGGCTGTGCTGTTTAAGGAGGTCCCGAAGCTGTCCGTCCTCGTGGCGACCACTATCCGTGCCATGTAATAAGATTTTGCAGGCAGGTGGGATCACCCCCCTATTTCAGTGCAGAGAAGTAAATGAAAAGCAACGTCAACTAAACAGGCCCAAAGCCATCAAGCATCCTCGCCCTTGCACAAACAGCTGCGGGCGGCAGTGGCCGCCGTTGCTGGGGCCGCAGTGCGCTTTGCGGCACAGCTCGCAGCCTCCCTGCCCGCGAGCAGCCACCACTGCCTGCACTCCCCGGGCCGGGGCAGCGGGGAAGCGGTGGCCGCCTCCATTGTGCTGGGGAGGACAACGGGGGAGGACAATGGGGCCGCAGGACAATGGGGCCGCGGGCGCCCATCACCGCAGCACTCCCATTAGCCAGCTGAGCACTGGTCTGTGCCATCACATGCCAGGGCGAGGGGTGGCCGGGCCGTACCACTGGAAGCCACCGCTGGCACCGGCATGGCCCCGCTGCGGCTGTGCGAGGCTGAAGGGAGGCGCGGGCCAGCCCTGCGCGGGGTCACCCCGGGCCCCGCTGCGCGGAGCGGCGGCTGCTCCCGCTTCCCCGCCGCGCTCGGGGCAGCATCGGGCCACGCCGCGCGCCGACAGGTCCTCGGGGCCCTCCGGACCCCGGGGCGTCAAAATCCTGCGCGCACTGCGGAACAACCCGCGCCCGCGGGGGCTCCGGGCACCTCGCTGCCGTGTTTGGGGCGATTCGGGGCAGGCATGCGACGAGGAGGAGGAGGAGGAGGAGGAGAGGAGCCGCGGCTCCCCCGGCCGCCCCGGGGCTGCCTGGGCCAGGCCGGCCGAGCGCGCCGCTCTTCTGCCCCACGCCAGGGCCGCGGCCGGGGCCGGCGCATCCCGCCCCCGGGGCTCCCCGCCTCCCCCCGAGCGACCCGACCCGACCCGGCCCGACCCGGCGCGGCGGGCGGAGCCGGGGCACTGCTGGCGGCCGCGGCGCCCGCCCTCAAGATGGCGGCGGGGGCGCGGCGCGGCGCGGGGGCGGGGCGGCGGGAGCCATGTTGGGGCTGCGGGAGGAGCCGGCGCCGCCAGGGCCGGCAGCGGCGGGGGGGGCGGCCATCGCCGCCGCCGGGCGGGGGCAGGGCAGCGGCGGGGGCGGCGCCGAGCCCAGCCGCCGTGCGCCCGGCGCGGGCGGCGCCCGCCGAGGCACCATGGCGGAGGAGCCGCCGGCCGCCCCGAGCCGCCGCCACCGGGGGCTGCCGCCGCCGCTGCTGCTGCCGCTGCTGCTCCCTTTGTTCCCCCCCGGGCTGGGGGCCGCTGCGCCGCCGCCGGGCTGGGGGCCGCCGGCCCGCGGGGGCTGCCCCGCCGCCGCGCCCTGCTGGGCGGCCGCCGCCCCCCCGGCGCTGCCCGCGCCGCCGCGCCGCCGGGCCCCGGCGCGCTGCCTGCCCCGCGCCGCCCCCCCGGGGCCGGGGCGGGGGCGGCGGGCGGCCCCCAACCGGCACCCGCTGTTCCCGCAGTACAACTACCAGGCGGAGGTGGCGGAGAACCAGCCGGCGGGGACGGTGGTGGTGGCGGTGGCGGCCCAGGACCCCGACGACGGTGAGGCGGGGCGGCTGGTGTACTCCATGGACGCGCTCATGAACAGCCGCTCGCGGGAGCTCTTCAGCATCGACCCGCGCGCCGGGCTCATCACCACCACCCAGGCCCTCGACCGCGAGAGCATGGAGCTGCACTACTTCCGCGTGACGGCCGCCGACCACGGGGCACCCCGGCTCTCGGCCACCACCATGGTGGCCATCACTGTAGCCGACCGCAATGACCACGACCCCGTCTTCGAGCAGAGTGAGTACCGGGAGACCATCCGGGAGAACGTGGAGGAAGGCTACCCCATCCTGCAGCTGCGGGCCACCGACGTTGACTCGCCGCCCAACGCCAACATCCGGTACCGCTTCGTCAACGAGCGGGCCGCCCACGCCGTCTTCGAGATCGACCCCCGCTCCGGCCTCATCACCACCAGCGGGCCGGTGGACCGGGAGAAGATGGAGAGGTATTCCTTGGTAGTGGAGGCCAATGACCAGGGGAGGGAGCCGGGGCCGCGCTCTGCCACCGTCAAGGTCTACATCACGGTCCTTGACGAGAACGACAACACCCCGCAGTTCAGCGAGAAGCGCTACATAGTCCAGGTGAGGGAGGACATACGGCCCCACACGGAAATCCTGCGCGTCACCGCCACGGACTTGGACAAGGACAACAATGCGCTGGTCCACTACAACATCATCAGCGGGAACAGCCGGGGCCAGTTCTCCATCGACAGCGTCACCGGGGAGATACAGGTGGTGGCCCCATTGGATTTTGAGGTGGAGCGCGAGTATGCCCTGAGAATCCGGGCTCAGGATGCGGGCCGCCCTCCCCTGTCCAACAACACCGGCATGGCCAGCATCCAAGTGGTGGACATCAACGACCACGCCCCCATCTTTGTCAGCACCCCTTTCCAAATCTCCGTCCTGGAGAACGCCCCCCTTGGCCACTCTGTCATCCACATCCAGGCTGTGGACGCGGACTACGGCGAGAACTCGCGCCTGGAGTACAAATTGACAGGAGTTTCGGCCGACACTCCTTTCGTGGTGAACAGCGCCACAGGGTGGATCACAGTCAGTGGGCCTTTGGACCGGGAGCTGGTAGAGCACTATTTTTTTGGGGTAGAGGCTCGGGATCATGGCTCTCCGTCTTTATCTGCCTCCGCCAGTGTCACCATCACTGTCATGGATGTCAACGACAACCGCCCCGAGTTCACCCAGAAGGAGTACTTCATCCGCCTGAACGAGGATGCAGCCGTGGGGACCAGCGTCCTCAGCGTCACAGCGATCGATCGGGACGTGAACAGCGCCATCACCTACCAGATCACAGGAGGCAACACGCGGAACCGCTTCTCCATCAGCACGCAGGGTGGGGTGGGACTCATCACTCTCTCCCTGCCGCTGGACTACAAGCAGGAAAGGCGCTACGTGCTCACTGTGACGGCCTCTGACCGCACCCTGCGGGACAACTGCCATGTTCACATCAACATCACTGATGCCAACACTCACAGGCCTGTGTTCCAGAGTGCCCACTACTCTGTGAGCATCAATGAGGACCGGCCCGTGGGCAGCACTGTGGTGGTAATCAGTGCCACAGACGATGATGTGGGGGAAAACGCCCGCATCACGTACTACCTCGAGGACAATGTCCCTCAGTTTCGCATTGATCCAGACTCTGGGGCCATCACTTTGCAGGCAGAACTGGACTATGAGGACCAGGTCACCTACACGTTGGCTATCACGGCCAAGGATAACGGGATCCCTCAGAAAGCAGACACCACCTACGTTGAAATCATGGTGAACGATGTGAACGACAACGCCCCTCAGTTTGTCAGCACTCACTACCAAGGCGTGATCTCTGAGGACGCACCTCCCTTCACCAGCGTGCTCCAGATCTCTGCCACCGATCGGGATGCCCACACGAACGGACGGGTGCAGTACACTTTCCAGAACGGGGAGGATGGGGATGGAGACTTCACCATAGAGCCCACGTCTGGGATCATTCGCACTGTCCGCAGGCTGGACCGTGAGAACGTCCCCGTCTATGAGTTGACTGCGTATGCTGTGGACAGGGGCATCCCTCCTCAACGAACGCCTGTCCATATTCAGGTTACCATTCAGGATGTGAATGACAACGCCCCTGTCTTCCCTGCGGAAGAGTTTGAGGTCCTGGTGAAGGAGAACAGTATTGTAGGCTCTGTTGTGGCCCAAATCACCGCAGTTGACCCGGATGAGGGACCCAATGCCCAGATCATGTACCAAATCGTGGAAGGCAATATCCCTGAGATATTCCAGATGGACATCTTTTCTGGGGAGCTCACAGCCTTGATAGACCTGGATTATGAGACAAAACCTGAGTACGTGATTGTAGTACAGGCCACCTCTGCCCCTTTGGTCAGCAGGGCCACGGTCCACATCAAACTCATTGACCAAAATGACAACAGCCCTGTTCTCAAGAACTTCCAGATCTTGTTTAATAACTACGTGTCCAATAAATCCAACACCTTCCCCTCAGGGGTCATTGGGAAGGTCCCGGCTTATGACCCAGATGTGTCCGATCGCCTCTTCTACACCTTTGAACGGGGAAACGAGCTGCACTTGTTGATTGTAAATCAATCGAGCGGGGAGCTGAGGCTGAGCCGTAAACTGGACAACAATCGTCCACTTGTGGCCTCCATGCTGGTGACTGTCACAGGTAGGGTGCAAAAATCTTAAAATGCCTGCACTAGTGTGATACCTTCTGGGGGCTTTGCGTGGTTCTCCTCAAGGAGCCCATTCGGCATCTCGGGGGGTTAGAGACTAGCAACAACATTTGGGTTGGGAGATGCTTTAGATCAGGAAATGTTGGAAGGTCTGGGAGTTGTAGAAGTGGGGGCTGTGCTCTAGGAGAGTGTTTTGTAAGGGGGATGAGGTTGGTGGTGGTCTGTAAGAACAAAGCATCGTTATTCAGCTATGAGGATTGTCTGTAGCTGCTAGTGAGACACCTTTGAAGGTGCTGTTGCCGGTGAAGCCGTAATGTGTGCCGTAAGATGCTGGCCAGGGACGCAGGGTGGCCTCCGGGTGGCTGAGCTAGCTGCTGCTCCTTGCTGCTGGTCCAGGGACTGGTGTGCTGCTTTGCTCCCAATCCCTGGTGACTTCTCCCTGCCAAGACCAAGTGTGCTCGACCCTGCCGGGGAGGGGAGGGATTGAACTGGGGTGTGGAGAGAGAGCCCCTGTAAAAATACTCTTCTGCTGGAGGGTGTCACTACTAACAAATGGTTCAGATCCAAATTCCAGAGTGTGGTTATGGCAGCTATTGAGGGCTGTGGTTTCTGGTGTGGCTTCTAAAATTTTGTGAATCCGACTTAGAAGGCAACTGTAACAAATCTCAAAGAGGTGCTTAAAGCACTTGCATGGTGTGTGTCGCTGGAGTATCCGAATGCAGATGCTAACCACAACTCCCCGAGGTGGCTTTGGGAAGTGTTATGGTCCCCTCCAACCAAGCTGAGGGCAGGGCAAAGATGGACCTAGGGATTTTTCTGTGAGCAGTGGGGTTTAGACCTGGAGTTCCCCCTTGCCTGAGCTTTGCCTTCACCTCCAGCCTTTCTTTGCTTGCGGATGTGTGTTCTGAAATGGAGGCATCGGTGCATCCCCCAAACCGGAGTGACTTTGGGGGAGGGAGGGTGAGAGCCCCTCTTTGCAGGTGCCGAGCGCTGAATTACCAAGAGTGCCTGGGGCTGTACGTGAATCGCGGTCTCCCCCGACCCCTGGCTGCCAGCCGACCTCCCTTTTCACCATCTCTCTTGCCCTGGCTTACGCAGCGAGGGAAGGTCTCTTTCAAGAGCTGGCGCGTGGGTTTCGCACGGGGATGTGTACGGAGCTGTCCAGCACGGCCAGCGCTGCGCGCCCGGAGATCGGGCTGCTTGGGGGTTAATTGTGACTGCGGGGCAGGCTGGCATCGGGGGCAGATGCACACACGCTGATTGCTGGAGATGGGGGGTGGCTTTGACCTTTTCAGCTTCTGCCTGAGTGTGTTTATGCAAGCCCTGCCTCCTTGCGCGCTTAACCCTGCACAAAGGCAGGAGAAAATCACGTCCTGAAGTCCTGCGTTGAGCTGCCTTACAGCAAGAGGGCCCTTGCAATTAAAGTGTCGTCATCTTCCAGTGGGAAAGGAGACTAGGAGAGGTGCGCTTGTGAGCAAGAGGAGAAGATGGAAGGGGAAGAGCCGTGCCGGGCAGAGGGGCGAGCACAGTAGAAAATGAGTCTTTTGTTGGCTTTGATAGGAGCCAGGGAGGTGGAGATCAGGTTTGTTCTTTATTTATTTATTGTTAGACGCCCCATCAGCCTCCCAGCTGGCAGCCCTGTCTGCCCTCCTGTCATAGCTGTGCACGAGAAGAGGCCGGGGGGGCAGTTTTGCAGAGCTGGTGGCCAGGAAATTCAGACCTGGTTGGCTGCATTGTTCATCCAGTGTCAGCCTGCTCGGGAGCACGTTCCTTCTGCAGGAGCCCGGCAACAATAGCACGGAGATGGGGGACCGTGAGAGTCAGCAGCTGAGGCACGGGGTAGTCCAAGGAGGGAACAGCTTCCCTGTCTGCCTGTGGGTTTTACGGTCCATTTGAGGCAAGCTGAGCCTGGAGCATAGATGGATCCTGCTAAATCACAGGGCAAGGGGCCTTTCTGATTCCCATCTCTGCTTGGCTGTGAGCTGTGTTTCTCCTCAGCTCAGGCTCATAGTGGCAGGGAAGACTTGGGCAGTCAAAAACCAGTATGATTCCAGTGGGACTGACAGTCAGTGAGAACAGCCCCAGCTCCTTGTGGGCACAGGAGCACTTGTGTCTGCTAAAAATGGCTCTTGGCCACTGAGGGTGCAAGCAGTGGGGTAGCAGAGCTGCGCCTGTGGTGAGCAGCATGGTGTGAGTCTGGTGCCTTGCATAAGCCTGGCATTGTGTTGGCTTGCAACCTTCCCAGACGGGCCTAAGAGGGCCAGACTGTCAGGCTGGTGGCGAGGGCTGAGGCCCAGCAGCGCTTGGGCCGTGGTTGCTGTGCTGCCCTTGTTCCCCTCGAGCTCTTTGTGCGCAGCCTCCCTTTAGGTCCAGAGCCCAAGAGCTTGTCGCTAGCGTTCGTACCTGCCCTGCTTCCACGCTGACCTAGGCCCCTCTTGGCTAATAGGTGGGTTTGATCTCCAGATCTTGAAAGGTGACCCAGTTATCCAAGATGTGTCTCACTTTAAATCCCAGCCTGGCAGATAAGACCCCTGGAGCACATTTGTCCCGACTTCTCTGTCTGAACATGTCAGATCCTTCTTTTCAAGTCAGGGGAGGGTCCCAGGGCTGCCTTTGTCCTTCACAACTTGTTCCTTTTGCTTCTCCTGAGAGGCCTTATCTTGGGAGCTTCTTCCCCTATTAGGACTATCACAGCGGGAGGTGCTGACCACAGAGAACGGTGTATTTTGCTTCTTGGTTAAGAAATGGCTTTGGAGTCATCTTGGTTATAATATTTTAATCTCTTAGTTTTTAGAGTTGACAGGAGAGGGACACTTACATTCTGTGCTCTTTGAGGGCAGCCAAATGTAATTCTGAGATCTCATCTGTCAGAGGATCATCAAAACCTTGAGAGATCCAATGCCCTTTGGGAAATGGTGAGCAGCACTTACCTCACCCATACTGGTCTCTTTGTTTTATTCTCTGCTTCTTTTATGCCTAGGCATTTTGTTGCTCCTCAGCCCCAAATTTGAAAGTTACCCTTGTCTGTGCCTGTGCCACCATCACTGTCCCTGTGGTGGCTGGTTGGGGTGTCCCAGGGTTGTGGCCTTGTGCTCTTCCCTTAGGTAGGCTTTTGCTCTCTAATGCTGGCTCTGCTGTTCAGAAGAGGCTAGGCAGCAATCCACTGGAGCCCATCTCTGAGCTCCTAATCCCTCCGTGTGAAATGCAGGGGCTCATTCTCCTCCTTGGGAGTCCTGCTGGTTTGTTCTTTGAGCTGAGCTGCCTTGTTCCTATTCCCTGGGGCTTCTCCTGGAAGTGTAGTTCCTCTGGGCCCAGCCCAAGCCCTTTTGAGGAGGCCTCTGTTTGCTTTCTTGCTGGACTAAGTGAAGGTCTCTCCAGAAGCTTGTCCTTGTGTTTGCTTTCCCCCCCCCTGCACAGAAGGGTCCCTTGGTGATGTTCGGATCTGTCGGGGAAATGACTGCTCGCTCTGTGGTCGGCAGAGGCGGTCACCAGGCTCAGCAGCTGGGACAGACTCGAATCTCTGCTTGTGACTCTGGGGCTATTGAGATGGGAGCGTTGGCCAGGGCTCTGCTTGGTGAGTCAGATCCTCTGGGAGCGTGGGGAGACAGGAGAGATGGGGAATCGCCCCGGAAGACCCAGGAGACCATAGCACAGCCCGCACTGAGCAGTGATTGCTGGCTCTGCTCCCTCTGGGGGGTCTGCAGCGCTGGCCTGGGAGCTCTGCTCCATTCCCAGGCAGTTGGTGTGGGCAGCCCCCAGCCGTCCCCGCTGTACAGGGGTGCTCGGGTGGCTTTCACCACACAGCAGCGGGTGCCCCAGGCCTGATCAGGCTGGGAAGTGATGGCTGGGGATCCCTGTCCCCATGTAATGATTGTATGTGTGGAGAAGCACAGCGAGGGAGGCAGCTGGGTGTGATGAACCAAGGAGGGGGTGGTGGGGAGGATTGGAGGAGTCCAGGACAGCAGCCCATCCCAGGCTGCATTGCCACCCTTCTCCCTGGGGAGTAGGGAGAGTCTGCAGCCTGTCCTGCCCCCCGGGGAGGGCTTGCTTGGACCTCTTCCCTCTGTAGCTGTCCCTCTTGCTTTTAAAGCTGGTAATTGTCAGTCTTGGAAGTGCAAACAAGATGATCTGGTGCTGCTCATCACCAGGGTTAGAGCCTTGTGTGTCCCTTCTCCTTTCCCTGTAGGCATGTTTCCAGGACACCTCGCTCTGCTGCATGAATATTCACCAGGCACCAGCTCTCCAACCACAGGATTTAATCAGAAAGGCTGAGCATTTGTGATTAAAATGCCTCCCGGGGGGTCAGTGCCTCCAGCCAGCTTTGGGTTCTCTTTGGTGCTTTTTTTCATTTGCGGAGGGTCATTTTCTTAACCATCTGCTTCCCTGTGCGTGGCGCCAACGGGGGAGACAGCCCTGGGTGCGAAGCCAAGGATGGGCAGCAGGTTATGGGGGAGCTTACGAGGGAGGGCCCTGGAGCTGGACCCTGTGCCGCCGCGGAGCGTTGGGCTGCCCATGTGGAGGGGGTGGCTCTGGCTTGTGGCAGAGCCCCTTGTCTGGGGTGAGGAGCTGTCTCGCCTGAGGACTGGAAGGTGGCCTTGGCATGGGACCCATCTGACATGCCCTCGCAGCACACGGACGGCAGGGAGGGGAGTCTGGCACCAGCTGCTAGGATCCACACCAGGGAGACCTTTGCTGACCAGCCTGGCTCCTGCTGGTGCAGCGGGGCATCTGAGAGAGGAGACATCCCCTCCGAACGACAGCCCCAGCAGCCCCGGGCCCGTCATGTGCCAGTGGCACCCTGAGCCTTTTGCGCCCTGCTGCCAAGCAGAAGGCGTGAGCAGATGTTGGGCAGCAGCTGCGGCCTGCGGGGCAGGCCTGTCTCATCGCTGCTCCCTTGCCCTCCGGGTCCATCGATCCTGGGATCACCCCTTGTTTCACCCTCCTTGATGCTGCCGCAGGGGTTTGGTTGCCTCTCCACCACGCTGGTCTTGCTCTGGCTCACAGCATGGAGCAGGGAGGCGTAGCCTTGTCACCCCAGGCTTCCCAGGGACAGGAGCATTTGGGCGTTCCTGCTGTGGCCTAGGCAGTGCCAAAGGTGTTGGGCACCCTGCAGCCCACCCTCTTCTCAGGCCGTGGCATCCTTGCTCCTCGGAGGCTTTGCTGGCCTCCAGCCTGCCCCAGAGCTCAGCATCACATTAGCGGAGGCCTAATAACAGCCATAAATCAGGCAGACGTCTGCCTGCTATTGATTGGCGCTGAGCAGCCCTCAGAGGGAGCAGAAGGTGCTCCCCTGGGCCGTGCTCCTGCTTCCGGATGAAACCATTTGCTGGAGGTGAGAGAGCGGGAGGCAGTCGGGATCCAGCCGAGCCTCGCGCTTGCCTGGGCCAGGCGAGCAAACTGCGAGGGGTGGACAAAGGCTGGTAGTTAATCTCTGCTCACTCTGTCCTGCTCCCTCCGTTTCAGAGCACGCAAAGTGCCACGTGGGAGGAGGTTTCTCATCTTGCCTCCACACGAGATTGAAGTGGTTTGATTTCAGAGGGAAGCACCCCCCCTTCCTTCAGGAGATTAGCTCCTGGGTGACCATATAGGCACCTCGGCTTTCCCTGGCGGCCCCAGCCCTGCGCGAGCCTTTATCTCCAGAGCTCCAGCACCGACGCAGAGGCTGGCGCTTGTGCTGGAATTTGCAGGGTCGCTAGAAAGCTTTCACCTTCTAAAGAGGGGGGGGAAAAGAGAGAGGGGGGGAAAAAGGGAGACATTTCAATCTTTAAATCCTCCTGCACTGCAAACTTCAAACAGGGCTGAGGGAAATCAAAAGGCGTTGCAGCATGGCAGCCACGGGGAGAGGAACAATGCAGGCCGCTTTGTATGCGAGGCTGGGAGCCGTGGGATGGGCAGGGGGATAGGTTAGTTTCTAAACCCTCCAGTCCTTCATATCCTTATGTTGAGGAGACTGGGGCTCACAGAGCTGCCAGGAAGCCTGCTGCTGCCTGCGCCAAATTGCGTTGTGTTGCATGAGATGGAGCGGTGCTGTACAGCGGCTGGCCTGAGTTTGCCAAACTCATTTCACATGTGAGCTGAACACAGTCTGGCCGTGGCTGCCCGATGGTGACAGCCTGGTCTGTTAGTCCTCCCCACGCGGCCTGGTAGCAGTGCTCATTTGCCACAGGCAACGAGCAGGCGTCCAGGGTACATCTGTGCGCAGGATTGACCACGGTTTCCGAGGGAAATGAGGAATGTGGTCATGTCTGTCTTTCTGTCTCCCTCCCGTGTCGGCTGGTGTTGGCCACGTTTGCAGCAGGGTATGGCTCTCAAAGACAGCGGGTTCCTTTGGGTTCCTGGGTGCTGGATGGGGGGGGTGAGGAAGTAGGTCTGAAATTGCATCGCTGCTAGGGTAGCTGCCGTGGGGGGAGCGGGGTGGTTGTCTGTCCCGGCTGGCACTGTGTTGCCTGGCCGACCCCCACATGTACAGCGCGAGTGCCTCGTCCAGCCGGGAGCTTGGGCATGGGGGAGCTGAGGGCTGGTGTCGGGGCACAGGGGAAGACCGGAGGTGGCACGAGACTGGGCCCACGAGGAGGTGCTGTATTTCTGTGGCCCTCATGCCCGGGGGTGGCACCTCCACCCCAGAAGCAGCTGCCTTTTGCGGCAGCCTGGGGGACACAAGCAAAGGGGTACTGAGGTCCCAGGTGTCTGGCAAAGCACTGGTGGCTGTGAGACTGTGTGAAGCTCAGCTAGTCACCGGGAGCAGTGTTGGGCCAGGAGGCAACCCCTGGGGCTCGCCGCAGGCCCAGCTGCCGGCCTTCGCTAGCCAGGTGGCTTTGCACAGACTGTCCACCTTCTGTGGGGCTCATCACTGTGGCTGCTGGTGGCTTCATAGGATCTGGTCTCCTGAGTATGGGGCATGTTGGCACTTTGGTGGGCTTAAAGTTGGGGGTAAACTGCTGCTAACAGCCAAAATCCTGGAAGAGGACGGACAGGCAAGTTGGCAAGCTGTGCGTGCGGGTGCACACACCCACGTGTTCATGCCTCGGAGACCGCTCGCACGGTGCAAGATCCCAAGGGGGAGGGAGTTTGTTTCCAAGGAAAATAAAGATTAAAGAGAATTAAACAAACCGGAGATGGGATGAGGGAGGAAGAGAAGGGGAGCAGATGGTGAGAAGGGGGGAAGCAGGGAGATGGGCACAAAAGCCGTGGAGACCCTAGGGGACAGAGGAAAGAAAAGGCAGGAAGAGAGCGCAGGAAAGGCAGCACGGAGGAGTCAGATGGGAGGTCAGGGCACCGCGGGGAAGTAAAGCACCCCGGGCCTTGGCATCAGCTCCTGTGTTTGCTCAGCCTCCTGCTGGGCCTCTCTTCTGCCTGTTTCTTTCCAGCATCCCTGTTCATGGGAGCTCAGTTTGCTGCCTAGATCCAGAATGGGGAAAACCTGAGGGTTATCTCAGTGGAGAGCCTGAGGCATGGGAGAAAGCGTAACCACTCAGAGAGCTCGCCCTTGAGCCCAGCGAGGTGAGGGTGGGTGGCAGCCTGCTACCCTCCCTGTGTCATGGCTCCAAGCTGCCTCCAAGCTACAGCTGCCCCAGCTGAGGACTCAGACCTTTTGCGGCTGCACTGGGCTGGGAGGCCCTGCCCTGGGGTGGGAGGGAGGAGGACCTCCAAGCAAGACCCGCAGCATGTCCCTGTTCCCTCCTGCAGACGGGATCCACAGCGTGACAGCCCAGTGCGTCCTGCGGGTGATCATCATCACGGAGGAGATGTTGGCCAACAGCATCACGGTGCGGCTGGAGAACATGTGGCAGGAGCGCTTCCTCTCCCCACTGCTGGCCACTTTTCTGGAAGGGGTGGCCACCGTGCTCGCGACACCCAAGGAGGACGTCTTCATCTTCAACATCCAGAATGACACAGACGTGGGCGGCACAGTGCTCAATGTCAGCTTCTCGGCCCTGGCACCGCGGGGTGGGCACTACTTCAGCTCAGAGGAGCTGCAGGAGCAGCTGTACATGAAGCGCATGGCACTGACAGGTGCCTCCATGCTGGAGGTGCTGCCCTTTGACGACAATGTCTGTCTGCGGGAGCCCTGCCAGAACTACATGAAGTGCATCTCCGTCCTCAAGTTTGACAGCTCGGCCCCCTTCATCGCCTCCCCCTCCACCCTTTTCCGGCCCATCCACCCCATTGCTGGCCTGCGGTGCCGTTGCCCTCAGGGCTTCACTGGGGACTACTGCGAAACGGAGATCAACCTCTGCTACTCCAACCCCTGCCTCAACGGTGGGGTCTGCACCCGCAAGGAGGGGGGCTACACGTGTGTCTGCCACCAGCCCTTCAGCGGTGAGTGCCGTGGCTGGGGCACGGGTGGGGGCTCCCTGGGTGAGCTGGTCTCCTGGGGTTGCTGTCTGTCCTGGGCAGCTTCTGCGTTGGGATGGTTGGGACCTGCTAGGTCAGGTACTTCACACAGGTCTGGATTTGTGAGATGTGGCTTGCCCTGGAGCTCAGGACAGTTCACGCCACGGCAGGGCGCTCTCCCCAGCCCAGCTGCGGGTGATGGAGCCCCTCGCTGCGGCCTGCCGGGCCGCAGAGGTCTGGCTCTGCTCCCTGCGCTCGCTGTTTCCATAGTGCTGGATGCACAGGGCTGAGGTTGCTATAGAAATGTCTCGTAAGTAGGTGCCACGGAGGACTCTTGAGGACTCTGGCTACCACCTCCTCACCAGGACAGCTTTGTCCTCGGAGCAGGAAGACAAAGCTGTGCCCAGACTGGGATGCATGAGACCAGGACTGCCCGGGGCAGAGCTGTCACAGGGAGCTGGGGGTGCTGGTGGCTCTCCTGACGACTCTGGTCTTGCTTGGCAAGGGCTGGTGCTCTTGGGGTCCTTATGTTTAACTCTGGTGAACCCACCATTTGGGAGGGGGAGGCTGGGCCCAGCTGCCCCACCAGGGAGGATCTGATACAGGTGGGCACAGACCAGCTGCGGGTGAATCCCTGGGTGGGGAAGCCAGTGTCTTCTTGCCCCAAGCCCCCACCAGGCTGTGGAGACCCGTGCCTATGCCTGGCTACTGTCAACGAGGGGCGAGGGAAGGTGGCCTGTGGCTACGAGGAGGGAGCAGCCCTGCCGCGCTCTCCCTGCCAGCAGGCACTGCACGAGGCAGGGGAGCGCGGCAGCAGATGGCTGCGGTGGAGCCGCTCTCCCGTCGGTGGATCCTGGTGAGATAAGCAGAGTCAGTGGTAATTAACCCCCGGCATTTGAAGCGTGAACAGCCATTAGCAGAAGGGTTAATGAGCTCGTTTCCCTGTCACTTCATGCTGTCTCCGCATCCTCCCCATGTGCCACCGAGCAAGTAATGGGAACAGGGCCTGGGGCGCAGGATTGCAGCTGAGCGGTTCTCTGCGCGCTGCGGGGATGGCATGGGTAAAGAGGCTGGCTGCACTGCCATCCAGATAGCTGTGGAGATCAGCCCGTCCCGAGGCATTTTGGATGGGGGGAGTCGAGCCCAGCTTCTCACCTCTCCACCCTTGGGACTTTGCCCAGCCCTGTTGTGACAAGTCCCCTCCTGTCCCATTCTCACATCATCCTGGTCCAAACTTGCCCCTTCTGCTGGAGTTGGGGTCCCATCAGCGCAGGTGCTAGGGCCTCCCATTTCGCCCCCCCGCCAGGCGAGAACTGCGAAGTGGACAGCCGCTCGGGGCGCTGCACGCCCGGCGTCTGCCGCAACGGGGGCACCTGCACCAACGGCGCCGACGGGGGCTTCCGCTGCCAGTGCCCGGCGGGCGGCTTCGAGGCGCCGCTCTGCGAGGTGTCCACGCGCTCCTTCCCGCCGCGCTCCTTCGTCATGTTCCGGGGCCTGCGCCAGCGCTTCCACCTCACCCTCGCCCTCTCGTGAGTGCTCTCCTGCCTCCGCGTCCCGCCCCGTCCCCGTGCTGTGATGCTGCCCTGCGCGGCCTGTGCCGGTGCGTGCCGTGGGAGAGCGGGCATCTCTGCCTGCTCCCGGTGCACACCCTGCTCCTTCTCTCACCCCAGGTTTAGCACTCTGGAGCCCAGCGGCCTCCTGCTCTACAACGGGCGCCTGAACGAGAGGCACGACTTCCTGGCGGTGGAGATCATCGAGGGGCAGCTCCAGCTGAAATACTCCACAGGTAGGCTTGGTCCTTCGCGTCATGGGATGTGTGCCGTGGGAGCTGGCGAAGGCCTGCTCTGAGCCGGCCGAGCTCGGTGCAGCCTCGAGCCCATGGTAAGGGGGATGTGGTTGGGAGGGAGGGAGATGAGGACCCTGTTGGGAGGGTGTTCATTATCCCCTCAGCCCCAGCCCCGCTGCATCGTGCCACTGCTGTTCCCGCTGCGGGCTTCCTGAAGGGCATCAGGATCAGCTGCTGGGGGTGCTGGGCCCTCGTGCTAACACCTGGGGGGACGGCGTTGCTCTCCTCTCCCCGTGCACAGTGCCGCGTGGCCATCCCGCCACTGCCCTGGCTCTGCTGAGCTCCTCAGGATTTCGCCCAGCAGCAGATAGGTGGCCGGGAAGATTATGTATGAGGGAGGTTTCTCTTCCAAGGCCTCTGCTAGAAAAATAGCAAGCTGGAAAGCAGTGCCAGGTGGGTGACTGATGACAGGGATGTCCCCTGCACTGATATTGAGGGTCCCATCTGTCAGCTGGAGGGAAGGAGCCTGACAGCATTCAGCTGATGGCTCGGCCGGAGCAAACAGAGCCTCTTTCTGCTGATGAATCGAGGGAGTTTATCCAGGGAAGGACTGGGGTGATGAGGCATGGGGAAACCATCCCGGGGTGGAGTGAGGGGCTCTGTAGGGGTCGAGGGCTGGGGTGGGGCCGGACGCACGATGCCAGGCACACCGGATGGCAGCCAGCAAAGTGCAAGGAATTCAGCCTGGACCGAGACAGCTGTCCTGGGGTCCTGGGGGCTGCTAGCTGCCATCCCCAGGGCTGTGGTTTCCCTCCTGCCCTGTTCCTTGCACAATGCCACGTCAGGCAGGGACAGTGCGCCGAACTGGTGTCTTGGAATCTGTTCTGCACCCCGTGCAAGGCTGTTTGCAGTGCGACGTGCTTGTAAGAGGGGGCAGCACATCGTTTAATCCCTGTCCCTGCAGGAGAGTCGAGCACAGTGGTGAGCCCGTACCTGCCCGGGGGTGTGAGCGACGGGCAGTGGCACACGCTGCAGCTCCACTACTACAACAAGGTACGTGTGCCCCTGCCTGTCCCCCCATGCGCATGGGTCTCTCCCCATGGGGCCATTTGCTTTTGTGGCACAAGCGGCTCTGATCCTCCTTTTCTCCAGCTCTGCCCCATGGGGTAGGCAGAGAGCATTATCTGTCCTGTGCGATGGGTGCAGCGGAGGACACAGCTGGGCATAGAGAGTAATTAGCCCTGAAGACCAGGCTTGGAGGCCGCGGCAATGTGCTCCGTGCTGTGTCCTCAGCAGTGTCTGTCTCCAGCCCTGTTTGCTCTGCTTGGCCAGAGACATCCCTTGGGGTTCGCTTGTGCGTGTGGCAGCGGAGCAGTGCCTGGGCCACAGCCCTGTCGCTGCTGTTGTGTGAGGCTGTCTGGGGGGGGACATGTGCCTCTAATGCCTGGCGTTTGGTTTCAGCCCAAGGTCAGCACCCTGGGAGTGGTGCAGGGCCCCTCCAAGGACAAGGTGGCCATCCTGACAGTGGACAAATGTGATGCCTCGGTGGCCCTGCAGTTTGGCAGCGAGATCGGGAACTACTCCTGTGCTGCGGAGGGCGTGCAGTCCAGCTCGAAGAAGTGAGTTCCTTGGGGATCTGCTGGGCACAGCTGGGAGGGGGAGAGGAGCAGGACACCTAGGTTCCCAGTGGAGTCAATCTGTCACATCTGGCAGAGCTGTAGTTCCAGGTCCTTGGCTGCATGTGCCTGTCCCTGGGGAGATGTCCCCTTCCAGCCTCTCACAGAGGAGAGCTGGCTGGCCGGCCTGAGGCCATTGTGGATCTTACACCTCTGGGCTTCTCTCCTTGCAGGTCCCTGGACCTCACAGGCCCCTTGCTCCTTGGAGGGGTTCCAAACCTGCCTGAAAACTTCCCCGTCACTCACCGGGACTTTGTGGGATGCATGAGGGACCTGTACATCGACAGCAAACGCATTGACCTGGCCTCCTACATCGCCAACAACGGAACTGCTGCAGGTACCCTTGCTGGGCCCTGCCCTGCGATTTCCCCCTCCTGCTCACCCCGCGGCACTGCCGGGCTGCAAGAGCGACATGGCAGTATGGCCGGAGCCGAGCAGCTTCCCATGGGAGGGGGGCTAACGGATCCCCCTAAATCAGCCAGCCCCCACCCCAGCTAATGTCCTGGGAGTGTCTCCTGATCCTGTGTGCCGGGCCGGCAGAGCCAGCCTCTCTGGAAGATGCTGCCAGGAGTCGGACCAGCTCTGCAGTGTCTTTCTCCCGACATGAGGAGCAGTGACAGTGCCTTTATGCTTGTCCCTGAGCAGGCAGGGCCTGTGCTGAGAGGCCCAGCGGCTGTGCCTGCCCCTTGGCAGCCAGGGGAAGGGCCATGGGGGGCGGTGGTGTCTCCCCATGCTGGCTGGGGGAGGTGGAGAGGAGGTTGAGGCTGATGCGGGTGACTTTGATACCTCCAGGCTGCCACGCCAAGCACTCCTTCTGCGACTCAAGTCCCTGCAAGAACGGCGGCACCTGCTCCGTCAGCTGGGGGACCTACTCCTGCCTCTGCCCTGTTGGCTTTGGGGGCAAGGACTGCCGCCACCGTGAGTGAGCGGGGGCTGCTGGACGTGGGCAGGGTGGGACATGGTGCTGGGATTGCTGTGAAAGCAGGGTGAAGGGGACCTGTGAGATGAGCTAGGTATGTTGTCACTGCATTTAGTGCTCTGTGTATAGTGTCACCAGCACTTGGAAAATTGCTGTGCCTGGAGCCATGGCAACTCCGAGATCAGGGAGAGCAGTACTGCTGCAGGCAGGTCCTGGTGTCACTCAGCCAGCAGCATGTGCTACTCACTGTCCCTCCTGAGTCTGCAATGGCTGTGGCCTTTGCACTGCAATCAATATGTGAGGAAAAGCCCAGAGCAGAAGCAGACAGTCCCCATCCTTCCTCCTCACCTCCGCTTTCCTTTCCAGCCATGCACCATGCCCACTATTTCCAGGGCAACAGCATCCTGACCTGGGACTTTAAGGCAGATGTGAAGATCTCAGTGCCGTGGTACCTGGGGCTGGCATTTCGGACGCGCCAGCCGGACGGGGTGCTTCTGCAGGCTCATGCCGGCCAGTACACCACCCTGCTGTGCCAGGTAGGGCCGTGGCCCCAGCCTCAGCTACAGCACCCATGCCCCAGGCTCTCCTGCCACCCGCCCAACGAAAGCGGGAGGGCTCCAGCCCAAGCAGTGGGTGGTTGTGGGGAGAGGTGTTTAGCAGGGCTGGGCCCTCCTCCCCATGCCCAGAGCTCACAGGAGGGTAGGTTGGAAGTGGCCAGAGGTGGCCAGGGCTTTGCTGACTGCTGCCATTGCTGGTTCCCTCTCTGCAGCTGGCTGGGGGCCTGCTCTCCTTCATGGTGAGCAGGGGGTCTGGGCGCAGCACCAGCCTCATACTGGATCAGCTGCGGCTCAGCGACGGGAGATGGCACGACCTCCAGCTGGAGCTGCGGGACGTCCGCAGTGGGCGAGACTCACGCTACATCATCACCCTCACCCTGGACTTTGGGCTTTACCAGGTATGAGTGGTGGGGACGGCAGCCCCAGGACAGGAGCTGTGGGGATGCTCTGCATACGTGGGCCTGGTCACGCCTTTGTGCCCTTAGGGCGGGCTGGCACCTGCAGGCTGATGGGGCAGGGATGATGCCAGTGGCCCCACGTTACTCCTCTTCTTTCTGCAGGACACAGTGGTTGTTGGAAACGAACTGCACGGCCTGAAGGTGAAACACCTGCATGTGGGGGGAATCCTGAGCTCTGGCGAGGTGCAGAACGGGCTGAGGGGCTGCATACAGGTGAGTCCATTGCTCTGAGCCTTCCCACCACAGAGAGATGGAAACGCAGGTCTGGCAGTTACTGCGAACATCTGTCCTGCTGGTGACACTCACCCTCTGAGTGTTCAGGGGTCCGAGGTGCTGTGGGGATCCATGTGCTAGCACAGCAGTAGGTGATGGGAGGTGGCTGCCCTCAGGGGCTTGGGGAGGGCAGGAGAACAGGGGCCTCGCGTGTCTGCCCCGGCTTCACTGTGAATTCCTCTCCTGTGTCACAGGGCGTGCGACTAGGTGACAGTGCCACTGGGACTGCGCTGCCCAAGCCCAGCCATGCCCTGAGGGTGGAGGCTGGCTGCAATGTGCCAAGTCCCTGCGACTCCAGCCCCTGTCCAGCCAACAGCATCTGCAAGGACGAGTGGCAGAGCTACTCCTGTGTGTGCCAGCCAGGTAGGGCCGGCAGCGCTCTGCCACCCTTTCGCTCTCCGCACTGTGTGTCTTCTCCTTTGGCCTTTGTGACTCCCGCAGCCTGGCCCATGGCTGCTCTCCTGCCCTCCCTTGGGCGAGTCATTTGCCCAGAAATTCCCTCAGATGCTCTTGTTGCTCTGACCCCTCTCTGGGGGAACATGCTTGCTTTATATGGTGCTCTGTGTCCATGCCTCAGGGTACTATGGAGGGGACTGCGTGGATGTGTGTCACCTGAACCCCTGCAAGAACAAGTCAGTGTGTCGCCGCAAGCCGGGCTCACCCCTGGGCTACGTGTGCGAGTGTGGAGGGAACTTTTTTGGGCAGTACTGTGAGCACAGGTGAGATGTGGGGCGCAGGGCAGGGCCCTGCCCTCTGGAGCCTGGCTCTGTGCCACCTTCCCCTCCCAGCCATGCAAGCGGGGGCCCCTTGGTGCCACCCTGCTCCTTGTGAGCTGCTGGGTGGCTTGGCTGGTGTGCGGCAAAGAGGCCCAGGGAATTTGGCTCTTGTAACATCAGGGTTTTTTTCTCCCTAGGATGGACCAGCAGTGCCCAAAGGGCTGGTGGGGGAACCCCACCTGTGGGCCATGTAACTGCGATGTGAACAAGGGCTTCGACCCTGACTGCAATAAAACCAACGGGCAGTGCCACTGCAAGGTGAGGGGCAGCTGTGACCCGTGGCCCGCCTGCGCCCCTAGAGCCCTGCTTGTCCCCCCATGCTGTTCCTTGTCCTGGCAGCTGCCAGGCCCTGCTTTGTGCTCCTGGCCTACAGACAAGGAAGGCCTGGGTGCCTCTGGGCTTGGTCCCTGCCCAGCACTGCAGTGTGGCCCCCCTGGCCCAAGGAGGTGACAGTGGGGTGCTTGCAAATGGGCATATCTGTGACAAGTCTCTGCTGAGCTCATGTGCAGCCCTGTGAGGAGAGCCTGGCCCTTTTCTTCCCCTGCCTGTGCCCTAGCACTTCCCCTGTCTCTGCTGCCGTCCCCACGGCTGTCTGATGTCTGTGCCCCTCTCCCCCCAGGACTTCCACTACCGCCCAAAAGGCAGCGACACCTGCCTGCCTTGTGACTGCTACCCCGTGGGCTCCTCCTCGCGCTCCTGTGACAAGGAGACGGGCCGGTGCCACTGCAGGCCCGGCGTCATCGGGCGCCAGTGCAACAGCTGTGACAGCCCTTTCGCCGAGGTGACGCCCAGCGGCTGCGAGGGTGAGTGAGGCGCGGCGGGGAGCTGGCGGTGCGGGGCTTGGCATAAGCCATCTCCGCCTGTAACCGGGCCCCTCGGGGGGTGTGTGTGTCCACAGTGCTCTACGACGGCTGCCCCAAAAGCCTGAAAGCAGGTGTGTGGTGGCCCCAGACCAAGTTTGGCTTCTCGGCTGCGGTGCTGTGTCCCAAAGGCTCCTTGGGTGAGTGAGGGATGCGATGGGGAGGGGAGGGGAGAAGCTGGCTGAAGTGCTGGGGCTGTAGCAGCCTTGGCAAGATCACCCCCTTCTAGCACTGTCCCGGTCTCGCCTAGCTGGGCTGGAGGGCTGGGAGAAGGAAGATGGAGGAGAAAATACTCCAGCCTGGGGGAGAATAGGGGAGTCGCACGGGGCTGGGAGCAGGCCACGGGATCTAGGCCCTCTGTCTCCACCTTTTCCCCGCTGATTTTTGGTTTCAGCGGGTCTGAGCCTGGGGTCAGGCCTGGAACGGCAGCTCGGCGCCCCAGCGCCTCGCTGCTGCGCCGCCCTGCCCTCGGTGGCACTGTGAGGGTAGCAGGGCACAGCGTGGCATTAGGTGAGTGTCTCAGACAGAAGCCACAGCCCGAGTTGGAGGAGGCAGCCCATGGTGATGGCAAAGGTGGCAGCAGGGTGTGCGGGACTGTAGGGCAGCGCGAGCCCCAGGGGACAATACAAACCCTGTCCTTCTCCAGCCGTTCGCCCCAGGAGGAGGCAGGTTCGGCTCCTAACTGTTGTCGCTTCTCTCCCCGGTTCTCTCGCCCTCCGTGCTCAGGTTTGCGGGGTGCAGGTAAGGTTGTTCCCACCTCCTTCCCCCTATGTTGCAAGGGCTGTGCCGCGTGGCTTTCCCTCCCCACTCCCTGCCTGGCACCCCGCACAGCCCTGTGCTTTCCCTGCTGCTTCTGGAGCTGCTGAGTGTCTTCCCAGCGCTTTGCCTGCCCTCACCGCTCCCACGTGCTGCTTCCCTGCTCCTGCCACACTCACCAGCACAAACCCAGCTGCAGCCGCATGCGGCCCCTGCCACCCCCTGTCCTTAGCCTGCAGCCCTGGCTCCGGGCGGCCCGGGGAGGCTGCAAAGCAGGGTCTGCGCTCTGCTCCCTGCTGGGATGGATACTGGCTGCCCTGGGCTGATCCCTGCTTGCTTAGTCCGGGGTGAAGAAGCTGGTGGTGTGCTGTGTGCAGCTGGCTGGGGAGGCAAGGTGGGGGGAACGGCCGAGGGCTGGAGGAAGGGGGAGCTGTTTGGTGTGATTGAGCTGGGACGGGGGCAGGAACTGCTGGGGACGCTCCGTGCAAGGGCCTGTGCCTGCTGCCCAGCTGGCAGCGGGAGGCAGACGGACCCAGGGCTGGATCCTGCCTGGGGCACAGCAGCTGAGCCAGGCCACGGGCGCCGGAGAGGAAGGGCTGTGCTCTCCCTGGGGAAGGCCGGCAGCGTGGAGGCTGCTCCCAGCTGCAATGCTGCTGATCCCAGTGTTAATTCCCAGGGGAAAAGGTGGCCAGGAAGGACAGCTGCGAGCTGGAGATGGCAGCACAGAGCAGGATAGCACTAGGGCTTTTCTGAGCAGGAACTGGAGTCTACTCCAGCCTTCCTCTCTTCTCCCTGGGCTTGCTGCTGCCCTCCCCAGCCCTAGGTGAGGTCCCCTGCCCTGGCCCCTTCCCTGGGAGGGCCTGGCTCACAGTCCTGCTGGGTGCAGTGGGGTCGCCCTGGTTTCTCTTATTCAGGGTATGCATGGTAATGCTGCCCGTGCAGGACACTGCTCTTGGTGTTGGCAGCGCTCTTTATGGTGGTTAATAGCTGATCCCTTTGTGGCTGGTATCGCTGTTGTTGTCCAGTGGTGCTGGGACCCCAGCCAGGGATCGGGGCCTTGGCTGGATATTGCACCCACACTGCTGAACAGGTCCTCCTCCATCCTGCTTGGCTCCAGGGGCTCGTCTCCGAGGCAGGTTCTCCAGCCCCACTGTCGGGTATCATCTTCCTGGGGCAGCCTTGCCCCACAGAGAGGAGCACAACCTCAGCAGGCATTGCAGGCTGGCAGCTGGGGGATGCTCAGGACCGTGTGGGCTCTAGCAGTTTGGGATCAGATGTGCCCTGAGACAGACAGACACATCCACACCAGGAATCAAAGTCTTCTCCAGGCCAAGTGCTGCCAAGTCACTTCTTTCCTCTTTGCAGTCCTCTGTGGTGGAGCCTGGTGTGCTGCAGTCCTGAACCACACGCAGCAACCCAGCTCGTGGTGGGAGGGGTGGGGTTAGCCCAGGCCGCAGCTTCCAAAGACCATGCAGATCAAGTGTGCAACAGGCAGCGCTGGCTCAGAGCAGGATGGCAGCCCCTGGATGTTACGGGACCTCCCTGGCACTTGCCCGTGCTGGTCTTCAGGGTTAGCTGGTGCAGAAGGTTTCTGCTGGGGGATGCAGTGGGGGAGCTGTGTATCCTGTGCCAGATTTCAGACTTGTCATTCCCCCTGGTTTCAGGCGCAGCCGTCAGACACTGTGATGAGGAGAAGGGCTGGCTGGAGCCAGATCTCTTCAACTGCACTTCGCCTGCCTTCAAGGAACTCTCCATGCTGGTAATCTCCTCGTAGGTCTGCAGTCCTGACAGGGCAGGAGCAATACAAACTAGAGCTCGCTGCCAGATTTCAAAGAGCTTGACTCTCCCAAGGCACCTAGAGTAAGAGAGGGCTTTGCCACAGTGCTCAGCACCTTTCTCTTCTCATCTCCTGCACCAAACCTGTCTGTGGGGCATTGATCTGAGCTGGAATTTACTTTCATTTAGTCTGATCTCTGGGTGTCGCTATCAGAAATGACCTGTGTCCTTCCCCCCCATCCAGTGTTTGGGAAAACAAATACCCTGAGCAGAGCTGTATTATTTGAAGCTGGTGGGATGTCTGGTCCATGAGGTGTCTGTAGCCCCCAGACTCTTGTCAGTGACAAATCCCTCTGAAATACCTGGGCAGATTTACTAACACTCACCTCTGACCTAGGCTGAATGCTTAAAGCAAGTAGCTGACCTAAAGCCAGGAGAGTTTCCCAGAGAAGTATTGCCCTGTCCTTTCTCTCCTCTCCCTGGCCTCTGTCAGGAATGGTACTGAGTTAGCTGGGCCTGGCCCAGTTAATGCACTGGGATGTTGCTGGAGGCTGGTTGTCTCCAAGAGATGCACCCTGTCCCAGTGGCCACCACTGTGAATGTCCTCAGCTTGTGTCATGGTTTCAGAGACTGTCTCTGGGCCAGGGGGCCTGCAGCATCCCAGATCCTGCTCCCTTGGAGCTGTGGTGCGTTCTAGGGAGGAACCCACTCAGTGTTAAATCCTCTTCTTCCTCCCTGCTGGCAGCTGGAGGGCTTGGAGAGGAATGAGACTGAACTCAACACAATTGAAGCCAAGAAGCTGGCCCACCGGCTCCGGGCTGTGACAGACCACATGGACCACTACTTTGGCAATGATGTGCACATCACCTACCGTCTGCTATCCCGCCTCATGGCCTTCGAGAGTCGGCAGCGCGGCTTTGGCCTGACAGCCACGCAGGATGCCCACTTCAATGAGGTGGGTCCTTCCCTTGAACCTGGGTGGCATCTCTGCTGCTGCTGCGCTGTCTCAGCTATCCTGAGCCTGGGTCTCTGTGGGGATCAAAGAGATGGTGAGACCATGTCAAGGGTGCTGGGTCCATGTCCAGGCTCCCCTGTACTGCACAGACATCGATCCACTGGAGCGATACCAATAGGGACTGGAGTGCAGGATGAACGAGGAGAAGCTGAGGGAGCCAGCTTTGCTAAGCCTGGGGAGAGGAAGGCCAAGAGTGGTCGTATTGCTGTCTTCAACACCCTAAAGCAGGGATGCAGAGAAGACAGAGCCAGGCTCTTCTCAGAGGTGCCCAGTGAAAGGGTGAGAGGGAGCAGACACAGGTTGCAACAACGGGTGCTGTGATTAGGTATAAAGCAAGCTGTTGTCCCCATGGCGGTGGTCAGACCTCATAGGGCCCAAATATAGGGGGAAGCTCCATCCTTTGAGATAGTCAAAATCTGGCTGGCCGAGGCCTTGATCCAGGTGGCCCTGCCTTGGGCAAGGGTTGGACCAGAGACCTTCAGGTCCCTCCCCACCTTAGTTGCTGTGTGAGCTGGGGATGACTGAGGGCAGGGGGTGCCATGTCTCCGTGGCAGAATGGGCAGATGGTTGATCTTTCCTTTGTATTAGACTGTGGGTTGTGAGCCTGAGTCAAATGAGCGTGAGACAAAGCCCCAAGCAGGCTGCGAGGAGGCTCCCACCTCTTCCAGTCAGTGCTGGGTCAGGCACTGGCTGATGACCTTTGAGAAGGGTGGCCTGTTGTGGGAGAAAGTACCCCTCTTCCCTGTGTCCTGGCACAGCAAGGTGGGCAGAGGGCACAGCTCTGACAGCCTGGGGGTGGTCAGGACGCAGCCCTAAGGCTCTGGCCCCCTCACCCCCTACTCCCACATCTCTCCGGTGCAGAACCTGCTGCGCGCGGGCAGCTCCGTGCTGGCGCCCGAGAACCGGGAGCACTGGGCCATGCTGCCGTACAGCGAGCACGGCAGTGCCAGCCTCATGGAGCAGCTGCGGGACTACTCGGGCACGCTGGCCAGCAACATGAAACTCACCTACCTCAACCCCGTCGGCGTCATCACCCCCAACATCAGTGAGTAGGAGCTGGCCGGCCGTGGGGCCCAGCTGCAGCGGTGTGGAGCCACTTTTTCATTTAAAAAAACTGGGCTGAAATCAGGGTTTTCCCCTGTTTGTTTTTTCCTCTTCTCACCTGGGCAAGCTTTGTGTTGACAAAGGACGCAAAGTGATGAGCGAAGGGCAGTGCTGCTGAATGGGAAGATGAGTGAAGGGGATCTTAAATGCAACATATGTTTGAGCTGCTTATGAAAGGTTAGCCCCCATGTTAAGGGAGCAGCTGAGGCTGATTTGTGTGTAGCTGTGAGTTTATCAGATCTCACAAATGTGAGAGTGAAGCAGGGAGAGGTCCTGGTCCTGTCTCTCCCTGGAGCAGTAGGCACACCACCGAGAGCCAGCAGAGCCTGGAGTGCGCTGCACTCTCCCAGTTTGCCCCCAGTCCTACCTGAGTCTCTGTGAAGCAGCTGCAGGGCATGGTGTCAGAAGCAGCCTGTCCCATGGCAGAGCAAGATCTGGGCTGGGAAGGAGCACTGTGAATTTTGAGAATGTCACATCATGCCCAAATGCAGGGGATGCATCTGCATCCCTGCCTATGGCTTGTATACTCCCTTTGCCAATGGCCTCAAACCCAGGATGCCCTGGAGCATGGTGCTCTCCAAGTGGCTGTCCTAGAGCTGGCTTTCATCCTCTCACTCCTCTGCAGTGCTGAGCATCGACCGCATGGAGAACCGCTCCCACGTCCGCCGGCGCTACCCTCGCTACCACAGCAGCCTCTTCCGGGGGCAGCCCGCCTGGGACCCCCACACCCACGTTGTGCTGCCGCTCTCTGTGCTGAGCCCCCCGAAGGCTGAAGGTGAGCGTGTGAGCATCCCTCAGGGATCAGCATGGGCAAGCATGGCTGGCAGGGGACGTGTGCCTCTGCTGAGACCTGGCTCTGTCTGAGATCTATCAGTCACCCCCAGAGCTCAGAGCTTCTTGCTCCCTCCCAAAGGCTCCTGGTGGCCTTGCAAGCCCTGGGGCCCTGCTCCTGCTGGCAGAGCCCAGCACTGCTTCTCTCTGAGGTCCTAAGCAGCCCAGGGCAAAGCTGGTGGAGAAAAACACCCAGATCCTGTGGGCTAGGGAGTGCGAAAGGCACTAGCCTCCTCTTCCAGTCTGGCCAGATCAGGGCACCACTTGGGTGCCCCCTTGACAGGCAAGGCTGCACTCGGGCCCTTGGGGGTGATGTGTGGGGCCATTCTCACCATCCCTTGTGTCTCAGCTGCCCCCACGGCAGTGCCCACCTTTGCCGGGGGCGAAGGGAACTACACTGTGGAGAGCTCCTCTCCGAGGCAGGCGCTGCCAGAGCCTGAGCCCGCACTCACCGTGGTCATCCTCATCATGTACCGCACGCTGGGGGGGCTGCTCCCTGCACGCTACCAGGTGGATCGCCGCAGCATCAGGTACGTCCCACTCACCTTTGTCCTCCAGGCAGCAAGGACTGCAAGCAGCAGCACAGGGAGGCTGTCTGGACTCTGCTTTGCTCCTTCTCGCAGACCTGTGTGCAGTGGTTTGGGTTTGGTTCCCAGCCAGATGGTCCGGCTGTGCTCTGCCCATTTCCTGGCTTGGTGTTGCTCTGCCCCACACTGCCCAATCCCTCGGTGTGGGCAGGGTAGAGCTGTTCCTGCTGAGATGGAGGTGCTGGGTGGCTGGGAAGCCCTGGGCAGGGCTGCCGCAGCCAGGCTTGGTGACGACAGGACTCCGTGGCTCCTTGCAGGCTCCCTAAGAATCCCGTGATGAACTCCCCCATCGTGAGTGTGTCTGTGTTCAGCAACCACACCTTCCTGCGGGGGCCCCTGGACACTCCCCTCATGCTGGAATTTCGCCTGCTGGAGACAGCCAACAGGAGCAAACCTCTCTGCGTCCAGTGGAACCACTCCAACCCGTGAGTCGAGTGTGGCTGGGCCTCAGCCCCACACCATGATCCACTCACTCTGAGCTGCTTTCTACAGGCACCTCCTAGTTTCCTGAGCCTCCCCAGCTGTGATAAAGGCTGTGTGTCTAGGCAGAATTGGGACGTGGGGATTTCTGCTCTCTCTCAGGGGGTTCATTCCTGCTGGCAGGGCACAGTAGGATCCCTGCAGGGCTCTGGCTCTGTTATTTTGGATTTGGGAGTGTAGCTGTATCTGCTGATAGACAAGCCTTGCTGATGGCCCCTCTGCTGTGCGATTCCTTCCCTGCATGCCACACTCATGCGTCCTCTCTTCTAAGCATGCTCTGCTTTTTGGTGGCTGCAGGACCAACCCATCAGGCTTCTGGACAGCCAGGGACTGTGAGCTTGTGTACAGGAACGTCACGCATGTCCACTGCCAGTGCACCCAGTTTGGCACCTTCGGGGTCCTGATGGACAGCTCACACCGGGAGGTAACCTCAGCCTGTGGGGTTGCGGGCAGGAGAGGGCAGGCTGGGCAGTGGCACTGTTGGATGTGGTGCCCAGAATAAGCAGGCACAGGCAGGAAATTCGTGGGCGGACACAGAGGTTGAGAGCTCAGGAGGCTTCATGTGTCTTCCCCTAATGCTGCCTTTGGTTCTCCTGCTGCAGCAACTGGAAGGTGACCTGGAGACATTGGCAATTGTCACCTATTCCTTGATGACTCTCTCCCTGGTGGCCCTGCTGCTGACCTTCTCCTTCCTGACTTGCCTCAAAGGCCTCAAGTCCAACACACGTGGCATCCACTCCAACATATCAGTCACCCTCTTCTTCTCTGAGCTCCTCTTCCTGCTGGGCATCAACCGCACAGAGAACCAGGTGTGGGACAGGAGCAAGCACACAGTTTGGCTTGTTTCATTCCCTGGATTGTGTCTGTCCCAGTCTGACCAGCTGCAAGGAGCAGCCCTGATTTGGGAAGTGAAAGATGTTCACACTGTTTCTGTGGGGCAACACTGGGGGTTAATGTACTGAAACAGGCTCTTCTGTATCTTGAGTGTCTTGGTGATCTGATCTTGGAGCCTGTTGTCTTCCCACCTCCAAAGTGAAAGTCCGTTGGTGGTTTGTAGACCCACAAGAAGGTCCGTTTGTGAGATTCTGGACCTAAGCCTGACCAGAAATGAGCAGATGCTCCCCTGGGAAGACACTGAACACATTTGGAGTTGTGTAGGTGGGGAAGGGACCTCGGGGGTGGATCTCATTTCCTCTGGGACCTGCCTTGCAGCCCCCACTGTGGGTATACGGAGAGGTGGGGCAGAGCAGTTAGCATTGGCACAGTGGGGCCATCTCTGAGTGGCTTTTTGCCTCCCCCAGTTCCTCTGCACTGTGATCGCCATCCTCCTTCACTGCTTCTTCCTCTCTACCTTCGCCTGGCTCTTCGTCCAGGGCCTCCACATCTACCGCATGCAGACTGAAGCCCGCAACGTCAACTTCGGGGCCATGCGCTTCTACTATGCCATCGGCTGGGGAGTGCCCGCCATCATCACCGGTAGGAGCCACTTGTTCCCCAGCCATGCCAGAAGCACTGGATCTCAGCAGCCTCCTGTTCCTGTGGTGTCGCCCAGCTCACTTGTCTGGTGGGGAGAGCAGAGGGTGGGCTTGCCATGGGCAGCTGTTTGGGTGGGCCTGTGGGACCACGTGCTGGCGGTGAGCAGTGCTGATTTGTCCAGCCAGGGCATATATATCAAGAGCTGTTGTCTTGCCTCCTGGGGAGAAGTAACCTCACAGTGTGTCTCCCCACAGTTTGCTGGTGGGCATGGTGCACCTGCTGCCCCACAGCTCATGGTTAAGGTCTCCTGGTTTCCCAGCTGTGGGTGTTTCAGTGATGTGGCTCTGGCAAGTCTGAGGCTGCTGGGTCTGGACCTGACCTCTGTCTTCCTCCGCCAGGGCTAGCTGTTGGCCTGGATCCTGAGGGCTACGGGAACCCTGACTTCTGCTGGATTTCCATTCATGATAAGCTGGTCTGGAGCTTTGCAGGCCCCATTACTGTCGTCATTGTGGTAAAACCCTGTCCTGTTTCACCCACAGCCCTCTCCCACCTCCCTTCTCTGCACCGTGGGTGCTTGCCTCTTCCCTGGGTGTCTGATGCCTGCTCCCTTCTCTGTACTGTCCTCCCTTAATTACAGCCCCTCTCTCTGCCCCCTCCTCACTCCAGCCGAACCCCAGGAGGCTGTGAATCGGGGTGAGAAGGGAAGGGAGGGAAGTCCACACAGGCGTGGCAGACCAGGAGTCTGCCTGTGCTCTGGGTTGGGGGTGTCAGGCCAGAGTCACCCTTGCACAGCTTCTAACCAATGCCAACACTTTCAGATGAATGGGGTGATGTTCCTGCTTGTGGCCAAGATGTCCTGCTCCCCAGGCCAAAAGGAGACCAAGAAGAAATCGGTTCTGTGAGTATTGGTGGCCAGACTCCCAGTAAGGCTCCTGCTGCTCATAGTTTTTACCATTTCCAGTGACCATCCTCCCTCTTCCTCCATTGTCAAGTGCTCCTCTGTGCATCAGCGTCAGCCTTGCAGCCACTCTCCACTCTCATCTGGTGCCTGTGTTAACCATTCCTAAACTTCATCCTCTCCTCTTGTTCCTACGTCCTCATCTCCATGCTGTCCTGCCAGCCTGTCCCTTTCCCTGCCTGCCCTCACAGCCGTCTCTCACATCTGCTTGGATTCAACACTCTGCCCTTGTCGACTCTCAGTGCCTGTTTCTTCCTCTTCTGAACACTTCTTCTAAAACCTTTCCTCACTCATCCTCTCCCTTCTTCCGGGCCAGGCTGCAGCTTGGCTCAGCTCCTCTATCTATAGCTCCAAATGACCTGTGTCATTTGGGCCCTGTGTTTGCCGTGTGTGATCCAGAAGGGAAGGCCCTGGGGGCAGGGGGAGCCAGATCACTACGCAGAGGTGTGCCCACAGTGCTGTGCTGGGGCGCAGCGTGGAGGGCTGGGCAGGAGTGCTTTCCCCTCTGGATCTCTGTCTGTGAGCACTAGACTGTAGATTAACAACACGCACTAACCTCTTGGTGTGTGTGTGCTTGTGTGTCTGTCTGTCTGTCTGTCTCTCTCTCTCCAGCATGACGTTACGGAGCTCCTTTGTTCTGCTTCTAGTTATTAGCACTACCTGGCTCTTTGGCCTCTTGGCTGTCAACAACAGTGTCCTGGCTTTCCACTACCTCTACACTGTCCTCTGCAGTCTACAGGTAACTGCCCAGCCTCAGCCAGGGGAGGCCTGGGGGGACGAAGGTACTTTCTGTGCTCCTCCACCAAGCTCTGCCCTCCACATGAGGCCTGTGGAGGGGCTGTACTGGGACCACGGCTGCCTTCCAGTGAGGCTCGGGTGCTAGGGACAGGGAGCATCATCACACCTAGCTCAATGGCTCCTTGAGGCCCTTAGCGCTGTGTGGAGGAGGTACTGAATTAGTGAGGTATGGTGCACACACATGGGCATGGGTCAGCACTGCTGGGCCTTGGGTCAAGAGAGCGTCCCTGTGGTCCTCCCGGCCCCCACGGCCACCCCAGCCAGTGCAGCTGTCTGCAGGGAGCTGTGAGGGGCTAGAGTCATGGCTGGGGACCCTGCTTTGGCCACTGCCTGCCTGGGGACACCCTTTCTGTTCCTCACCCACAGCAGCTGGCCTGACAGTCAGCACTGCTGGGCCTTGGGGAGCTTTTTGGTGCCTACCAGGCTCTGGCAGCCACCAGGACCAACACGCTGGGCTTTGAAGGAGGAACCAGGCCTCCAGGCCCTGGGTACCAGCCCAGAGCCTGTGCTGCGGGCGAGCATCCGGAGGGCGTTGGAGAGGAGCCAGACGCCACCTCTCCTGTCCCCACCGTGGAGCACCCTGCCAGCCTTGGGCTCACTGCATCTCTTCCCCTCTCTCCTTCCCAGGGCCTGGCCGTGCTGGTCCTGTTCTGCATCCTGAATGACGAGGTGCAGGAGGCCTGGAAGCTGGCCTGCCTCGGCAAGAAGGCGCCGGGTGAGGAGGCTGCCAGGAGCGCGCAGGTAGGTGGGAGTGGGCCCAGAGCCTGGGTCCTGGGGGGCTGGGACTTGCTGTGTGCTGGGAATGAGAATTGATGGGGGCATCCCTTCTTCTGGGGGACATGGTGGGTGCAGGAGGGAAGGTTGTCTCCCATGGCTGCCATGGTGGCTCCTTAACGGAGCCCGTGCCTCTCCCCGCCTCGCCAGGGCCCCAATGCCTACAACAACACCGCGCTGTTTGAGGAGAGCGGGCTCATCCGCATCACCCTGGGGGCCTCCACCATCTCGTCGGTGAGCAGCGTGCGCTCTGCCCGCACCCACTCCAGCCAGCGGGGTTACCTCAGGTAGGGAGCGCCGCGGGGGCTCCAGCAGCGCCTGGGCAGAGCCGCAGGCTTGTGCCGGTGCGATCGCTCAGTCATCCTGTCTTTCAGAGACAACGTGACGGCACGGCAGGGCTCAGCCCTGGACCACAGCCTGCTGGGGCATGCAGGCCCCACGGACCTCGACGTGGCCATGTTCCACCGCGACGCCGGCGGAGGTAGGGCCCTAAACCTGGGCCAACCCAGCCTGTCCTGAATTAATGCTGGCTTAACCAGACTGTTCCCTGCGCAGGGTCTGACTGCATGGTTACATCCTCCACTCCACATCTGGCCGTGACTCTGAGCACGCTGCCAGTGAGAGGGAGACGCAGCAGCCGTGTTGCTTAGCGCAGCCTCCTGGGCTCCCGGCAAAGGGCGTAGCTAGTTTTCAAAGGGTTGAAAATGGAGGAGACAAGTTCCGCCCCTGGGGCTGGGACGCGGGCTGGCGAGAGGTCCCTGTTGACGTGCGTAGTTCCCAGCAGCGACGCAACACTCACGAGACCGTATCAGGAGGGCTGGGCCCAGGTCCAGGCTCCCCAGTGCCACGCAGACACCGACCCACTGGAGCGAGACCAATGGGCGCCACCCATGCGGTTGGGACTGGAGCTCAGATGGATGCAGGGAGGCTGGGAGAGCTGGGTTTGCTCAGCCGGAGAAAAGGAAGGCAAACGGGGGGTTTATTGCTGTCTGCAACTCCATAGGGGATTGCAGAGACGACGGAGCCAGGCTCCTTTCAGAGGTGCTCAGAGATGGAGCAAGAGGCAGCTGACATGGGTTGTAACAAGGGGAGCCATGATTAAGTATAAGGCAAGTTGTTTTCCCCACGAGGCTGGTCAAACCCTGGCACAGAGCCCAGATAGGAGGGGAATCTCCAGTCCTGGAGGCAGTTAGAGCCCAGCTGGCTCAGGGGCCGAACAGCCAGTTGCAGCTGGCCCTGCCCTGAGAAGGGTTCGGACCAGACACCTCCACGTCTCTCCCCATCTCAGTTTTTCTATGATGCTGTCATGTAACCAGTGGATGCTCACAAGCACGAGCTTGTCCTTCTCCATTTGTGCTGAAAAGCGTCACCCACCCCTATTCAAAATATCCCCCCTTCCCATGCCGTGTCCCTACAGACCAAGACTCAGACTCAGACAGTGACCTATCTCTGGATGAAGAGCGCAGCCTCTCCATCCCATCCTCGGAGAGCGAGGAGAACGTGCGCCTGCGGGGCCGCTTCCAGCGCCAGTTCAAGCGAGCAGCCCACAGCGAACGGCTCCTCACTAACCCCTCCAACACCACTCCCAAAGGCAAGTCCCAGGGGCTCCAGCAGGGGAAAGGGTGGGCTCAGGTCTCCTGTGCTGCAGGGCGGTATGTGGGCATGGGGATTAGACCATGTCTTGTGATGGCCTCATTCACACCTCACAGAACTGTTCTCTCCCTCTTTCCCGGGGCCTGTTTCCCTGTGTTCTTCACCAGACGTGGATGGCAATGACCTCATGTCGTACTGGCCAGCTCTGGGCGAGTGTGAGGTTCACCCCTGCTCCCTGCAGAAGTGGGGCTCTGAGCGGAAACTGGGATTTGACATCAACAAGGATGCGGCCAACAATAACCAGCCGGACCTGGCCTTGACCAGCGGGGACGAGAACTCCCTCACCCAGACCCAGCGGCAAAGAAAAGGTAACAGCCTGCAGCAAGCAGGCAAGGGCCACCTGGACCATCTCAGGTTTGCGTGTCCCTGAAGACTCCACATGAGATCTGTCTTATCCTGTCCCTGGGGAGGTACAGCTTAGCTCCCCCAGCGGAGTTTTCATGCTTCTTTCACTGCTCTGCAAAGGTTTGACTTCTCTTTCTCTCTGGCACAGGGATTTTGAAGAACCGCCTCCAGTACCCTTCGGCTCTCCAAGGCTTGCCGTCTGTCGGCAGGATGACCAATGAGCTATCATGGTACAAAACCTCCACGCTGGGTCACAGGGCTGTTCCCGCTGCCTCTTATGGCAGGATCTACTCCGGGGCGGGCAGTCTGTCGCAACCAGCCAGCCGGTACTCATCACGGGAGCAGCTTGACCTGCTGATGAGGAGACAGATGTCCCGGGAGCAGCTGAGCAGGAACAATTCAGGAGAGTGCTTGGAAATTGTGCCCAGCCGGCACGGGTCCAGGGAGGAGCTGGACACCATTCCCAGCCGGCATGGGTCTACTGAGCACCTGGAAAGTATTCCCAGCAGACATGGGTCTAAGGAAAACTTGGATCTACTAGCTACTAGGCCCAGTCAGGGAGATCATGGGAACACACTGCCCCGGAGGCAGGGCTCCAGAGACTACCTTGAAACTTTACCCTGCAGATTTGGGTCAAGAGAGCAGCTAGACTGTGGGCCAGTAAGAGAGGTCTCTAGAGAGTGGCTAAACACTTTGCCAAGTAGGCAAGTGTCCAGAGACCGAATAGACACATTGCCAAGTCGAGATACTTCTCGAGAACAATTGGATTTGCTTTCTAGAAGACAGCCTTCAAGGGACCAGTTAGTGTCGGCTAGGCAAACTTCAAGAGAGCAGCTGGACTTCCTCTCTAGAAGATCTAATTCCAGAGAGGCTCTGGATACAGTGCCTAGCAGGCAGCCGTCACAGGAGAATCTGGGGTGTCTTTCTAGGAGACAACTGTCTAGGGAAAGCCTAGAACCGCTGTCTAGGAGACAGCCTTCCAGAGAGAATCTGGAGGCCATCCCCAGCCGACATCCTTCCACTGAACAGTTGGATATCCTTTCTTCCATCCTTGCTTCTTTTAACTCCTCTGCCCTGTCCTCAGTGCAATCTTCAAGCACGCCTTCAGGCCCCCAGACCACCGCCACTCTCTCTGCCATGCAGACCTCGACGCCCTCTGCGATGTGCCCCTCGACGCCTCGCTCCACCACCTCCCACAGCATTTCAGAGCTGTCACCAGATTCGGAGTAAGTGCGTCCCTTCCTCGCCCCAGCCTAGCACAGCCCATCTTGTCTGTTGTGTGGTTGCCTGGCCTCTTCCCTCAGGAGTTTTGTTTGGGAGGGGAGGGGCTGTGTAAGAGTCCTGAGGGGAACGGCAGGCGTTTCAGGGACCTGAATAGTGACTGTGTAGGGAAAACCCTCTGCTGTTGTGGCTCCAGGCCCTTGCAGTGCAGCATGAGCAGAAATGCCAGCACACCTTTGCGTCTTCCTAGCTTTGCCAGAAGTGATGGCACTCCCCCAGTGCTCAGGGAAGATACCGCCATGCAGCGAGGCTGGGCCCACGGCTGGCCCGATCACTCGGTGCTGGGTGAAAGTCCCTGATGAGCAGATGTGTATGTGGGGTGGACTGGCAGGAAGGAGGAGGCCAGCAGGGCCTGAGTCCTAAGGGAGCCCTGCCTGCCTCAGCCACGTTTCTCCCCAGGGACCCTGCCTGAATCTCTCATTTCCTCCCCCAGTGTCAGTCCACGGTCTTTGCTCTCTGCCAGCCCTGCTGATGTCCTGTCCCATTCCCCCTTTCCTCTTCCCTGCTCTCGGGGACTCAGCCGCAGCTCTGCCTCCCCCTCGCCAGCCCGTTTCCCGTGCCCTGCTGGGCGGACGGGCTCCCACCAGGCCTGTGCTAGCTGGCCGTTCCCAGCGCAGCTGTGGGACGTTCGGCTCGGTTGTTCCTGCACTGAGGCACATCGGGGTTTCTGCCCCATCCCCATCCGGGCAAGCTGGGAGACAGCAGGGAGCATGGTGAGAGCCCAGGGGAAGCGCCATGGCTTAATGCTATTTTTCTTTCCTCCGAGAAGAATAATGAGAAGTGAGGGCCATTCCTGAGGGGCCGAAGTTGTCCATGAGAGCGACAGAAGAAGCGGGGTCGTTCGCCCAGCTGGATGCTGCCAGTCGAGGTTTGGTGTCCCCAGGGGCCAGCGGCCAGAACTGATGGCAGTCAGAGGCCCGAAACCAACCCTGCCTTTCCCAACCCTCTGGGCTGAGGGGCCGGCAACCCACCCCACCCAGCTGCGGGAGCCCCCGGGCTCTCGGCTGCCGCTGCGCTCCCCATCGCCTGCTGGTGCGAAAGGTATAGCAGGAGCCCGCTCGGGCGGGTCGTCTCTCCAACCCGCCGGGGCTGAACTCTTCCTTTGCGACCCGTTTCTACGCGGGATGTGCGTGTGTGCGTGTGTGTGCGCGGAGGGGGGGGCAGGGGCAGGGGGGTGGAAAAGGAGCCCAGGACATGGGGGCAGGGGAAGGTTTTCTACTTTTTTGTATCTTTGTAATCAGAGAGAAGAGAGATTTCTATGGTTATTTTTACGGATGGTCTGTTCCCAGGACCTGGAGCATTTGTCTCGCCAACAGCCCTTTTCTGGCTTGCCTTGCGGGCCCCAGGGCCTGGCTTTGCTGTGAAGTCTGCTGGCAGGGACCATGACTGTGGCAGGCCGGAGGGGCAATGCCGGGCAGCTCTCGTGGCTGTGCCAGCACCGCTCCGTCCCCTCCCCGTGGCAGGCGGTGACTGCCCGACTGCCCCTGCTGCCCCTCTCGCCCTCCTGCCGCGCTGCTCCACACGTGTCTCAGCGCAGTCCTCCCGGCGTCCTGCGGCCATGCCGGCCCCGCAGCCTCTGCCCTCGCCCTCCCGGGGGACCCCCCTTGGGGCTGCCACCCGTCCGTGAGCTGGGGCTGGGTGCCGGGTGGGTGGCAAGGGGCACAGAGCCAGCAGCAAGCGCAGGAGTGAGTGGAGCAGCAAACTGAGCACTCATGGGGAGGAAACAAGCTTTGGTGTTTGGATGGTGCTGTACCAGGGTGGTCCCATTTCTGAAAGCTTCGGTCTCTTCTGCCTGACAAAGGTGTGCTGTTTTCACCCGCCTTATGTCGCGCTCTTTAACCTGCGTGTTATGGAGCAAAGCTCCATCGAGCAGCTGGGGTTATGGGTCCGGGCGAGCAGCTGGACAGCCCTGGCCCCACGCGGGGTGGCAGTCGGCTCCCCAGCGCGGTGCTCTCCCCGTGGAGGGTTAGCGTCCCGGTATCTGGGCCCGGCGTTGCCGTCGCCGGCGTTGCAAAGGTTGTTTCCAGCTGGTGGTTCCCTGCCGGCTCTGCCTACGCGTGCGCACACGTCCCCGTGCTGCCTGCCAGCAGGGGACCCCAGCTCGGAGCAGCCTGGGTTTCGGGAGACAGAGAAACGGCACTTTGCCCCCTCTGGAAATCCAGGCCAGCCTGGCGGTTTCCCTTTCTGCTCAGCCGGGGCCCTGCCCCCGGCCCCGCAGAGCCTGCCGCTGGGCAGCGGGAGGAAGGGCTCGCACCCGCGCTCCCCTGCCCGCGCGCACACTCGCCTGTGCCTATCGCTGCCTTGGTGCGGGGGCGGCCGGCTCGCGGGGGTCCGCGTGCTCCCCTTCCCCTCGGCTGCCCCCTGGTGCTATCGGGGCCACGTGCCAGCACGCTCCTTACTGCCTTATTACCACAAACTGCTGTAGCTTCACGTTGCAACAAAACCCGAGATGTTTACAGGGGGGACCTGTGCCGCGATGGCCGGGCCCCCATCTCCGGGGGAGGCGAAGGGGAGGGCCGGGGGCCAGCGCCCTCCCAGCCTGGAGCTAACGCGAGTGACCGAGGGGTCGCGTGAGGTCCCCACGAGGCGGCTCGCCGCGGCCCCATGCCGGCCCTTCTCCCGGCTGGGGAGGGACGGGCTTGCTGACGCATCTATGCGGTGTTCGGGGCTGGCGCACGGAGGGAAAGCCTGTCGTCCCCGCGTGCCGGCAGGCAGCAGGGCCCCTCCGCGTCCGCCATCATGAACAAACTCGTGTACACGTTTCCTTCTGGCTGTGTGGGGCCGGTGCCATCCTCGCTTCGGGATCCTGGCGGGTAGCTGTATCCTGCCGCGCCGCGGGGCCCGCGTTTCCGCCAGGCTCAGCGAAGGCTCCTTGCCTTGGCTCGCTGGCTCAGGCACGTGGCTGCTTCATGGCTGCTGGCAGCGCTGGGGCCCGGCGCCGCTCACTGCTCCTGTGCTTTCTCTGCGGGGTGCTGTTTTTGGCAGCCCTTAACCGTGCAGTGCCGGCACGTCCCGGCTTGCTGCGGCGGCTCAGAGGTGCCCCTTCCTGACGGCACCCCCGTCCTCCTGCTCCCTCGCTCGGGGTGAGGGGACGGCAGCTTGGTGCCAAACGGAAAGCGAATGACAAGTGCCAAAAAATAGAGCAGCGGAGCAGCTGGGTGGCGGTGCCCGCTGGGCCGGGCCACTCGGGAAGCAGGAGTCGGCTCGCGGTCCGTGGCTCCGTCCGTGATTGTAGTGCTGGGGCCTGGGCTCTGGGGAGCGTCCTCCTTTGGTTTGGGTCTGCTTCTGTTACTTTGGGGGTTTCGGTTGTTTTTTTTATTTTTCTCTCTCCATCTCCCAATTCGGTGGGCAGAGAGATGCCTGCACTCCCTCCCTGGCTGTGTAAAAGTGTATTATGGAAGCGCCAGATTTGGAAATAAAAGTCTATAAAAGGTGCTGGACTCTGCTGTATCCCTGGGGGTGCTGCTGGGGCTCAGGGCTGCCCACACGGGGCCCGGCGGCACGGTGGCAGCCAGAGCCGGCACAGGGCCCGGCAGGCAGCCCTGGGCATCTCTGCGGGCGAGGTGACGGGAGGTGATGGGGACTCAGCTGAGCCCTGGGGGGCTCCAGGCCCCATCACTCGCGTCCGAGGAGACTCGGGAAAACCTGCTGTCCCAGGGCAGCACGAGCCCGGTGGCACCGATCCGCGGGACACGAGGACGGAGAGTGGAGCAGCACGCAGAGCAGACGTCGAGCGTGACCAGCACCCTCCGTCCTTCCTTTTCCTGCCTGGGGGAAAGAGCAGGTAAGCAAAGGGCAGTATTGATCAGAGCCATGACGCCCCGAGCAAGGGTCGCTATCGACGAGCGTGGTCCCTCCCCTGCCCGCTCCTGATTGCCCACGCGAGCCTGGCGCAGCCCTACGAGCAGCCTGCCGGGGCTGGGCGCTGCTCCGTGTCCCAGTGCCCTCTGCCCCGTCCCACTGCCCGCTGCTCCGTGCCCCAGTGCCCTCTGCCCCGTCCCACTGCCCGCTGCCCCAGCCCCTCCTGCCGGCAGGGCCGCCTGGCCCCTGGGCACGAGCGGGGCCGGGCGCAGGAGCCGGGGAGCGGGAAAACACAACGAGGCAGCAAATGGTGCCCGGCGCTATCAGTTGCTATCAGTTGCTACCAAGTAGGAGCGCTTTTATGGCTCCTTTTCGTTTCTCCCTGCAGTTCGGTGCCAAGCAAGCAGATAAACGAAGGGGTGGCAGCTGCTGCCACGAGCCGCAGGTGCTGGCCCCGGCTTGCTGCTGCGCAGCCCAGGGAAGCCCCCGGAGCGCGAAGCCGCCGCTTCCTGGAGCAGCTGGGGACACACGGGCTCCCAGCAAACCCTGGCGGAGGTGGAGGCGGGGAAGGGCGAGGGTCGGGCCCCCATGTGGGGTTTCGGCCGCTGGGTTGCGATGCTTCATATCCATCCGTGCAGGGTGGGAGAGGAGGGGTGGCCCCCGGCGGTGGGGTGCCGGGGCGAGCCGGGGATGCTGTGCATGACCCGTCGGTCATGGAACCAGGTCGCGCTGACCCCGGCGAGAGCCGGGATGGCCACGGGCTGCCTCCCAGCCGTCGAGAAGGGGCAAGAACAAGTCGCTCCAGCCCTGCGGGCAGCGATCCCTGCGCCTCACCTCCTGGGATACATACCAGCAGCTCCTTTGGGGGCTGTCCCCATCCCAGTGGTGGCCAGGGCCCTTGGTCACCCCGCTCTGCCCTGCCTCGCACCTGGCCGCCATGCGTGGGCCAGAGACCAGTTAGCCCAGTTCGTGAACCCCACTGCCGTGGCCGGGCGGCTGCTCCCTGTGTCACTGCAGGCCTGAGGCCAGGTGTGATTCAGAAATGCTCCAAACCTAGCGGAGATACCCGCTGTGCCAGGCAGCGTAAAGGGTTTGGCGGGGCTCATCCACCTGCCGGGGAACTTTGGAACAAGATAACGGCAAAGTCGGCTCATGCTGAGGGAGAGTAGGGCAGTCCACAGGGCACAGCGCACCCACTTCCCGCAGGTAAACAGGGGTCGGAGAGCGTGGAAAATACCCCGGCGCAGCGGCCGGAGGCTGCGGGCAACCTCGGCTCGCCCTGGCCGCAGTCACTGCTGCTGGGCTGTGCTGGGGCTGCAGCGGGGCCCCTGTGGGAGCTCCTGGGGATGCAGGAGGGTGGCGGGGGGCCCCGAGCAGTGCCCAGCCGGGGGAGAGCCGAGGAGGTCTCGGCATGTTATGGCCATGCCGGGGCAGCAGGGTCTGGCAATGGGCTGTGCCCGGGGACAAGCAGCCACCGTGGTGGGCCCCCCTGCACGGCGCTGGGGCTCCCTGCATCCTCTTGCACCGCTGCAGCTGGGGAGCTGAGGCTGGCCCGGCCGCAGGGTGTCAGGGACAGGGTGGGGTTGGGGACAGCAGTGGTGGCCCCAGCCCCCCGGGGCCAGCTGCCCAGCGCGATGGGGTGCCGGGGAGGCCGGGCAGCATCCGTGCGCCCGCCCAGGCTGGGGAAGGGAGGACCTGCTCAGCAGGGCACGCAGCAGGGCAGGGGCGAGGGAGCGGTGTCTCAAAGATCACAGGCAGCTATTAATAGGAGGGAGCAGGGTACGCACCCGCCTGACGGCATCCGACGGCCTGGGCACAGCAGGTAGGAGGGATGGGGGGGCGCTGGGGTCGGCACCCTGCTCCAGCGGCTCGCGGCCGTTCACAGAGGGGTGAGCATCCTTGGGACTGACCGGGTGCAGCCTGGCAGGACAACGGCACCTCTCAGCCCTGATCTGGGATGAGGCAGAGCCGTGGAGCCCCCTCAGCCCTGTGGTGCTGTCACGGGGAAGGACCCCCCACCCTGCCAAGGGAGAGACCCTGACCCAGCACTGCCCCTCCATGCACGTTGCAGTGCACGCAGACGCGGGGGAGCTGGGGTGGCGGGTGGGAAAAGCAGTGCTGCTGGGCTCTCCGGGGCACAGCACGGTGCTCAGAGCAAGAGTGGGCGAGAGCGGGGCACGCGTGCCTCCCCCCACCTCGGCGCCGGCACCCGGCTGGCCTCCCCGTCAGGCACAGCCCCCTGGGCAGGCCCGGCACCGGCAGTGGACCAGCAAGTCAGTGACGCTCACCGGGGCTTAAAATTCCTGCTCCCCTCATGTGTAAAGGGACAAAGTCTGCAGGCAGGGGCCGCGGGGCTCTGCGGCAGTCCCAGCCCTCCCCGCTCGCCGGGCACGGTAGGTGCTGGGGGGGCGTCGGGGCCGGCCAAGGCCTGGGGAGCCGCCCGCCCCGGGAGCCCCGCTGCAGAGCAGGGAGCAGGCAGCCCAGCTGCAGCATCGCCTGGGATCCCGTCATCCCCTGCCAGCCGCAGGGCAACCAAGCAAGAGGCAGCCCTGCTGCTTTCCAGTGTGAGCTGCTGCTGCTTCAAGGCTTCCCAAATTCAGCTCACTCCCGGCCCTGGGGCTGGTCCTGTGCACCCAGCTGGGACGCACGGGCACAGTGCGCTGGCACACTCGGTCCAGGCCGGCTCCCAGGGGTGAGTGGTGCCGCTGGAGGGGCCCTGGGGCAGGCAGGGTGCTGGGTCACCCCTGCAGCAGGGACGGGGCTTAGCTGTCCCTCGTGTCCCCTGCAGTGGGCCGGAGTGTGGGTGGTCATGACGGGGGAGACGGTGCTGAGCCGCCGGCCCGGCGCGTCCCGCGTGAGCTACAAGGTGCTGAGCGAGGCGGACCTGGAGGAGGTGGTGCAGCGGAAGCCCACCGAGCCCTCGCTCCGCAGCCGTCTCCAGAAGATAAGGTAGGGCTGTGCCATCCGGGCTGGGGGGGCGGGGATGGGGGCCCAGGAGGACATGCCCAGACCCCATAGGGCATCGTGTGCCCCAGCCCATAGGAGCAGTGGTGCATGCCCAGGCTTTCCCAGCAGAGCCAGCTCCAGAGGCGAGGAGCTGGGAGAAAGCAGGGCAGGGTCCAGGCTGTGCTGTCCCTGCACTTCACCACCATGGATGCCCTGCTCCGGGCTGTCCCCATCCTCGGCACATTCCTGGCTGGAGCTGGGCACAGCTTTGGTGGTGCAAGCTTGAGGGCTGGTTCTTCCAAGCCCAAACACACTTGTCCCCCACGTCCCCTGCTTGGAGGGGTGTCACTCTGCCTTCAGGACCCACTCCTTCCCATGGGGCCAGGCCCATGAGCCCCAGCATGTCCTCCCTCTGGCCCCGTCTGGCCCCACTGCTAACTCCCTCTGTCCTCACCCTTGTCTCCCGCTCCTTCTCCCCCAAGATGCTCAGCCTCCACTGCCAAGTCCCTGCTCTTCCGGTTCCTGCCCTTCCTGCACTGGCTGCCCCGCTACCCAGTCAAGGATTGGCTCCTGGGGGACATCATCTCGGGATTCAGTGTGGGCATCATGCACCTGCCCCAGGGTGAGCAGTGTGGCACTGTCGTGGGCACCGCTGAGTCTGTTCGGGGCTCCCCACAGGGATGGGGGGACCAAGGGCGTGTGTGGGGGCTGTGGGGCCAGGGTCCATCCTGCTCTAACATTTCTTCCTGCTGCCCTGCATCTAGGGCTTGCCTACGCGCTGCTGGCTGGGCTCCCGCCTGTCACAGGCCTCTACTCCTCCTTCTACCCCGTCTTCCTCTACTTCTTCTTTGGGACGTCCAGACACAACTCTGTGGGTGAGCAGGGGACGTGTGTGTTCCTACGAGGATGGAGGGGAGGGGGTGAGAATGAGGCAGGTGAGCCTTCATCCACGACATGGTATTGATGCACTAGCAGGCTGGGGGAGCGCTTTTTTGCCTTTACTTTGCCACACCAGTAAGATGGTTGGACAACCACAGCTGAAGCACTGCGGGTGTGCTTTGAGCTCTGCCTTGGGGCCCAGTGCCATGTGCCTCGGAGCTGGGTCCCTTGGGATGAGGTCCCCTGTCTGCATCTATCCTGTCCCCAGGCCCCTTTGCCATCATCTCCGTCATGATTGGGAGCATGACGGACTCTCTGGTGCCCAGTGACGATTTCCTGGAGCCCGTCAACGGCACCAACGTGACAGTGGTGAATGAAGCACGGCGGGACGCTGCCAGGGTGGAGCTGGTGGCCACGGTCACCATCCTGGTGGGCATCTTCCAGGTACACAGGGCCTGACCCCTCGGTGAGGAGCCGCCAAGGAAGAAATTGAAGGGGCTGCAGCACTGCAGCAGTGCCCTGAGCCGGGCTCGTGGCCCTGCTGCTGTGAGCTGCCGGGCTCATGCTCTCTACCTGCCACTTCTTCTTCCAGGTGGCCCTGGGCCTCCTGCAGTTTGGCTTTGTGGTGACCTATCTCTCGGACCCGCTGGTGCGTGGCTACACCACCGCCGCCTCTGTGCACGTCCTCATCTCCCAGCTCAAGTACGTCTTCGGCGTCTCCCTGGGCGAACACTCAGGGCCGCTCTCGCTGTTCCTGGTGAGTGGGGGGCACACAGCTGCCACGGGGTCCCCCCAGCTGAGTGGGGCATGCTGAGATCTCCAAAAGCCTGCCGGGGGAAGCATCTGCCTTTACTCGGGGTTATGACTAAGATCCTCCTCGTTATGGACTTGGCACTTAGAAGCCGGGGTTTGGGCTGGGGTGTCCCCAAGATGGCTGCATCCCCTCCCAGGCTTGCCTGGAGGCTGGACCTAGAGTTTTGCGCCAGGATGGGGCTGGTTGCCCCACTCGTAGCCCCCATCCAAGCCAGGGGAGGAGAAAGGGTGTCTGTGGCATTGGCCAGGTCCTTAGCCCATTGCCTCCTGCTGCCTCCCTACTAGACGCTCATCGAAATCTGCCAGAAGTTGCCGAAGACCAACGTGGGCACCCTGGTGACGGCCATCATTGCCATGGTGGCTATCTACATCGTGAAGGAGCTCAACCACAAGTTCTCTGCTAAGCTGCCCATGCCCATCCCCATCGAGCTCATCACGGTACCAAGCTGCATGGCTCCCTGCGGGGACATGGCTGGCGGGTATCACGTCCCCAGGATGTGGCCCATCTGGGGTTGGTGTGGGTCGGACGAGGTCCCTCAGCGAGGGCGGCTCCAGGATGGTGTGTCCCCCTCCTCCTCTACACGGTCCCCACGGGGGATGCTTTGCCTCACTTCGGCCGTTCCCCCCTGCAGATCATCATCTCCACTGGTATCTCCTACGGTGTCAACCTGAACTCCAAGTTTGGCATCTCTGTGGTGGGAGACATCCCCAGCGGGTGAGTGGGGCCGGGGCAGCAGGGGCAGCTCTGCCGGGGTGCCGTGCTGCCTGCTGGGAGCCCCTCTCCAGCTGTGTCTCCCTCTCTTGGCTGCAGGTTGAAGCCGCCCATGGGCCCTAATGTCAACTACTTTGGGCAGGTGGCGGGCAACGCGTTCGCCATTGCTGTGGTGGGCTATGCCATCTGCATCTCCTTGGGCAAGATTTTTGCCCTGAAGCATGGCTACAAAGTGGACAGCAACCAGGTGATGCTCTGATACCCAAGGCCCCTTCCCCGTGCACTAACATACGGATTTATTTCTCATGGCCCTTGGGGGAGGAGAGGCCAGCCCTGTGCTCCTGACCCCCTGCTCTGTCCTCACAGGAGCTGATAGCTCTGGGCTTCTCCAACTTTCTGGGCGGCTTTTTCCAGTGTTTCGCCATCAGCTGCTCCATGTCACGGAGCTTGGTGCAGGAGAGCACCGGAGGCAACAGCCAGGTGGGTTGGGGCCAGCCGCTGCCAGCAGCACCCTCAGCTCTGGCCGGCGCCACTTGCAGAGGCAGCAGGTGCCAAAGGCCTCCCCTGCCACTGCCTTGCCTGAGGGTCTGCTGGCACTGGTGCTGGAGCGGTGAGGGGCTGGAGCCAAAGGCACCAGGGCACCAAGGTGCTTGGCGCGAGCCACACTCGCCTTTCACCTCCCACTCTCCTCGCCAGTTGGCCGGTGTCATTGCGTCCCTGGTCATCTTAGTGACCATCCTGAAGATTGGGGAGCTCTTCCGGGACCTGCCCAAGGTATGGCCTATCTCCACTCACCCTGCTCCCACATCCCCAGGGCAGCTGGGCAGGGCAGCCGGGCAGGGCAGCCCCCATGGGCAGCAGCGCTCCGTGCCCTGTCCGTCCCAGCCCCGTGCAGAGCCGCGTTAGCAAAGCCCCATCCCATGGCACGTCAGCATGGGAATGCCCTGTTTGGGGCTGGGTGTAGCCGGATGCAGCTCCTGTTATGTTTGTGCTGCCCGGCATTGCAGGAGTGGGGCACGGATAAACCTCTGGGACCGGCCCTCTCCATCCTCTCAGCTCCAGAAATTTCTCTCCCAGGCCATCCTAGCTGCTATCATCATCGTTAACCTCAAGGGCATGTTCAAGCAGTTCGCCGACTTCCGCACACTCTGGAAGTCCAACAGGGTGGACCTGGTAAGGTGTGGGGACTGTATGGGGTTGTTTTCCCCAGGGCTGGGGCTGCTGGGCTGCGCTGGCACTGCTGGGGCAAGGCTTTCTCCATCCTCCATGAGGCTTGCATGGTGGGCCAGTGCCAGCGGGAAGGCCAGGTGCTGCTGAGCTGTGTCACCCCCTCCAGATGGTCTGGATTGTGACATTCGTGGCCACCCTCCTGCTGAACTTGGACCTGGGCCTGGGGGTCTCGGTGGCCTTTGCACTGCTCACCATCATCTTCCAGACCCAGCTGTGAGTAATCCCTGGGCAGGGGAGCAGGGGAGCTCATCCCAGGAGCCAGGGGCATGCGAGCCCAGGGGATGCACTGGGACCGCTCAGGAGGTGGCATTTGGACACTGCTTCCCAAGGGGTGGATGAAGCTATCAGCGATCTCAGCTCTTCAGTCTTCTCCCTGCAGGCCTCGGTACTCCATCCTGGGGCATATTTCTGACACAGATATCTACAGGGATGTGGCTGAATACAAGAAGGTAAAAACATTAAGGCGCTGGGGGTGTGTGAGAAGAAGTGCCTGCCTGGGCCAGGATGACCCAGGGGGTATTTTGGGGGATGTCAGGGAAGACCAGAGTTGGGGGCAGAGGAAAGGACAGTGTTCCTTGCGTCCTCAAAGGTAGCACTCCCTCCCCATCTCCTCCAGGCTCAAGAGGTCCCTGGTGTGAAGATTTTCCGCTCCTCCTCCACCATCTATTTTGCCAATGCGGAGCTGTACACCGATGCCCTGAAGAAGAAGGTAGGGGAGAAGCAAAGTCCCCAGGCCACTGCAGGCGGGTGCCATACCCTGGTCCCTGCTGCCCTTCCTGTGGGAGGCTTTGGTCCTGGGCATCCAGATACGCTCTGCCAGGTCCCTCTCATGCCACCATGGCCAGGTCCTGGACCAGCTCCCTGGTGGCACATGGGACCACTCAGGGTTGGGCAGCGAGAGGGAGATGGAGGCCAAGTGCCCCTGGAAGAGCTCCCATGGGCTGGCAGCAGTGGATCAGGACTGGGCTGTATCATTTCACAGAGTGGCATCAACGTGGACCGGCTGATTGAGAAGAAGAAGAAGGCCCTCAAGAAGCTGAAGAAACAGCAGAAGCAAGCTGAGAAGAAGGCAAAGAGGCAAAAGGTGCTTCCCAGGGCTGCGGCTGTCGGGGCCTTCTGCCTGGATACCCTTCTGAGCTCCAGGGTTGGGTGTCCCGGAAATCCCCATGGGTTCCTGGGAACCGCTCCCACAGCCGGCTGGGGTGTATGCTCGGGCTGAGCCATGAGGTGAGGAGCAGAGATGGAGGCAGGGCCGCAATACAGGAGCTGTGTCTGAGGTCAACAGGTGAGGCCAAGGCTGTTAACGATTATGCGGAAGAGCCAGTGAGTCACTAATAGTTGACGAGTTAATCATCAAAACAGAGAGAACAACAGCTAATGGGCCTGACTCCAGGGAAAGTCATTAGTGGGAGTCCAAGAGCCCCCATGTACTGGCAACTGGAAAAGCCAGGTCAGTGCATGGTTGTTAAAACCAGCAAACCCAGACAGGGCTGCAAATGCTGAAAGCGAGATACAGGTGGAAGTGATGCATCCGCTGCCGGACACTGTCTGCTGCCCTCTCCGTAACACAGCCAAAGCCCCTTTCCAAACCTAAAAGCACTTTAGGGAAGGAAAAATGGAGGGGGGGCACTTTCCAGCCTGCTGGCTTGGCCCAGCGTGCTGTCAGCTGCCATGCGGTGAGGCCAGGTCTCCTTCCCCCCAGGACACGGAGAATGAGTGCAATGGGCCAGGCATCACAGTGATCGAGCTGAGCCAAGGGGCAGCGGAGGGCAGCGTGCCTGCCGAGCCCACCCTGCGCTCCCTGGGGCTCCCTGTGCCCGACTTCCACACCGTCATCCTGGACTTCAGCCCCGTCAACTTTGTGGACACCGTCTCCATAAAGATCCTGAAGAATGTAAGGGAAAGGCTGGGGGGAGCAGGGAAGACGCCCACCGGCCACCTTGCAAAAAGCTTCCCAAACTCCCCATTGGAGGTGATGGGATGGTGGCTGCCTGCCCCATTTCCCATGTACGCAGGGCAGCCTGACACCTGTCCATGTGTTTGCTGCCATTTGCAGATCTTCAGGGATTTCCGTGAGATAGAAGTGGATGTTCTCATTGCTGGCTGCCCGGGTGAGGAGGCCTTGCAGGGTCATCAGCTCTCATGGGGCAAGGTCACCCCTTTGGAAGGACAAGGCTGAGTGCTTGGTGGCCCACCATGGCCCCCACATCTCCAGGCATCCCTTTTCCCAGAATTTCCCCAAGGGATGTGGCTCCTGGCTGACGTGGGGCAGCCACAGGAGCCCTGAGCCCTCGGTTGGCCCTTCCCCAGCCTGGTCCCACCAGGCTGTCATCTGGCTTGGGGACCCATCTTGAGCCCCATGGCCCCAGTGTGGTGCATCTTGTGGGGACTCTCCCCAGGGTGGTGATTGTCACCGCGGAGCGGGGAGAGGCTGGTTGGGGTGGGATGGGGGTCACGGTGCCACCGTGGTGGTCACTTCTCCCTCCATGCAGCATCCGTCATCGCCCAGCTGGAGAGAGGCAACTTATTCAGCCAGACCATCACCAAGCACCACTTCTTCGCCTCGGTGCATGACGCCGTAGTCCATGTCACCGGGCGGCAGGAAGAGGCCCTGGTAAGCACCAGCCTCCCTGCTCGCAGGGACGCAGCCATCTTCCCCTCCTTCGTGCATCTCCTGGGGGCCGTGCTGGGATTGTGTCCACCAGCTCTCACTGGAGATGCAGCTCCTTACGCAAACTCCTGGGGACCTTGCTGGGTCACACACTCCTTCCTGCTGTGGGGTCTGCGGGGCTGGGAGTGCTGGTGGAGACCCGGCGTGCTGCTTGGAGGGGTCCAGCTGGACTGACCTCTCACTGCCCCTCTCCGTAGGTGTGCTCCAGCACCAAAATGTAGCCGCGCGAGAGGAGGACGTCGGAGCCCTGCCACTGAGGGAGGTTTCCAGAGGATGCTCCAAGGCTGGTGACGCGGGACCTCCTGCCGTGGGCCTCCTCTGAAGACACGAGCTCTCCTGCTGTTGAGCACCGCTCAGGCACCCAGAGACCTCCTGCCCTTGGCCAGCCCCATCAGACGCCCAGCAAAACTGGCCAGCTACCTCAGACATGAGCCCGCCACCAGGCTGGGACGCCCTCCCGGTGTGGGGCAGCCCTGGGCCTGAGCCATCACGGGGAGATGGTGCCAGTTTTTGGATCCTTGAGGAGGAGGAGGAGGAAGGCCCCTCACCGTACATGCCCCCGCCTGGCAGGTTGCCTGGGCTGGTGCGGGACATTTGCCCTCTGCATTGGTTGTCAGCGTGCTAAAATACCGTAGCGTTTCTGAGCGTTAATTTTAAAGCACCATGTGACCGATGAATATTTCTCAATAAACGTGTCCTCAGCCAAGCTGTGCTTTTGCCTGTTGTTGTTAATGATTGGCGCTCTCCGGCCAGAGTCTGCTTTTCCATACGAATATTATCACATGATACAGTTAGGTTGACTCTTAACTACTGTGCCCCTTTGGCCCTATTTTTGCCCCCGGTCCCAGACCCTCTTTGCACTCCTTTGGTGTCATCCGAAGACCTGTGAGGTGGCGGGAGGCCCTGGCGCTGGCAGTGTTGCTCGCGAGCAGCATGAGCAGCCGGGCGCAGGGGCCAGAGCAGCACAGGGGAGCAGGGTGCAGGCCCCGGGGCAGGCGGCTCCCAGCCCCGAAAAAGGTCCCACTCTGGTGCAAGCCAGCCCCTGGGCCGGGGCACTAGGCTTTGCGGCAGAGCTCGTCAGCACACGCGGCTCGGGCCCTGCTCTCACGGGCACCCGTTCTCGCACAAGGGTGCCGCTGGTTTTGCCCTTGGGGCTCCCTGGCTGCTGAGTAAGTGCTCGCGGGTGCAGGAGCCATCTCCACCCTTGCGGGCCGCTGGTGCTTGCTGGTCCCCCTCTCTGTCGCTGGTACTGACCCATATGTAGCCCCTTGGGTTGAATGACTGGCGCATCCCTGCTGGGCTCAGCTGGGATGGGGGGCTGGGACCCCCCCCCCCCGCATGGGGACCGCCCAGCATCCCTGCTGCACTGGGACCCTCCTGCATCCCCGAGGGGGTGGGGACGACCCCCCCCCGCATCGCTGCTCAGCCGGGGACCCCCCCCCGCCCCCACTGCATGGGGACCCCCCAGCATCCCCCATGGATTCGGACCCCCCGCCCCGCTCCCTGCCGCGACGCCCTCCCGACACCAGGGGCGCCGCCGCACTCCGCGCCCCATTCTGCGCATGCGTCCGCTGCCCGGCACCTGGCATCCGGCAGCCCTCCCTCACGTTCCTGGGTGCGCATGCGCAGCCCCCGGCCGCTTCCCCCGCTGGAGCTCATGCACATGCGCCTTCCCGCCCATCCGTTCCCTCTCTCCTGCGCGTGCGCTGTCGGCCCGGCTCCGTCGGCGGCCGAGTGACAAGATGGCGGCGTCCTCTATGTGCCGGGTGGGCTGTGTGGCCGGGCGGGCTCTCCTGCGGGGCCCCCGCTCCCCCGTGAGTCCCCGCGGCCGACAGAGGGGGCGGCGGCGGAGGGGCAGCGGCGAGGGGGGAGCGGGAGGCCCCGCGGGGCTGTCGGGCACAGCCCCCCGCCTCCCGGCCGGGGAAGGTCACGGGGACGCGGCGGCCTGCGGGCGGGGGCGGCGGGGGCTGTGGAAACCGCCCCCTCCACACACACCCCGGGGCTGGGGTCGTTCCCCGCCTCGACCCCGTTGCGGGGTCGCCAGGGGCCTGCCGTCCGTTCCCTTGCTCCTGTGGAGAAGCCCGGCTTTCACTGGGCTGTGCGGCTCTTTAGTGCCTTTTAGTACCTGCGTGATGCTTGAAGTCTCTGCCGGTTTCCAGTCTGCTGCGCCCTTACGGTTGGTTACCTGTCGCTGGGTATGCAAGGGCCTGTCTCGGGAGCTTCCAAACACAGATCTGAAAGAGCTCGTCTCACCTCACCTTGTTCTGTTCTGTGCCTGGTGGTCTGTGTTCTGGAGGTTTGGCTTACAGAAGGGAGTTGCTATTTAATAGCGATAACAGCCTTTTCTTTAGGCAGCCTTATTGACTTTGACGAGGAACCGAGGTGTTGCTACTTATGCCCAGGCACTCCATAATATTCCTGAAACACAAGTCACCACTCTGGAAAATGGTTTCCGGGTAGCTTCAGAGGAGTCTAATCAGCCGACATGTACGGTAAGTTTAAGATAGTCTGAGGACACACTTGAAATGGTCAGCTTTGCCTAGTCTGTAACCAATAGTCCAAAAGTAACAAACCCATATTTGTAGTTTCTGGCAGAGACCCTTCTTTCTGTTAATTGGTCAGAGCATAAGTGACCAGCAATTGTTATACCTTTGGCAGAACAATCAAAGATTCCTGTGACACCGCTAGATGAAGCGTCTAGATGTGTACTGGAAACCATCAGTTGTTGGTGCTCATTCTTATTTTGATACTACTGGTGGAATGCCTCTGGGGTGGAATTTTCTTCCTTGCTGTTATACATATGGGCATGAGGCTTGAACATGCTGTTTATTTTCTTTTCTAATATATGTACTTGATGCTTTTTCTGTTAGGTGGGTGTGTGGATTGGGGTGGGGAGCCGCCATGAAAATGAGAAGAACAATGGAGCTGGCTACTTCCTGGAACATCTGGCATTTAAGGTAAAGCAGTATGCTAGATCTGGCGTAGGACTGTGTGGAGATCTGGTCTAGGCAACTCCTTATGTGTTGAGTTCTCACTTCAGAGGCTGTTGCTGTTAAGAGAGTGTAAATCAGTTCATCTGAACCTCGGAAACTTTGTTCTTAGTAAAAAAAAATAAACTTTTACAAAGGCACTTAACTTATATGGTGCTCGGTGTTTGAACATGTGTCAAGCTGCAAGCATGCATGAATTAAGGCAACTCTTATTTACTAATCATTATTTCCCCTCTTAAAGGAAGAAAACTTTAACGACAGACCAAGTCTCTAACCCTGTGGTTCTGATCATGACCATCCCAGCTCCTCTGTAGCACACGCACACAGGAGTATGTTATGAAAATGTTTCTTCAGGTTAGCAGGCAGAGCTCAAAGCAGCATTTCCTGTAGCTGCTGACTTCTCAATGGTTTTGTTAGCGGACAGGCAAAGTTTGAAGACTGCAGCTCATACTTCCCTGATAACGTAACTGTGCTGAGCAGTCCTTTATATGTGCCTACCAGGGCAGAAGGCCTGGGGCTTGCTGACTCCCATCCAGCCCGTGCCATCACAGGCAACTGCAGCATCTGATTCCGTCCTGAAGAGTCAAGCTCTATTTTAGAAGTAGTTTTCTGTTCCTATTGGAAGGTTTCTCCAAAATACTGCTCCTTAGATGGCTAGAAACTTGCTTCTCATTTCTGGTTCTGGCTTATTCTTGCTTTACTTCTACTGATGTGTTCTTCAGCCTTGGTTGTCCCTTAGCTTAAGCTCAGCTTCTCTTTGCCCTTTGGGTTCTTACTGGTCTTTCAAAATAGATCTCAACGTTTCTTTAGTTAGGGTAAGTAAACCAAGTTTTAAATCTCTTGTTTCATGCACTTGCTCTTGGCATTTATGGGTCAAATGACAGTTTTTACTGTTTTATCTCTTTAGCTTGCCCAGAAGGAAATTTGACCATTTCCTAGTTGCATTTATCTGGTTTCTTTCAGGGCACAAAGAAGCGTCCTTGTGCTGCCTTTGAGAAGGAAGTGGAGAGCATGGGTGCTCACCTTAATGGGTACACCTCGCGTGAGCAGACTGCCTATTACATAAAAGCCCTGTCCAGGGACATGCCCAAAGGTAGGATGGCTGTTGGACAAAGTCTGATTCGGGGATCGAGAACTAAGCAAGTGTATGTGTGTGTGTGCCTCTCCCACCAGCATCCTTTCCAACAACAGACTGAGTAACAAAGTTGTAGCTGAGCAGTAAATAGCAGGTTCTAGGTGACAGAGAGCACTGCTGAAAAATGGTGCTTCAAGGCTGCAAGCTCATGTGTTCCTAAAACCAGCTTTTTGCAAAGCTCTTAGTGTCATGTTGCACTATATTGCCAGAAAAGAGGGGACATTTCAGTAATCTGTGGTTGTTTTATGGATTTGGGAAAATGAGGTCAATGGTAGCTACTGTGTCACTGTTCTACCATGTGCATACTCCTGTTTGTGTCACTTGTCCAGGGGTCGTGATTTGAGTCAGAGCCAGTTTTGTGGGCCTTGCTGTACATATGAAAAGCTCTCTGCAAGGGTTCAGCTTGTTTCTGCACTATACCCTGCTTCTGTTGTACTCCACCTTTTGCAGTCACGTTCCAGCTTTCTGCTTGCACTGATGAGCTAACAGGGGCATGTAGCATGTGGACCTGGAGGTTTCTTCATGCCAAAGCAGTGTTGTTTGTCTCTCTCTGATGCTGTGGGAAAGGGTAGTACAAATCTCTGTTATGTTGCTTCCCTTCCCCAGCATGGTTTGTTGCTTGCCGCTCTCGCCTGCGTCCCTGCAGCTTGTGTGTCTTTTCCCCTTTCAGCAGCACTGGGCAGCAGTCGGGCAGTGGGATTGTTAATGTAGGAAATATGTTGCAGTTGTCGAGCTTCTGGCTGACGTTGTGCAGAACTGTGCACTGGAGGAGTCTCAAATCGAGAAGGAACGCGGCGTCATCCTTCAGGAGCTGAAAGAAATCGACAACAACTTGACGGATGTTACCTTTGATTACCTTCATGCCACTGCTTTCCAGGGGACTGCATTGGGCCGCACTGTTGAGGGGACCACTGAGAACATCAAGTGAGCAACAGGTTGGATGCGGTACCCAGGCCACAGGTTCAGTCCTTGGGGTGCATGACTCCCACTTCTCGGTAATGGTGACTGCACAAGGGAACCAGTCCAGGGTGTGTGCGAGGAGCAAATGGTGCTGTATGCAGAGGTGATCTGCTCTCATGGGCTTTTCAGTTTGTCTTGACTGTGTTTTCCCCCTTGGTGCTCGTTAAAGTGTAGTAGTGCACACATTCTTCTCCAGAATTGCCCTTCATGTAAGATGTGTGAGGCTGGCGGGGGCCTGGTCGAACCTTCTGTGCTTATCAGTTTGACACCTTTAGAGAGTTTAAGAGCTAGGGATGCTCACTAGAGCAGCAGCCTCAAGCAGGCACCTGCCAGGCCATTGGTAGCCCAGCGAGCAGAGGCCCAGCGAACAGAGATGTTCGCCTAGTCTGCGTTTGAATTCTGTCCTTAACTCTCTATCTTGGCCACTTATTTCCATTCTCTATGTTCTAGAATAACGGTGTGAGGAAAACCTAGACACTGCAGTCACACTTCTAGAAAGTATTGTTACTCCGTAACTAAGACAATTAAATACATTGCTGCTGTCTCTGCTGTACTCTTGCTTCCCATAAGTCTCTCATCCTTCCATCTCTGAGTTGCTGGTATATTAAGTCTCTTTGTGCCCTCTAGGCAACTGACTCGTGCAGATCTAGCTTCGTATGTTGATACTAACTACAAGGCACCTCGTATGGTCCTGGCAGCTGCTGGAGGTAAGTCGTAGATCATTGTGACTTTAGAAAGCCTGGGTGTGTTCAAGCTGGTGATCAAACTGCTGCCACACAGAGCTGTTATTTCTAACATAAAATAAGATGATTTTGTTAAATGAAGCCGTTTAAGACTGCAGATCTCTCTTGTCAGGTATTTCGCACAAGGAGCTGGTAGATGTAGCTAAGCAACACTTCAGTGGAGTGCCCTTCACTTACAAAGAGGATGCTGTGCCTGTTCTCCCACGCTGCCGCTTCACTGGGAGTGAGGTAAAGTTGTTTTGGTCCTCAGCAAAGCAAGCAGCTGTTGTTAAACTGCCGAGTGAATGTGAAACCAGGTATAGTTTCTTTTGGAGGAACAATCTGTTTGTATATCTCAGAGAAGCTGATGAGTGAACAGGCAGCAGCTTGGTAGCACTTCAACACTCTGTTCTTGGAGGTTGTTGCCACAGTGTGATGAGTGTTAGATAGGACCAAAATGCTTTAGGAATGTGAGGCTGTTGCTCACATCATCTACTGGAAAACTGAAACCAGAGGCAACTGGTTCATTCTCAGCTCTGCCTGAGACTATTTGATTTCCCTGGGATAGCATTAAGTCCTTTAATTTGTCCACCTGGCTTTGCAGCAGACAGCAGACAAAGCCCTAGTGCTCATGCAGCTCTCTTCTGCTCCCTGATGGTTTTCTAGATTCGTGTCAGAGATGATGCTCTGCCCCATGCCCATATTGCTCTTGCTGTGGAGGGCCCAGGATGGGCTGATCCTGACAACGTCACCCTCCTTGTGGCTAACTCTATCATTGGACGCTACGACCGCACATTTGGAGGTGGTAAGGTAATAGACTTGAGAATGTGGCTGGGAAAGCACGGAGCCCTTTAATTCTGGAGTCCTTGTGCTATTGTGGAGTCCTTGGGGTGCTATTGTGTTTATCTTCCAACTGTGAAGTGGTCAGGAATCTAGAAAGTGGGATAGAAATGTAATTGGGGCTGATCCAGGACAGTTCTTGGGATGTGTTACGCTCTGTGTTGTCTGTGGTCTTTGTGGAAACAGCTCAGCTGGGGGGATTTGAGCTCTGAGGAAGCTTTTATATTGGAATGGCTGAGGGTATCTCTTTATTTACAGAATCAGTCCAGCAGGCTGGCTACACTTGCTGTGGAGCATAAACTCTGCCACAGTTTCCAGACGTTCAACACCTCCTACTCTGATACCGGCCTCTTTGGTTTCCATTTTGTTTGTGATCCTCTGTCCATAGACGATATGCTGTATTGCGCTCAGGGCGAGTGGTAAGTATGCCTTCAGCAAAGGTTTCTGTTTAAGGTCTGACCCTCTCATGGGAATCTGAGCTGGTGGAACTCATATTAGGTTTTCAGAGCACTGTGTATATGAACTTCTTGATAACTCGCATTCTGGTCAAATCATCCTACAAGTGGTTTCTGTAACTGTCTTGGGATATGGCTTTTGAGAGAAACAGATATCGGGAGTTGTTTCTTTTCATCCAACTGCTGTTGCTAGTTTCATCCCTTTGGGCTGGTCAGTTTTTTAGCTCATGATTTCCAAATTTTAGCATTGAGATTTTTTTTATATTCAAGTGAGATTATTCCTTAGGGAAAAGGTCCTCTCAGGTGCCCAAGAGGCTTTTTATCTCTGTTGTCTTTTTAAACTTGGGCAAAGCAGGCAGAATTCTTGCGTTCACAACTGTTGTGTTGTGGCTGATAAACACCTCGCTGCTGGGGCCATCCCAGGGTTAGGAAGCCTTCTGTCTATTCGTCTTGTCTTTTACATGTATATCCCAGTAACAGAGGCTACAACTGAGATTCAGAGCCCTGCTGTGCTGTGTTTGGAGTAGATGGAGTTAGCCCTTGCCCCAGAGACCTTGTTGTTGGCAGGGGAGAAAGGGATTTAGCAGCCGGAGTTTAACAGGCTGTGTAGAACTGCCTTGTTCTTTCAGCACCAGTTTCCATAGCAGCTGGCCACGTGTGGGAATAGCTGACAGGCCGGCTCCTGTGAAAGCCTACCGCAGGCCCTTGCCTGGTGGCTAAGTCAGAGCTGGCACCAAGGCTGCTGAGAGCTTTTGAGTGTAACTCAGCATGTAAAGTGTTGGCTGATGCTCCTTGCCTGTAAGCTTGAACTCTTTCTCTCACCTCCTGCTGTTCAGTGCTCTCCTGTTATTAGCTGCTCTGCAGTGGTCAAGGCTGAGTCTCTAGCCTGCAAGAGAAATGTCGAAATTAGCTTATTTCTGCAGGGGCTTGGGAAGGGGAGGGATTCACTTTCTCTCTGAGTAGACAGGCATCTTTAGCAGCTTTAGTGGTCTTTCCATCTCCTTTCCAGGATGCGTCTGTGCACTAGTACCACAGAGTCGGAGGTGAAGAGAGCCAAGAACTTCCTCCGAAATGCCATGGTGGCTCAGCTGGATGGTATGTTTTGGTTTATGGAGTGATCACTATGAGGCTTTCAGGGGGTTACCACTCCTGTCCCTCCTGGGGAGCAGGAACTCTTTGCTAAACATTACACTACTACAGGCAGGCATTGAGCAAAATTTCCTCTGCTCTGTCTTCCGCTTGCTGTGTTGTCAAAGCATCTGATCCCAGCCTGCTGTGCTGCAGGCTGGCCCTGACTGTAAACTTCTGGTCATTCTGCTTCTCAGAGTGCTGAGCTCATGTGCTGCTTGGTAAAGTTAAAATGAGACACTCAAACTAGTCTGTGTTAGCTGCGAACAATTCTGGAGACTAGGGAGAATCTTTGTATTGCATAACTCCTGCTGGAACTTCTTGGAACGGTAACTACAACTGTGATTTTTATCTGAAGCTGTTTAATGGCTAGAGTTGGTTGTATCTGCGTTCTCCAGACTGATGATCAAGCTGTGAAATTCTGGAAAGCTTTTTGTTTTGCTCACAATGTGATATCTTCAACATCTCCTAGGTACTACCCCAGTGTGTGAGAATATTGGAAGCCATCTCTTAAACTATGGACGCCGTATCCCTCTGGAGGAATGGGATTCCAGGATTGCTGTAGGTATCCATTTGGTTTTTGGGGGTACCTCAGCATACTTGATGTCAGCACTTTCTGGCCTTAGTCTGCTGCAGTGACACAAGGCTTACTTATCCCTAAGTCAAGACGCCTGGAGTCCAGGCAGCCAGCTCACTGATGCTGATATATGTATGTTAGAATGTGTGACATAGACTCTTTGTATCTTGTGTCCCTGTGGCTGGATCCAGTCCGTCCCAGAAAGAGGGCGTATGGCTGTGTTAAGCCACACAACTTGAAATCCTGTCTCAGTTTCCCTAGAGATGGCCACTGTCTAGTTTGTGTAATTCTGCAGCCACTGTGTCCCTTGTCAGACTGCAGTTTTTGGACTGCCATGTCTTTTGTACCCTCAGAAGAATGCCTTATGTGGAGCATCATCTGTCCTTGTGGCAGGTGAGAGCTAGACAGTTGGTTCAGATGGCCCCAAAGGGTCTGACTGTGTTTTTAATGGTCTTGACATGTGATGTCAGTAGTAACTTGCAAATTGGAGTAATGCCTGTCTGCCAGAAGGGTTACTGACTGCTTATTTGATGCTTATTAGGCTGTTGATGCAAGAATGGTGCGGGAGGTCTGCAGTAAATACATCTATGACAAATGCCCAGCAGTTGCAGCAGTTGGTAAGTGACCAGGCGATTAGTATGTGGTAGCTCAAAAAAACCAGGAGGTGGTCAGGAGCTGAGTGGAAGCAAAGCACAAGCACTTTCCACACGTCTGTTCTGGCCTCAACCACTCCAGTTCTTTTGCTATTATCTTCCTGCCTCTGCGTGTTAGATGTGCCAAGGCATGTTTGCCAGGAAATCAAACCCACAGATGATGGAGGCACAGTGATAGCAAACTGCTGGCCATCCTCCCACCTCTTTGCTGTGGAGCTGTGACTAACAGTGGGAGTCCCAGAGCTGGGTGGGGGCCCAGTGGTATCCGCCAGGTGTCCTTACCCTGGGGTCACGGTGGTTTATGTAAGGGAAGTCAAGGGGCCTGATTCTCTTGTGCTGCTCTGACATGTCTGTCTGGCCAAGGACAAATTCCTCTTGGAAAGCCTGCCTGAGCAGCTAGCTCAGCTCAGCTCAGCTCAGCTCTGCTGCCTCCTTCCTGTGTGTAGTGGATTCCCCTCCTCCGTGCAGCTGTTTCCTCTGGGCCTACAAAATAGAGCAGTCTGGAAAAGGGAGAGCGTTTTCAGACAGGAAGTTGCAATGAGCTTATCAAAATCTCTGTGATTTGGTGGCTCCCTGTATTTCATACCTGAATGTGAAAGTGTATTCAGCATTGTGGAGCACCAGGAGAAGGCAAATTACTCTGAGGAAATTAATAATAGTTTCTCTGTCAGGACATGGTTTCTGCCAGCTTTTCTGGTGCAGGTTTGAGCTGTAGTTGCCCGGTTTTGTGTGTGGCTGTTCTGGATTCTGAGCATGATCTGCTCTGCCACCGTCTGCTCCAAGAATGTGGGAATTGTTGCACAGGGATTTTAACTACCTCTCCAGTGACTAACTCTGTTTTGCTCACTCAGGTCCCATTGAACAGCTTTTGGATTACAACCGTATCCGCAGTGCCATGTACTGGATTCGTTTCTAGGATGTGTCCCTGAAGGATGGAAATAGTGAAGTTGTGGACTGTGACAGGGCTCCTGAGGTTCTGTCTGGCTCTGAATGTCTTGTGCGCCAGGGACAACATTGGTCCTGTCAAAACGGCTGTCATCTTGATGTTAAATGTGTAATAATAAAAATAAATATATCCTAAATGGAGTTGGTTCTGCTGGGAGTTACTCCGTCTTGCCCGGCTGTGTGTGTAGACTGGATTAACCTTTCCAAGTCGGTGATGTACTGGGCCAGTAAGTCTTGATTTGTCTGGGGGTCACTCTAGAAAACCTGGTGTCTGTAGCCTGTCCCTGCTCTGTCCTTATCTGGTACTGTCCTGCCAGGCCACTGAGTTCACAGATTTTGTCTTTAGGCTGTGAGAAGTAAGTCTTCCCATGGTGTAAAGCTGTTATAGTGGCCCTAGTTATTTCCTCTGTGGAGTGGCAGCATGGTCAAACTTGGGTTTTAGCATTATCGTTTGTACAGACCTAAAATGAAGGGCCTTCATCTGAGGGGACCACTCTACTGCCTTACTGCTTGTCATGGAGATCAAAATTCCTCTACGGAAAGTTTGTCCTCTTCCAGTCCCTGTGGTGTGGTGTTAATATTTCTGGCCTCGCTGTTTGTTACCCTCTTCTTGTTGGAGCAACTGCTGCTTCTTTTGTAAGCCCTGTCTCCTTACTTATTTCCAGACAAAACTGGTCAGCTGAGTTCACACCATTTATTTAAACTCATGAGGGTGACCAACCTGGTCTTGCCCAAAGTTGTGTTGGTGGAGTTGAGGTGGTTATTTGTAGCAGAGTTGGGGGTACTGTAAGGAGCTAGAGCTGTTGCTATACAAACACCTCTCCAGAACCTTAATGGGATATGGTGCCTCTCATTCTTAAGCTTCTTAGTTAGATATGAGCCAGCTCAGCAATGAGCTGAGGTGGTTTTTGTCTGTGTGTGTCTCCTCTAAATGAGCCACCATCTGATCAGTCCTTATGCAACGCCTGAAAAGCTGCTGACTGAAGTGTAGAGTGACCTGTCCTATAGCTGGAACATGATCTCTAAGTTTGAATGGTTGAAAGAGCTACACAGGTCTTCCTGCTTGTCTGGTGTCTGTCTTTGGGTTCTTGTTCCCGTGTCTTGCCTCCAGAAAGCTGAAATACGGAACAGAAAGCAGACAGAATGAAACTGAACAAGTGGAGAAAAGCTTCCCACCAGGTGGCACTAGCCTATCACATCTCTACTTTGAAGCAACAAGGTACTTCTGCTTAATTTTTGTCTTTGGGATAATTCTCTTTGGGATTCTCATTTAATTTCCAGGTGCTGCCCTGACAAGTGGGATTTAAAAATAGTGTAAAAGTTTCCAAGAGTTAGTCATTATGTTTGAGACTAATCCAGTGTACTAAATCATTTGCACTGAATCCGGATTCTTGATGAGAGAGTCAGTGTGTCTGAACTCATTGCATATACTAGGCAAGTTTGAAACTGTTAAATGTTCTTGATGCAATTTGAATTTAACTATTGTTGCAAGCTCTGGCTCGTTACAAGTGCACTAAGGGCTGAAAAACTAAACAAACTCACTTATGCCTCAAGCCTTGTGGAATCAGTAAATGATTCTGTCTTGGTTTTATGACTGCGATTAGAACTTAATCTTCTTTTGTTGTCTTCCATTACTGTATTTTTTCTCAGTGAGCTTCCAGGCTACTTTGCAGTTGGTGAGGAGTACAGAGAAGGGAGATGTACATCCTTGCTTTATTTATTTCCTACAAGTTGTCTTCTCTGGAGCTATCTGCTTGGGAATGGCTGTTTTTCTTGAGTAATTCCCCAAGCCATCCTGCACTACATTGTGCTGAGGAGCAAATTCAAATCCCTCTGCAACTCTGGCTTTTCAAACTGCTTTGTTTCCGTGCGGAAGAGGCAGGCTGGCTGCCCTGAGCAGCGTGCTCACAGCACTGCAGTGAGGACTCACATCTGCTCCCTCCTTCTGACCACAAGGCTGCAGCTCTGCAAAGTTGGCTGGGTAATGCAGCATCGGAAGGTATTTTCAGATGCTTTTATCCATGTCAAAATCTGAGTATCTGGGCTGATCTACACTGGAAACTGCTGTGGTGACTAGCGTTGTGTGCAGAGTGCTATGTGGTGTCCGCTAGCAGCTGGGAATTGATGGCTGAACGTTGCAGTGCCATAGTGTTTGTCGGCATCCTCTGGCTGCATTTCCAATGGCACTTTGCCTTGAAGTGCCTGTGGTGTTTGGGCACTATGAAATTTCATGCTTCCAGAAATGCAGGTATCTCACCAGCTTTAAAAAGTGAGAGGTGGTGTGGTATTTCACACAGTTTATATTTTTTCCTTGGTAAGCAACCTTTACAAGTAGCCAGGGTGGGGATATAAAAGTTGGGAGCGGAAGCCCATTCAAGAGTCTAGAGTAATACTGCCTGGTAAGACATCTTTGATCTGAGCCTTATTGAGGGGCTTGGGAAGCATGACTTAGAATTAGTGCTGAATCATCAGGTATTTGGCAGCTGGATCCTTCAGTGTCAGAGGAAGCAAAGCTCTGAGCTAGTTGGCAGGTCTCTTGCTGTTTGATGAGCCACAAGTCTGTGTTTCTGTTCCTCCATCAAGGCAGCCTCAGTCCAAGGGAATCCATACTGGGCAGTGTCTGGCACGGCAGAAATGTCTTCCTCAAATGCTTTTCCTGATCCTTGAAAATGTGAGATCTTTTGCTGGACCGCTCCCCTCCCCTTCCTGTGTTTTCTGCTACCCAGTGAAGGACAGCAGCAGCGTCAAAGCAGGGAGTTGGAACCATCCCTAGAACAGGGCAATTTCACTGAAATTGGAGATGGCCTGGGTGACCTAATAAATCTGTTTCCTGGCTCTCCAGACAATGTGGGATTGTTCTGCGGGGCTCTTTGACCAGTCTAGTTTTCAATGGCTTAAGTGTTTTATTTTGCTACTTCACTTGGATGGTTACTTGGGATCCCATTAGACTGTGCTGATAAATTTAGTCTGATGTATGAATTGGCCTTTGCTCCCTCCCCTTTTGCATGGTGTTAGCTGTCTTATCCTCTCCCATTAGAGTTCCTTCTTTGGAGAATACACCCTTCACCTACCTCCTAGGCAATTGCTTTCCATCCCCGACCCCTTGGCTCTCCATCTCTTGGCTGGAAGAGAGGAGGATTTGGAAAGGAGGATGCTGTGCATTGTTTTGTGCATGCGCACTCTATCCAAGGCATTGTATAGCCACCCGCATCAGTACTTCACTGACTTTCCACCACACGGAGCTACTCCGGGAGCATAAAATTTAGCAATGAAAGTGGGAACACTTGCTGCACACTTCTGCTCAGTGCTCCAGGTTTCACTGGTCTCTAGCAGGAAAAGCTGTCAATGCCCCCAGCATCGGGTTGCAGGGCAGGGGCAGATGTACAGGGTGGATCTGCTCGTGGAGCAGGCAGCCCCTTTGATATGTGAGCTGCTTGTTTGGGATTCGGGCTCTTGCCAAGAGACGGGCCACAACAGCCAATTGTCAGTAGTTGCCTCACCTGAACTAATTACCCCCCCTGGAAAGTACAGTTGATACTAATCATAGGTGCTGAGCCAAGCCTGTCCTCAGGGAACCAGGGAGCTGCAGAGAGGCTTTCACACAAATGAGAGGCTTGGATCTGTGCCTCTCTTTTGTGCCAGAGAGTTTTGGGGAGGAGAGACCTCAGCCCTCCAGGCCTGGTTCTCTACCAGCTCTTCTGCTGAGGCCAGTGGAAAATTGCTGTAGGAGCAATAGGTGAACAGGGTTTAGAAGACAGAGCAAGAGAAGTGCAGCTTTGCTAGTGTCTTGTGTTCCCAGATCCTAATACTACTTGGGCCCATTGGTGCAAGGACTGAACCAAGAGATGCATGTGGCTGTGACCAGGTACCTTTCATCTAGGCCAGCCCCTATATAGCACAGTTTGCTCAGAGGGAGGCTGAGCCCTCCTCATGAATAAATGTCACTGCAGCAAGGTTGCAAGATGACTAGGGTGAGGGTGGTACACGACGCTTGGCAGACTTCCAGGCTTGGCCTGCCCAGGCCCCATCTGTTTTACCTTGCCTTTCTGTGTAATGTGGGCACTTTGCACAGCAGGGGAGAGGAGCAGGGAACAGAGCTACCTGGATACATAATCAGAAATTTGAACTTGGAGCAACCACTGCATGTTCCAGTGGAATGAGCTGGGGTTGCCCTGCATGTGTCTCAGTGGGTTTGAGCATGGCTGCTTCAGCAGAGGGGTCAGAGAGGTTTCCTGGTCCCAGAGGGGCTAAATCTTGAAACTTCTCAGATGCTTGGAAATGGAAACGGCTCATCTAAAGCTTTAGTGTATTCATTGCTTGGAAAAGAAGTGGACAAAGGGCCCATCCAAGCCTGACTGCCAGCTACAGCCATCCCAGACGGGTATGAGCTGGGATTGAATGGGGAACAGCTAGCGGCAGGACTTGTCTTCATTGTCTCAGCTCTTTAACAGTTTCTCTATAAGTGGTGAGTTTGGCCCTGAACATCCTCATTAAAAGCTGCTTTAGCCCCACCAGGCTGTCCAAAGAAGATCAATGGTTCTCACTTTTCCATATAAGTCTCCTCTCTCCTGCTCGCCTCCCCACACACGTTCTCGCCTCAAGACTCTGAGGCTTTCACTGGGGCTGCTAGGCTGAGGTTCGGCTTTGCCTGCCCTTTAAGCCCCTTTCCAGTGGGCCCAGAAGAGGTATTAGAAGCATAGCACCTCTCTGGGGGTGGCCACACTCATCAGGCTGAGAGGTGGGAGCACTGGCTGATGACTATTCCCCGTGCCTCGGGGAGGAGAGCTCCCCCACTCCCCAGCTCTTGGCTGTCTGCTGGGTGCACGTCACCTACCCAGGTATGGAAAATGGAGCTGCCTGTCCACTACCAGACTGCTGTGGGGTGACAGCCTGAGGAGGTCCCAGCTCTGGTCTGTAGGTGCAGGGGGTTTCTCTACAGGAGGTGTCAATGGAAATAGCGCATTTGCTAAATTATCCATCAGACACTCTGGAGGCACCTCCCTCCTTCAGCTTTCTATTGCTGCTCCATCCCTTGGTTCAAGCAGTGAGGTATCTAGCTCTTTCCATGTCTCTGAGCCTTAGCCCAGCATGAAGAATCTTGTCATAGACATTTGAAGGAAAAACTGTGTGAGCATTTTGTCTTGCTGCAGTGCCTGTCCCTTGCAACCTATGTTTGCCAAGGGGGTAGGAAGACATGGCCAAAGCCTTTGTTCTGCAGAGCGGATGCCTGGAGAGTGGAGGCTTGGGCTGCTGAATGAATGCTGGCAAAGGGGAAGGAGCAGGGCTGAAGGTGGAAACCCAGCTATGTTATGGGGGCAGGAAACCTGGCAAGAAATGGCAAGAGCAGCTCTAGGAACTGGAATGACAGGCAGAGCCCAGCAGCAGCCTGTCTGTGGTGACTTCCTGCCTTAGCTCATCTGGCACAGAGCAGTACCCTGGCGTGCCGAAGAGGCTTCCAGGAAGAGGCATCTGGTAAGCACGCTTAAGCCTTGTGTGTGTCCCAAGCGTCTGGGCTCCACGTGGCAGTTATGCAGATACATTTCCACCCCTTCCCCCAGCACCGGCTGCTGTGAGGCTGAAGGTCACCCCTGCCCCCAGCCAGACTGTCCACCGTGGCTTTCATGCTTCCCCTGCTTTGTTTACAGATGCTCCAGATGCGCAGAGCTTGGCAGGAGCCCCTATGACATGGGAACACAAATATCTCCGGCTACTGCCTTGCACGCGCAAAGCGGTGACTCACAGGTGAAGTGTCCCCAGCTTTGCTGAGGAGGATGGAATGGGCTGAGGTCTCTCTGGTCCAAGGTAACTCCTGACGGTGGTGGTGTGCTGGAGGCGGGATCCCGCACCCTTTTGTCTTTCAGATGGCGATGAGGAGTGGTGCTGAGGTGCTGGAGAAATGCTCTGCCACCAGCTGCAGCTCTGAAAGGCCCGGTTGCTGTTCCTCTGTGGATAACCTGTTTGAATGCAGACCATATCCCTGTCCTCTCTGGGAAGGTGGCTTGAACCGGTCGGCCTTCCCTGTGGCAGTCTGGGGAATCCTGCCCTGTGTCCTCTGTTATGTCTGTAGAGGTCCTTGCGTGAGATGTATGTGGATGGCAGCCCCATGCCATGCCGGTGACGCAGCCCTCCTGCCTGACGGAGATATGAAGTCATCTTGGATGGGTCTGCACAGGGGAGGAGTTCCCATGGTGACAGACAGCGATTCACCCTGACGGGGCAGGGTGGGTGTTTTGTCCTTTTTATTCTTTTCTTCTGGAGTTGGGCACCCAGCCAAAGAGCTGAAGGAGCAATGGCACAGCCTCTCGGGGGAGAGCGTTGAGGACAAGTCTGGTCTCGTTAACTGTACGAATGCCGCTGGAGAAGAATCCCCTGTGCCCGGCTGCAGCCCCATGGGCAGCGATGCTGCCTCCTGCCCCCTTCTCCTCCAGCAGCCTCCAGTCCTCCAGGCACGGGGCTGCCTGGCTTTCTCTCCCCTATGTCAGCCAGGCACTACCTAGCCCTGGCCAGACTCTTATCATCCTTCCCATGGATGGTGGCTGCAGCGTGAAATGTATCTAGGAATCCCACAGCGGATGGGGTTGTTGCTGCGGCTCCTCTCTCCCTGTGCTGTTAACTAGCATAACGCCAGTGTGGGAAGGCACGATGGCATCCTACTTGTAAAGGAGCTTGTGTCAGCTGTGTGCCTCTCACGGAACCCAAGACTTGGCCTAGCAGACGCTTAGACACTTCTTCTTCCCAAAACCCTCTTTACCGAAGGCTGTAGCGGGTCCTCGGCTCTCTAGAGGTGCGTCCCCCTTCCATGCCCCCGCCTGCCCCGGGAAGGGGCCTCTCTTGCCCCTGCCACCCCTGGTACAAGCTGTGCCGTCCCCTCCCCAGCTGAGCACGTGCCAGCCGCTGCCTGCTGGGCTGCAGTGCAGGAGCGCACGTCTCCTGCCCCTGTTTGAATCGCAAGGAGATGTGCGCTTCATTTTCTGTACGGGTTGGTCGGGTGTCCGTTGCGCAAGGATCAGCCAAGCCCTGTGAAGAGCGGGATGGGGGCTCTTCCATAAAAGCTGCCAAAAATTTATATGCAGCCGCAGGTAGTTTTTAGGGGTGGTTGTGATGCAGATTGTGAAACACTTTAATAGAGGCAGGGAGGAAGCATCGAGCAATTACCCTGTCCTCACAGCGGTGAGATCTGCATCCCAGGCTCAAAGCGGGGAAGTCAGAGCAGGGGCTCCAGCTAGCTGGAGCAGGGAAGGGAGCAAAGGGCAGCCTTCCCCAGGGACCCTGCCCGGCACAGCAGGGAGGCTGGAGGGTGCCCGACTGGGGGAAGGTGATGGGTGTCCCTAGTGAGTGGCATTACAGTGACAAGGTACGGGGGGGGGGTGCGGTCCAGCTGCCCGGGGGGGGGGGGCCGGCACAGTGTGCCACCGCTCCCCTGCCTTGGGGGCTCGTCAGGCAGGGAGCTGGGGAAGGGGCCTCCAAGCACTGCCTGCTCAGAGGTACAGCTGCCTCTTAGCAGCTCTCCTTCCCTGGGGTTGCATCTGCCTGGGGCCACTGCAGCTGCAGAGGCGGTGGCTGTTGTCATTTGAGGCGGGGAGGGGAGCAAACACTCAGAGTCCCATAAAGTGGCACTAAACCTCAGCTAGGAGCTGGTTCCTGCTGCACAGCTGGCAGCATCCCCGGGATGCCTCCAGCTTCCCAGGCTTGCTCGCTGCCCTCTTGCCCCTCGTCCCCCCTGCGCGGTGAGTGGTTGCTGGGCGCCCCCCCGCCAGCACGTGCTCCCCTCGCCCGCCGTCCTCCCCCGTGGCGCGGCTTTGTGCTCCAGCCACTCAGCGGGGCTTCGCCTCTCCCGTCCCCGTCCCCGTCCCCGGGCCCGCGGGGGCTCCTGCAGCTGCGTTCGCCTGCAGCCGACTGCGGGCCGTGCAGAGAGCCGGGAGCCCTCCTTCCCCCCCCCCCGGGCAGAGAACGGCTTGGAGAGGGGCAGCAGAGCAGCTCCTGCAGCATGCAGGGGAGCTGGCTGTGCCTTTCGCGCCTCCCTGCGCCCCCCGCTGCTGCCAGCTCCGGGGATGCAGCGCAGCCGGGGGGAGAAGGGCTGGAGCCGAAGCTGTGCTGGCTTTGCCCTCTGACGGGGTGTCACGGGGTGCAGAGGCGCTGCTGGGTTTGGTAGCTGGGAAGCTCCCGAGAAGGTGGTGGTGGGGAGGGGGCTATGGGCGCTGCATGCTCCCCTGATGGCCGGCACCCGCCTGCTCCGGGCATGGGGCTGAGCTGCCCCGTCCCGCCTGCAGCGCCCTCCCTGCCCGATGATGCTCGAGGTGCCCAGGGACGCGGGTTCAGGCACCGTGGCCTCCCCTCCTGCCAGGCGGGCCAGGAGGCGCATGGCGACAGGGTGCCCGGGCGGGCGCCGCCTGACTCAGCCGCCCGGCGTGTCGGGTCACGCTCCGCGGCCCGTGCAAGCCCTGAACGAGCGCGTGCCGCAGTCTCCCCGTTGCCTCGACTTTCATTGGCAGCTCCCTCCCTGCGGGCGTCTCAGGGAGAACCACTCCCTCCGCTCCCCCGGCCCTCCCGGTGCGCTGCAGCGGGTTCCCCACGTCTCCTTCTTGCACAAAATTGCCCCGAGCCCGGTGGTGCCTGGGTGCCCCGGGCTGGGGCCGGGTGCTCAGCGCCCCGGGGCTGCCCGCATGCCCTGTTGCCCAAGAGCCGGGGCCTGGCTGGGAGCTCTTTAATCCGAGCCGCACCAAAGTGCCCTCGAGGCTGGAAATCTGGCTTTTGCTGCAGAGAGGCAGGAGCTTCCCTGCTGAGTCCCAGTCGCGCGCGCTGAGCCAGCGCTAGGGCAAGCAGAGACTGGGGGCTGTGAACGCGGGGAGAGGCAGCGCTGGCCCCTGCAGAGCTTTGCTGCACCCGGTCCGCGCGTTTCCAGCCCCCGCGGTCCCCACTGCGGGGGGGTGGCCCGCAGCCCCGCGCTGCCGACGAGCCGGATTCCTGCAGGATGAGCCAGGCCGCGTGGGTGGCCGTCGCTGCCGGCACTTGGGGACCCGGCTCTGCAGAGCCGCCGGGGGCTGTGCAGGGCCCCCGTGCCCCTCTGCACTGCCTCGCGCCTGCTCCTGGGGGCTGCTGGAGGTGGCTCGCTGGCGCGGCCGCAGCCCTGGCGGCCGGGAGCATCCTCCCTGGCTCCTGCCGCCCGCAGCGCCCCGGGCACGTGGCTGGACGCCAGCGGGAGGTTTTCCTTCCCCGTGCCATGGGGCAGGGAGAGCAGATGCAGCAGAGGAGCTGCGCCAGGAACCGGGGCTGGAGGAGGGCAGCAGTGCCCCGGCCCCTCGACAGCCATCGCGGTGGCCTGCGGAGCTGCCATTGCAGCCTCCCTCCCCGGAAAGCAGCCCCGGGGGCTCCGGCGCTCCCCGAGCCGGCTGGCGGTGGCCGCGGGAGGGCGGGCGGTTCAGGAAGCCGGCGGTGGCTGGTGCTGGAGACATTCCTGGAGCGTGTCCCAACCAGCCCCTGCGGCGGGCGAGGTTCCTGCTCCGGCCTGGCCAGCTCCTCCTCCCCGCGTTTCCCCGGCTCGCTAACCGCAGCACCGGCCCCCCTACTCCCCTCCGGGGACCCCCGAGCCCCCCCAAACCACCCGCCGAGGGCAGAGCCCCATGTTCGTTCAGCCCAGCGTGCCGGGATTTGGCTGGCATTAGCTAAGAACTAACCAGCTCGTGACTGCACGGAGGCTGCTGTCCCTTCTGTTCGGGGCGCGGCGAGTCCCCTGCCAGCCCGGGAGCTCCCCCAGGCCCGGCCCAGCCATGCCCCCTCCCTCGCCCCACATCTTCTGCACACAGCGACCGCTTGCCTTCGTCTCCCTTCTTCAGGGGGTCCGTGCAAGGCTCAGGCCACGCATCGGTGCTGCGGTGGGCACGGTGCTGGGGAGCAGCGGCGGGGCTGAGCCAAAGCGCTTCCCTCGGGGGCAGACCTGGGCAGGAGCGGGGGAATCCCAGGCCCGACGGCTCGGGGATTGCACAGCCGGGACCTGGACACCAGCCCGCGAGACTTGGGATGGGGCCACCGGCTTCTGGGGACATTCCCGGAGCGGATGGTGGGGGGAGCACGCCCCAGGCTTCGGCCGCTGGTCGCAGGGAGGAAGGACGGAGGGAGCTGGGGGAGGACGGAGGCGGTGGGGCTGCAGCGTGGGGTTGGTGGGGCGCAGAGCCACCCTCCCGCGGGGCCCGGGCAGGGCGGGGGGGCCAGGCCCGCTGTGCTGACGCAGGTCCCGCCAGCCGGGCCGGCGTGCGTGACTCACTCGCACCTGGTGCGCTCCCGTGCTGAGGCAGCGCCGTCCCCGCGCCCGGGGCCGCCGATTCCTGCCCTGCGCTGGTATGCGGGGGCACCCCGTGCCTCGTAGGCGGCCGGCGAACGCCGTGAGGCCTCCCGCGGCCGCCGGTGATGCTCCCGTCGCGGGTGCCTGGTATCGCCGCCCGCCCCGCTCTGGTTCCCGCAGGGTGCCTGGGCACCCGCGCGAGGAGGAGGAGGAGGAGGATGCCAGTGAAGGGAGACCCCGAGCCGCCCGCGTCCCCACCGCTCTGCCAGCACCGGGCCCCGGGCCAGCTGCCGAGCCCTTGGCAGCCCTCTGTGCTCCCTGTTTAACGAAGCCCCTTGTCTAATTGGGACAGGCCGCCCTGCCTTCATTAAGCGAGCCGGGGCGGGAGGAGGGCTCGGGGATGGTCCTGACCCGGGGACGCGGCATCTAGGGCCAGACCCACAAAGCTGGGCTGGGCAGGGGGGAAACCCATGGCCACGGTGAACTTTGGAGCTGGCAGGCCAGGTTTGGGGGCCAGGGCTGGGGCCTAACGAAGGGAGGGCTAACGAAGAGGAGGGGATGCACTGCTCGCTGCGCCTTTAAGAAGAGCAGGGGCCCAGCCACTCCTCCCCTGCTCGGGAACAGTGTGTGCCTGGGAAAGTTGCCTGCGGCCAGCCCTGGAGCATCTTTGCTCGGCGGCAGGTGGCCCTGCCCTGAGCCCCCGGCCCCGAGGTGGCCCCGGGCCCCGGGAGCCGCTGGCTCGCTCCCCTTGCAGCCCGCGGGAAGATGCACCCGGAGCTGCCCGCTGCCCTGCCGGGAGTCGCAGGGGGGCCCCCGGGCCGGCAGCCCCGCGCAGCCCCACGAGGTTGCAGGTATGCAGGGCCACCGGGCGCCTGCGGGTGCAGGGTGCTGGGATGGGGCAAGCGCTGGGGGCCTTTTGGTCGGCTCCTTTTGGGAGCGGGCAGCAGCGGGGCCCTGTGTGGTGCCTCGGAGCGAGAGGCCTCCAGGAGGCAGGGAGGCACCGTGGGCAGAGCAGCAGCGGGACCCCACGCGTGCATGCGCCACGGCCAGGTTGGGAGGTGCCCCGGTCCCCTATGGCTGGAGCCCAGTCCCCTCCGTCCAGCCTCCTTGTGACTGCAGCCACGGCACAGGCAGCTTTCCCACGTGTTTCTCCATCTTTGGGGCAGGCCGCGGTCACTGGGCCTTTCCCAGCACCACCAGGACGCGCGATGTCCTGAGCGGGGTTGCAGGGACCCTACAGTGGGCTTGGGGGGACCCCGGCAGCGCTGGGCAGCTGCAGCACTGCTGGGAGCAGCCCGCTCTCCGGGGCCCGGGGCTGGCAGTTGGTGGTGGGCTGGTGGCACGGGACGGTGGGGCCGGGATCCCCCCGGCAGCTCAGGTCGGCTCTGCCCGGGGCTGGCAGCACCCGGTGTTGCCCCAGGAACACTTGCAGGTGGGTTTGATGGATGCCCGTGGCCGGCTCCTGATGCCGGGGCCGTTCGCCGTGGTCCTGGCGACGTCCAGGACAGAGCGGTTGGAGGGAAACCTTGGGACGAGCCAGGGCCTTCCCAGCTCGGCGCCAAGGTTTCTGTCGCGAGCCCCGTGGAAAGCCTTGCCCACGGGCCCGATCCCCCCGGGGCATCGTGGGGGCCGGCACGCTGCGCCGGGCTGCCCGTGGCGTGGGGCCCCCAGCCCGGGCCCGCGGTGGCTCTGCTGCTCCTGGCGCTGGGGCCGGGGCCGCAGGGCAGAGCCCCCCCCAGCGCCGGGGCTGAGTGGGGGGCGCGGGGCGCGGTGTGGGGCTGGCCGGGCCCCACATGGGCTGCTGCGGTGCGCGGGGCGGGGGCTGCGCGCACGGGGCAGCGCCGGACGTTGCGGGGGGGCGGGGGGGGCAGGACAGCAAGACCATCCTGCCTGCCCAGGTCCGCGCGTGCCCCCGCCCTCCCCCTCGGCACCCCCGGGGGGGGGAGCCCTGGGGGGCGGCCGCGGAGGGGCAGGGCGGGAGCCGCGGCGCTCCCCCCCCGGCGGCGGCACCGCGCTCCGGGCCGCCCCGCTTAAAGGGGGCGGGAGCGGCGGGGGCCGCTGCGCGCCGGCACCGCCTGCGCCCGGCTCTGCTCCGCGCAGCTCTGCGCGGCTCCGCTCGGCCCGGCCCGTGCGCCCCCCGCGCCCCCCGCGCCCCGCCGGAGCAGGCAGGTGGGTCCGAGCCCCCCCGGGGCTCCCGGGCAGCGCGGCCCCCCCGGGCTCGGGCAGCCCCGGGGGCGCTGTCGCGGGTGGGGGCACCGGGCTACGCGGGGCTGCGGCGCTGCGGGTTGCGTGGGGACCGGGACCGGCACGGGGCGCTGCGGGTTGCGTGGGGAGCGGGACGGTGCTGGGGCGCTGCGTGGGGCCGGGGCCGGGGCCGGTGCTGGGGCACGGGTTGTGCTGGGATGGGGACAAGAACGGAGCTGGGGCGCTGCAGGCTGCGTTGGGATGGGGCTGTCGGGCTGTGGGTTGTGTTGGGATGGGGACGAGGATGGGGCTGGGGTGCTGTGGGTTGCGTTGGTGCTGGGGTCGGGCTGGGAAAGAGAGGAGGAGGCAGAGGAGGAAGGGCGAGAGCGCAGCAGGGTTGCTGCAGGGATTTCCCACGCTGGCCCGCTGGGGGAGTGGGGTCAGCCGCTGGCTGTGTGGCTCAGGCACCTTTAGATCCTGGGTTTCCCTTCGGCGCTGGGGGAGCTGCCTGCTTCTGCTGTCCCGGTTTCGCTTTGGTTGCGTTCTGCTGGGCTGAGACCACACATGCTCATCACGCTTGTGCTAGACTGGCCCTGGTGCCCAAGGTGCGTTGAGGAGCTGGCACTGGGGACCGGGTGTTCGCGGCAGCTCGCTCCTGCCCTGGCTCCCCGCCACCGCGCCGCCTCCACGGGGATGTATTTGCCTTGGGGGCCAGGCCCTGCGTGGGGGGCCCACGCGTGCTGCCCGTCCCAGGGCAGCACCCAGCCCCCCGGGGGCAGGAGCTGGGGTGAGCGCAGGCTGGGTGGCCGGTGCGGGGGGCAGGAGGAGGGGAGCGGGGCCGGGCCGGGATGCGAGGGGGATGCCTGGGCCGCGCGACGCTGGGCCCGGCGGCCCCGCCACAGCGAGCGGGGCTGCGGGCCAGGCCCGGCCGGGCTGCACGGGGAGGAGCAGGGAGCCGGCTGGAGCGGGGCCAGGCAGCAGCACGCACGGCGTGCGCGTGCCACCCTGCCCTCCTCGCACTGCCGGGGGGCTGCTGCCCTTCCGGGGGGCTCGGCAGCAGGAGATGGGGCAGGAGCAGGGCTCGTCTCGCAATGCGGGGCGGCATTGCCCGTGTGTCTCCCCGCTGTCCCGCAGGCGCCCATGATGAGCGGCCGGCTCCTGCTCCTCGCCGTGCTCCACACGCTCCTGGGGCCCCCAGCTGCCACTGCGCAGAAGAGGAGCCAAGGTGGGTGCCCAGCAGGGCCGCATGCCGCCGGGACCCATGGAGGGGATGTGGGGAGCCTCAGGTGCCCCATTTGCTGTCCCCCGGCGCGTCGTCGTCCCCGCTGTGGGCTCAGGCACTGCAGAGCCCCGGCTGCAGGTGTCACGAGTTTGCACTCTGCTGTTCTCTCCGAAATCCCCTGGCCCCGCAGAGGTGTGCGTCGACGTGTACGCGGCTGACATCGCTTTCCTGGTGGACGGCTCGTCCAGCATCGGCAGGAACAACTTCCGCATCGTGCGCATCTTCATGGAGGAGCTGGTGCGGCCCTTCGGGCACGCGGTGGGCGAGCAGGCAGTGCGCTTCGCCGCCGCGCAGTACAGCGACGAGCCACGGTCAGCCCTGCACGGGTGTCGGGGCTGGGGGGCTGTGGGGGGCCGCCAGCGCTGACGCGGGCCGCCCCGTGCGCAGGGTGGAGTTTACCTTCTCCCAGCACGCCAGTGGCGCTGGCGTCCGCAGGGCCATCCAGCAGCTCAGCTACAAGGGCGGCAACACGCGCACCGGCGCCGGCCTCCGCTACATCGCCGACACCTTCTTCGGGCCGGCGCAGCAGCAGCGCCCCGGGGTGCCCAAGGTAGGTGCATTTGAGGGGGGAGTTGGGGGGGCACCGTGCCTCCTCTCACGGCACCCGCCCGTCCCCGCAGATCTGCATCCTCATCACCGACGGCAAGTCGCAGGACGACGCCGAGCAGCCGGCGGCGCGGCTCAAGAGCCAGGGCGTCAAGATCTTCGCCGTGGGTGAGTGCCACCGCAGCAGGCCGGGCACCGGGGCGGGGAGACCCACAGCCCTGCCGTCACCCACCGCTGGTCCCTGGCAGGCATCAAGAACGCCGACCGCGGGGAGCTGCTGCGCGTGGCCTCGGCGCCCACCGACGCCTTCTTCTTCTACGTCAACGACTTCAAGATCCTCAGCTCCCTGGTGCCGCTGATGACGCGCCGCGTGTGCACCGTCACCGGAGGAACCCTGCGCCCGGCCGGTAAGGGCGCCGCCGCGCAGCCTCCCCCCCCACCGCCCCACGCCATCCAGGTGTCCCCCCACAGCCCCACTCGTCCCCCGCAGGCGAGCCGTGGCACGCCGGCCCCACTGACCTGGAGTTCGTGGAGCGCGGCACCAACCTGCTGCGCATCCGCTGGACGGCGGCCAGCGGCCCTGTCGCCGGCTACACGGTGCAGCACGTGCCGCTCACGGGCCTGGGGCAGCAGTTGGTGGCCGAGCGGCAGGAGGTGAGCGCCGCCCCCGGGGCATCCGCCCATCCGTCCCCCCCGCCCGCTCCAGCGTGGGGCGTTCGCGGGGTGACGCTGCCCCTGCCCAGGTGAGCCTGGGCCCCCGGGAGACGAGCGCCGTGCTGCGGGGGCTGCGGGCCGGCACCGAGTACCTGGTCACCGTCATCGCCCAGTACGCCAACAGCGTCGGCGAGTCCGTGTCAGGCCGGGCGCGCACCCGTAAGTAGCGCCGCGCTCCCTGCCCGCGGGCTGCACCGCTGCCGGGCCACCCGGCACGGGAGGCAGCCAGCGCCACCCCAACACTCCTGCCCTGCCTCCTAGAGAGCGGCGCCGGCGTGCGGGACTTGCGCGTGGTGGAGACGGGACCGACCTTCCTCCGGCTGGCCTGGCAGCCCGGCCCCGAGCCGCCCCAGGGCTACGTGCTCAGCTACCTGGCGCAAGGTGAGGGCTGAGCCGCCCCGGCGGGGGACGGATGCAGCCCGGCTGCTGGGTGGGCCGGGAGAGCGCCGGGCGCGGGTCTGCATGTGCGTGCATGCACAGGGGCTGCCGCAGGGACGCGCAGGCGGAGATGGCGTTGCACGCGCGTGCGTGCACCCATGTGTTTGCAGCAGCGGGGATGTGCATGCTCTCGGGCAGGCTGTGCGCGCGCCACGCTGGGGGGCTCGGTGTTGGGGGGGCGTGTGGCACGCTTGTGCGTGGCCCTGCCCGAGGGCTCCGCATGCATGCGCCTGCGTGCCCCCCGGCTGGGACCCCCTTCCCCGTTGCGCCCTGGGCCGGCGCTGGGGCTGCGGCCGCACCTGGCGGGCGCTCCCTGGCCCGGGGCGCCGCGGTGCCCGTACCCTGGCGGCCGTCCCGGCCTCTCCCCAGCTCAACCCCCCCGCTGGCACCGCCTGGCATTCCCGTGGCCACCCCTTCACTGCCGAGCGCGGCGTGGCAGCATGTGCCCCCTGCCCGCTCCGACCCCTCCGTGGCCCTCCAGGAGCGGCCCAGGCAGAGGAGAAGAGCCTGGGCGCCAGCGCGCTGTCGGCCACCCTCGGCGACCTGCGCCCCGACACAGAGTACGTGGTGGTGCTGCGCCCCCGCGACGCCCGGCAGCCCGCGATCCCGGCCACCCTCACTGCCCGGACACGTAAGCACCATGCACGGGGGGCAGGAGCCACTCTCCCGGCTCCGGGGGCAGTGCAGGGACACCCCTCCGCGCCCAGGACCCCTTTCCGTGTAGGGGCAGCCATGCAGCCCTGACGCCAGGGTGCTGGGCGCCACCGCAGGGTGGTGCTTGCAGCCCCTAAAGGGGCTCTGGCGCGCACAGATGGGGCTGGGGCATGCGCTCAGTTTGCAGCTTTCTGGGTGTGTTTCTGCAAGCACCTCCTCCGAACGGCGTGAGGATAGTGCCAAGGAATGTAGATGGTTTTTGGCTTTTTTTTTTTTTAATCAGATACTCGGCTGTTGAGGAAGACAGTGCGGTTTCCGCAATGGAAGAGTGTTTCTGGGGTGGTTATAAACATTGCTGGGAAGCGCGTGCTGGGAAGGAGCAGGAATGAGGCCCCGGGGAAACACCTTTGAAAGCCCGAAATGCTGGCAAACCAATTTCTGCAGCTTCGCCAACCAGCCTTAACCTGTGCTTAGTATCTAGGGTATCGAAGGGAAGGTGCTACGGTTGCAGCAGAGCACCTCCGCTCGGAGCTGGGGTGCTTCCAAGGAAACGCTTTGGTGGGGTTTGGTGGCCTCTGCTCGCCGTCTGGCTCCCGTGGGTGGTGGGGGCACGTGGCGCTTCTCGGCTCCCCGGCTCGGGTGTTTTTCTGAGCAAAGGGGCTTCGTGGCCTGGCTGGGCGGGCGGAGGGGCTGCGCCCGCAGGTGCCGGCCGCAGCGCCACGGCTGCGTCTCGCCCGCAGAGCGCCTGGAGGGCGTGCAGCGCCTGGCCGCGCACAACGTCTCCGCGCACGGCATGCTGCTGGTCTGGGCGCCCGTTGCCGGCGCCACCGGCTACCGCCTCTCCTGGGCCGGCCCTGCAGGTAGGTCCTGTCCCGGCCACCCCAGTGTGCCGCCGGCCTGGGACGCGCCACTGAGGGGCTGCCGCGTGGGCTCCCGCAGGCCAGGAGGCGCGTGAGGTTGAGCTGGATGCCAGCCGGACATCGCACTCGCTGGGGGGGCTGCAGCCCGGCACCGATTACCTGGTGACAGTGGCCCCGCTCTACGGGCGGCTGGAGGGGCCTGCGGCCTCGGTGAGGCGCAGGACAGGTAGGTCTGGGGGCCGGGCGAGGGGCTTCGCCGGGGGCCGCGGCGTGGGGCTGCCCTGCCCACGGTCTGCCTGGTCCCTTTGGCAGAGGCGGGCGCGGAGCAGACGCTGAGGACCAACATCCTGGGCCCCACGTCCATCCAGGTGCTCTGGACGGCCATCCGCGAGGCCCGCGGCTACCGCCTGGAGTGGAAGAGAGCCGCAGGTGGGCTCTGGGTGGGCTGTGGGGTGGCCCCGTCCCAGGAGAGTGGCCGGGAGCTGGACAGGGCTTCATGATGGTTGTCCTCCGCAGGACCCGAGCCGCCCAGGACCGTGTCCCTGCCCAGCAGCGTCAGCAGCTACCAGCTGACGGGGCTGCAGCCGGGCACCGAGTACCGCATCACCCTCTACACGCTGTATGACGGCGGCGAGGTGGCCACCCCCGTCACCACCTTCCAGACGGGTGAGCGACCGCCCTGCGTGCCGCCGCGGGCCCTGCACCACGGCCTGTGGGGCTCACGGCGGCCCCCGCACAGGCACGGAGCCGCCGCCGGGCACCGTCTCTGACCTGCGGCTCGTCGAGGAGGGCGGCCAGAGGGTCCGGCTGGGCTGGAGCGGCGTCACGGGTGCCACCGAGTACAAAGTGACGGTGCGCAACACGCAGGGTGAGTGCGCGGGCGCGGGGCTGGGGCTGGGCAGTAGGGAGCCCCCGGCACTGAGCCCCCGGCGCGCGGCCTTGCTCCCCGCAGACGGCACGGAGAGGACCCGGCGGGTGCCTGGCACCCAGACCCTGCTGGAGCTGGGCGACCTGCGGGAAGGCGTCGCCTACCTGGTGCGCGTCTCGGCCCTGGCCGGCGGCCGGGAGGGCAGCGCTGCCACCCTCAGCGTCCGCCTCGGTGAGTCGGCCACAGCGTTGGCCCCGCGGGGGCGGCTCATCCCCCCCGGGACTGCGCGGTGACGCCCCGTTGCTGCAGGGCCGCCGGCGGTGGGCAGCGTTTCAGGGCTGCGGGTGACAGAGGCCGGCGCTGGGCAGCTGCGGGTCACCTGGAGCGGGGTGCCGGGTGCCGGGGGCTACCGGCTGACGTGGCGCGCCGGCGACGGTGAGTGTGGCGGGGCGGTGGGGCGCCGCGATGGGGCCGCCCGAGCCCTTCCCGACGCTCTTTGTCTCTCCTAGGCCCGGAGCAATCCCGCCTGCTGCCTGCCGACCCCACCGCCTTCACCATCGAGGGGCTGCGCCCCGGCACCCTCTACATGGTCGGCGTCGCCGCTGTGGCTGATGGCCGGGAGGGCAGCGCCGTCACTGCCACGGCCCGCACAGGTGAGACCTCCCCCCTGCCCGGGCAGCGGTGGTGGGTGCCGGCGGCCCCAGTGACGCCCGCCCCTCGGTGCCCCACAGCGCCTGAGCAGGTGGGGACCGTGTCGCGGCTGGAGGTGCTGTCGTCCGGGAGCGACGTGGCCCGTGTCGCCTGGGTCGGCGTGCCGGGAGCCACTGCCTACCGCGTGGTGTGGAGCCGGCGTGATGGTAGGGTGCTGGGGCTGAGGGGGACCGGGGGGGGTGGTGGCGGCAGCGGTGGGCTCACGCTGTGCTTGTGGCAGGGGGCTCCGAGAGCAGCCGGCTGGTCCCCGGCGACACCGCCTCCTTCGACATCCCCGGCCTGCAGGGAGGCGCCTCCTACACCGTGAAGGTCACCGCACTCGTCGGCAACCGCGAGGGCAAGCCCGTCTCTGTCGTCGTCACCACGCGTGGGTGTCGCGGCGCGGCCGCCGGGCGTCCCCCGTCCCATCCCCCCACCCCAGGGTGGCATCGCCCGCCCCTAACGCCCGGCCCTGTCCCCGCAGCGGAGGCAGCCCCGGTGCCCCCCGTCAGCGACTTCCAGGTGACGGAGGCCTCGGAGAGCCGCCTGCGCCTGTCCTGGGCGCCGGTGGCCGGCAGCTCCGGGTACCGCCTGGCCTGGCGCCCGGCCGAGGGTGAGTGTGGCCGCCCAGCGCCGCGCACCCCCGCTGCGCCCCTCGCCGCCCCCTCACCCCGCTGTCCCCGGCAGGCGGGCTGCAGCGCAGCCAGCAGCTCCCGGCCGCTGCGCGCTCCTACGACCTGCTGGGGCTGGAGCCGGGCCGGCGCTACCACGTCAGCATCACCCGCCTGGCGGGCGGCCGCGAGAGCGAGCCCGTCACCATCACCGCTGTCACTGGTAAGGGGCCGCCGGGGGGTCTGAGCGGTCCCCGTGGGGCCGGGGCCATGGGGGGGAAGAGCGGGACGGGGCAGCCCCGCACGACGCCCTTCCCCTGCTGCTCCGCAGCTGCCGCGGGCCGTGTTGCCGGCCTGCGGGTGACAGAGGCGCGGAGAGACTCGGTGACACTCTCCTGGACGCCCGTCCCCGGCGCCTCCGGATACGTCCTCTCCTGGAGGCTCCCCGGAGGTAAGCGCGGGCGCCGCGGCCCCCCCGGCCGAGCAGGCGCGGGTTCGGCGGGGACCCCCGCACCCTGCCGCTGACCCTCCCCTCGGTGGCAGACGGCGGCGAGGTGCGACGGACGCTGCCCGGCGCCGCCAGCTCCCAGCAGGTGCCAGGGCTGCGCCTGGGCCAGCGCTACACCTTCACCATCCGCCCGCTTTTCGGGAGCGTGCCAGGCACCGAGACCTCCGTCAGCGAGCGCACAGGTAGCGCGGGGCCCCGGGGGCCACTGGGGGGGGCAGCAAGCCCAGCACGGAGGGGCTGCCTCACCCCCTCCACCGGCTCAGTTTGCAGCGACGGCCGCGGCGACATCGTCTTCCTGGTGCACGGCACGCGGGACAGCGCCTACCGCGCCGACGCTGTCCGCGCCCTGCTCTCCAACACCGTGTCCGCCCTGGGCCGCCTGGGCCCTGACGGCACCCAGGTAAGTGCCCACCGCGCCGCGCCGCGGGGGTGAGGGAGCGGGTGGGCGGCGATGCCCACTGGCCTCCCGTGCCGTCGCAGGTGGGCCTGGCCGTGTACAGCTACCGCAGCCTGCCCTGGATCCTGCTGAACCGCTCCAGCGACCTGGGCACCGTGCTGGAGCAGATCCGCGCCCTGCGCTACGAGGAGCCCAGTGGCAACGCCATCGGTGAGCGCCCGCGGGCGCAGCCGGGCTGGGTGCCCCCTCACCCCTCCCTCTTTATTTATCTTTTATTATTATTTATTTATCAGGGGCGGCCATCAGCTTCGCCGGGAGGTACCTGCTGAGCCCTGGCGCGGGGCGCCGGCCCGGCGTGCCGGGGGTGCTGGTGGTACTGGCAGATGGCCCCTCCGGGGACGACGCCATTGCCGCGGCCAGGGATGTCAAGGCGGCGGGTGAGGAGGGCGCGCGGGGCAGGGCCGCAGGGGCTCGGGTGCCCCGTGCGCTGGGTGCTGAGGGTGCTCTCGGCGCAGGGGTCCGGGTGCTGGCCGTGGGCATGGATGGGGCGGACCGGGAGCAGCTGCGCCGCATCGTCACCGGCGAGGACCCGCGCTACGTCTTCCAGGCCAGCAACGCCCTGGCAGAGCTGGAGGGAGAGCTCACCGACGACCTCTGCACCATCATTTCCACGGGCAGGGTAAGGGCCGGGGTGCTATGGGGCTGGGCGAGGGGTGCAGCCCCATAGCCGGGGGTTTGCTCACACGGCCTGCCCTTGTCCCTGCAGCCGGAGCCCTGCACCGTGCAATGCCCCAGGGTGAGTAGTGCCGGCACCAAGCTGTGGGGCTGGTTGGAGGGGGTGGCGTGGGGGGGGACATGGGTGCTGGTGCCAGGGCCGGCGGAGGTCCCGGTGCCCCCGGAGGCAGCCTCCTAACCGATTGCTCCCTCCCTTTGCAGGGCGAGAAGGGGGACCCCGGCCAGGTGGTGAGTATTTTGGTGTCCCCCCCACCCTAGCTGGGCTCTGGGGGACCTTTGTCCCCCCCCAGCCCCACTGCTGCCAACCCAGGGTGGTTGCTAACTGCTGGCTCTGTCTCTGTAGGGACCACAAGGACGTGTGGGGCCACCAGGTCCCCCTGGAGAGCCGGTAATGTCCTGCGTGGGGGGACATGGGGGAAGGTGGGGAGATGAGCGCCGTGGGTCAGCTGCCTGCCAGGGAGCAGCATCCCCTGGGGCCCTGTGTCCCCCTGATGAGTGGGGGGCCGGGGCAGGGGCCCGTCCAGCCCTCAGCCTGCCCTTGCTGCTGGGGTAGAGGGGGATGTCCCTGGGTCACCGCCTGCCACCAAGCCCGTCCTCCCCTCTGTCCACCCCAGGGCCGCCACGGGCTGCCGGGCCCTCCAGGACCTGCAGGGCCGCCGGGTGCCCCAGGACGGATCATTGAGCGGCCAAGCAAGGGGGACAGGGTGAGTGCCTGCGACCCACGGTCACCCGGGGGCCCTTTGGCACGGGGATCTGCCCCTCCATCCTGCGTGTCTCCCAGCCCAGGATGGGGGGGTTACCTGGGGGAGCCCCACGTCTGACGCTGGGGGCTCCACCGTGACGCTCCTCTCTCCCCAGGGATTTCCAGGAGCCGACGGGGTGCCGGGAAGCCCCGGGCGCCCCGGGAACCCTGGACCCCCCGGCCAGCCGGTGAGTGTGGGCATCCCCCCGGGTTTGCTGGCCGTGCTCGCTGCACAGCCCCGGTCCAGCCCCACGTAGCCCCTGTTGAGGGGCTCTTTCCTTCGCCCAGCCTCCCCTGCCTGCTCCCTCAGCCGATGTCTGCCCACCCCTTCCCTGCACCAGGGGCTCTTGGTAGCCAGCAGGATCATGGCTGCCCCCAAACCACGGCTCCCAGGCCCAGTATGCTGGGCAGGCTGGGTTCATCCCCCGTGCTGGGCTGGAGCCCCTAGTCCTGTCTCGTCCCGCCCGTCCTGGCTCCCCCAGGCTGGCGCGGACATGCACTCACACGTGCAGGACATGCGCTCACCGCTTGGGCTGTGTTTTGCAGGGCAATCAGGGCATCCCGGGCCCCCGAGGGGATCCTGTAAGTATGGCCCCCATCTCTCCCCGCCCCCACTCCCTCCTCATCACCCACTTGCTCACTGTCACCTTTCGTTTCGCAGGGGCCGCGGGGGCCGACGGGGCTTTCTGGCCCAAAGGGGGAGAAGGGCGAGCCGGTAGGTGATGGGCCAGGGGCTGCCAGTGGGCGCTCCTCGGCCTCTTGTGCCTCCTGGCACTCAGCATCCGCCCTGTGGTCTCCCCGGGGCCTCCCCACCTCCTGGCTTGGCCCGTGGCCTCGCGGTAGCATGGGGGCCACTGCCCTGCCCTGGGGACCCAGCGGGGCACGTGGGGATGCTGACTTTTCCTCTTGTCCAGGGAGAGCCCAGGGTGCTCGTGGATGGAGAGCCAGGACGGAAAGGGGAGCCAGGCACACCGGTAGGTATGGGGTTGGCGATGCTGGGGTGGGTGCCGGACTCTGCACCAGTGTCCCCCGGCCCCTGCTGCGTCCTGAGCTAACGGAGCATCTCTCGTCCCCCAGGGCAGCCCCGGCCTCCCCGGCAGCCCTGGCCCCCGGGGACCGTTTGGAGATCCAGGCCCTCCCGGGCCAGTTGGGCCCATGGGGCCCCCCGGCCCCCCAGGAGAGTTCGTGAAGGTACGTCCCCCCGGCGCTGCACGGATGGACACACAGACAGCAGCTCAGCACCTGCTCCCCGTGCCGTGCTGCTGGTCCTGTGCAGCTCCCTCTTCACCGTGCCCACAGCTCGCGGCTGTCCCTTGCACGTGCCACCCGCTGACTGTGCCCACGCACATGTAGACACGCGTGGAACTGTTCCCAGCACTGGGCAATGTGCAGCTGCCCTGATGACGCTGACGATGGGCTCGGTCCTGCGTGACCCCCCTGTTACAGCAGGGGATAAAGGGGCACAGGGAGAGCCCAGACCTGCCCTTACCCAGGATTTTCACTCTTGCAGGGGGAGAAGGGTGAACGTGGAGAGAGGGTAAGTGGCTCTGTGTTGCCCTAGCTCCTCTGCCCTCCTGGGGGGTATAGATACGGTGAGGCACCCTGCAACACAGATGTCCTGTGGATGCCCAAGGACACTGCAGCCTCCCCAGGGTGCTGGAACGGGCTGAGCCGTGGTGTTATCCTGCTGGCGGGCAGCTCGCAGCACCCTCGTGGAGGGCCGGGCGGGGTGGTGGAGCTGACCCCTGTCTCTATAGGGCCCCCCTGGACTGGTGGATGGGGCAGCGCCGCAAGGGGAGCCCGGCACCCCGGTGAGTCTGGCCCTGGAGCCAGCGGGGAGGGGACGGGGGGAGCGGGACTGCGGACAGCCGTGCGTCCCGGGGGGGCTGAGCTGTGCCCCTCACCAAGCCCCTCTCTTGCAGGGCCTGCCTGGAGACCCGGGGCCCCGGGGCCCTGCCGGCCCCCCTGGACCGAAGGGAGACAAGGTAAGAGGGTGGTGGGGATGGTTTGGGCACTGGCCTCGTCCCCCTGTCCCACACCGGGCTCAGTCCTGTCCCCCCGGGGGATTGGTGCCTTGTGCTGGGTTTGGCCCTGCCCAATGGGGCCACATGTCCCCCGCATTGCGAGCACAGCTTTTGGCTTTCTGTCTCCCCAGGGTGATGGCGAGAAAGGTTTCCCAGGGCCGCCCGGCCGCCCCGGGGACCCGGGGGATCGGGTGAGTTACCTGAGACGAGGTGAGGCTGGCTGGGACTGGGCCACTCGGCAAGGGGACCGTGGGATCGCTCCCGTTCCAGCCAGCCTGGCTGTTTGCCTGCTTGGCCAGACACCAAAATGCACCAATGGCAGGGCGGTGACAGAAGTGACATCTTCTTTGCCCTCCTTTCTAGGGCCCTCGGGGACCGCCGGGGGAGCAGGGGAGGAAGGTGAGTACCAGGAGCAGCCGAAGCGATGCTCTGATCCATGGGGCAGGTGCCGTGGGGCCTCCTGTCTTCCCTCTGCCGCTGCGGCACGGCTGGGCGGCGCAGCCTGGTCCTGCCGCCGCTCTGAGGAGAGGAAAGGGGTCTGGGCGCCATGCCGGGACCCACGGCGGCTGGCTGCACCCTCCTCCACGGCGCTTGGGTCCTGCCGGCCTTTGACCTGTCCTTCCTCCCACCAGGGAGACCGCGGGGCGCCGGGGGAGCTGGGAGAGACGGGCGCGAAGGTGAGGCATCGCCGGAGGGGGACCGTGCCCTCGGGCAGCGTCTGCGGGTCCCCGCAGGCCTGGCGGGGGCCGGGGAACCAGGGTGGGAGCCGAAACGCTCCTCTGCTTTGCTCCGCAGGGAGACCGCGGCGTGCCAGGCCCCGAGGGCGAGAAGGTAGGTGACCAGGGTGGGGGGCACCTGCCCTCCCTCACCATGTCCAGGCCCAGCTGTCCCTGGCGTGGGGTGAGGCGATGCCTCTGATGCCTTCCTTTCCTCTTCCAGGGCGAAGCGGGGTCCCCGGGGCGCCCAGGGCTCTCGGGCAGAGAGGTGAGTCTGGCCGTCGGCGATGCCAGCTCCAGCGTCCTGGGACATGACGGCACCTCAGAGAGGGGCCAGTGCCCGGGGGCCGCGGTGTCCTCGGTGAGGGTCCCCCGTGTGGGGCCGGGCACCACCGGCTCTCTGAGGGTGTCTCTTCTGTGTGACAGGGAGCCCCAGGACCAGCCGGCCCGCGAGGGGAGAAGGTGAGGAAGAAGAGGGGGGTCTGGCCGGGCTGCTGGGGGCTGCCGGGGAAGGGGCTGGCGCTGACACCCGTCTCTCCCGCAGGGCGATCCGGGAGTGCCCGGTGAACCCGGCAAGCCGGTAAGTGACACCTGCCTGGGGGGGTCCACCTGCACCCCCCAACCCCTGCGTGATGGGGCAGAGCTGGGGGGTTGGCAACTCCCTGGGTGCCATGGGGGACATGTGCCCTGGGCAGGGAGCTGCGCGCAGCACTGTGTCCCCTCTGCTTCCCCCCCAGGCCCCCAGCGCAGCTGGCGTCAAAGGAGAGAAGGTAACTGCAGCCGTGCCGTGCCCACTGGGTGCTGCCCCTTGCCGGCACCTCCGTGGGCCCGGGGGAGCTGCCAGGCACTGCACCCCCAGGACGGGGCACTGCACAGGGCAGCTCCTGGGCAGGCTGGGACGCAGTGGTCAGCACTGCCCAACCGTCCCCTGTCCCCTGCAGCATGGGGAAGGAGGGGAGCGCCGGCGGGGGGGTTGGGGAGCTGACGGGGCTGTTTCATCTGCTGCAGGGCGACAGAGGCTTTTCGGGACCAGAGGGGCCCCCTGGCCTCAAGGGTGATGCGGGAGATAAAGGAGCCCCCGTGAGTATTGCCTGGGTCTGGCCCGGGGGTGCAGCCTGCCCCGGGCTGGGCTGGCCGCAGGGCCCCTCCTGCCATGCCAACCTGCTTCTCCTTGTGCCTAGGGCGCCCCTGGCCTGAGCATCCCGGGCCCAGCCGGCCCCAAAGGCGAGCAGGGCGACCGGGTGAGTCTGGGGCGAGGGCGTGGGGCCGGGGCGCTGGCTGGCACCCCCACACCCGTTCCTGGCATCAGGGCTGCCCTGGTCCCAGATAACCCGTGTCCTCCCTCTCCTACCCCCAGGGTATCGTCGGCCTCACTGGTAGGAGCGGCCCAAAGGTAACAGCATTGCAGGAGGCGTTGCTCCTCCGTCCGTCTGTCCATCCCGCGAGGGGCTGTCCCCTCCGGCCCGTGCTGCGTGCAGGGTGCTGCTCCGGGGAGAGGACGGGGCTGTGCTGAGCCTCTTCTCCCCTTGCCAGCCACCGTGCGGGGGTATCCGTCCTTGTGCCAGCACTGGTGCCCCCATGGCTGCCCTGCTGCTGCTCTGACTCGCTCCCCACTTCCCCTCCTGCCTAGGGCGACCCGGGGGAGCCCGGTGAGAAGGGCGAGCCGGGGCGAGCAGGTTCGCCAGGGCAGATCGGCCTGCGCGGGAAGGAGGTAGCGTGGGGCAAGGGGGCGGGCAGTGGGCCCTGGGGTGCTGCTGGTTCTCCATGGAGGGGCCGCAGGGCACTGCTGCTGCAGCGTCCCCCAGGAGGGTGGGTGTCCCTGCGGGGGCATGCGGGTGCTCAGCGAGGAGCGGCATATGGGGAGCAGAGGGGACACTGGTGACTTGGGCTTTTTCTTTCCCCCACTACCCTGGATGGTGCTTGCTGATCTGTGCCACAGGGAGAGCGTGGAGAGAAGGGGGATGAAGGCACCCCGGTAAGCGAGGACTGCCCCTGAGCACTGCCTCCCCCTGCCTGCTTCGTCCCCTCCGATTCCTCTGGCCACGCTCACCTCCTCTCTCCCTCAGGGTGAAGCAGGCTTGCCTGGCAAACCTGGAGACAGGGGCCCCCGGGTAAGTGCTGGGGCTGGGGGGACATAGGAGGGTTGGGTGAGATGCCCAGTGGCCTCGGGGCTAGCTCGCACTAATGCACATGCTCCCTCTGCCCCATGGCCCAGGGCCTCCCTGGATACCGTGGCCCTCCTGGGGAGAAGGGCGACACAGGGGACCCAGGTCTGGAAGGCAGAAATGTGAGTACCACCTCTCGTGAGCCTCTGGTACATGCTGCCCCATGGGCATCACCATCCCATGGGCACCTACTGTCGCATGTGTATCACCATCCCATGGGCACCCACCGTCCCATGGACATCACCATCCCATGAGCACCCACTGTCCCATGCCTGTCACCACCCTATGGGCACCAAGTGTCCCAAGGGCACACAGTGTCCCATTGGCATCACCATCTTTTGGGCACCCACCGTTTCGTGGGCATCACCACTTTATGGGCATCACCATCTCAAGGGCATCACTGTCCCATAGGCATCACCATCCTATGGGCAGCCACCCTTCTTTGGGCATCACTACCCCGTAGGCATCACCATCCTGTGGAGATCACCGTCCCGTGGGCATCACTGCCCCATCAGCACCCACCACCCCGTGGGCATCACCACTCTGTAGGCCCCCACCATCCCAAGGGCGTCACCACTCCATGGACACCCACCACCCCTGGGTCCCCCATCTCCTCCAGCTCTCACCCCATCCCTTCTCTCCTCCAGGGCAGCCCCGGAGCACAAGGCAATAAGGGTGACCGCGGGGAGCCGGTGAGTCATGCTTGGCCGGGATGGACATGGGGCCACCTGCTTGTTCCCTCATTACTTAGGAGCTGGCCTTGTCCTCCCTGGGGTTGCACCCAGGTCCTGCTAACCCTCTTCTCTCTCCTCTTCTCACAGGGGCTTCCTGGACCCCCAGGACGAACTGTAAGCTCTGCCCCAATTCCCCCTTCCCCGCTGGTGGGCTGGTGCCCAGCCCCATGGGGTCTTACTGCCCCTCTCTGCCTCGCAGGTCGACGGGGGGCTCGGAGGAGTGGGAGAGAAGGGCGAGAAGGTAACGGGCAGCCCCAGGAGGGACGAGCAGGTCCCCTGTGACTGTGTTGGCAGGGTGGCCCACTGTGGTCCCCTGGCCAGGCTCTGGCTGCCCATGTGGGTCCTGCTGGGGTCTTGGTGTGCAAACCACCCGAAATCGCTCCTAGCCACACGGAGCTGATACGCAGCCCAGCTTTGCAGAGGGTTAGAGCGCTAGAGAGGAGGCTCTTGTTGCAAGACATTGGAGTCTTGAGGCTGTTTTGGCCACGGCCTGTGCTCTGTGGGGTGCTGGAGGGTGTCGCGGTCCCGGGCTGCGACTGGTGCCCAACTGCCCCTTGCTCGGCTGTGCTGCTTCTCCTCTTCGTCACCTTCACATGGCTCTCCTGGCTCTCTGGGTTGCATTTTTTCAACAATCAGTAGCTTCAGGAAGCTGTGCTGAGTCCAGGGATGTCTTTTTTTCAGCCCATGCCCTTAGTTGCAGGCTTTTGCTGTTATCCCACACTTAACCTGCACGCTGTAACAGGAGAGCTGCTTGGCGGGAGGCTCGCTTGGTGCGAGGCTTGTGGCCGGGTGCTCGCAAGGGCGACCCTGTTTCACCGGCCGCCGGGCAACACCCTCTAAGTGCGCTGCCTTCCCTGGCAGGGGGACCCCGGGGACCCCGGCGAGGACGGTGCGAAGGGTGCCAGGGGCGAAGCCGGCTCCCCCGGCCTGCCCGGAGAGAGGGTAGGTCTCCACGTGCCGGTGCGGGAGGTGACGAGGTGGGCGATGCTCCACGGCAGAGCCAGCGGCGTGCGGGAAGGGTGCCTGGGCAAGTTGCTCCCGGCTCCCTTCGTCTTCCCTGCGCGCTGGTGCTGAGCATGGCTCTCTCTTGCAGGGCATCGAGGGCCCCCGAGGCCCCCCCGGCACGCGGGTGAGTCCCCCCTTCCCTGCGGGGGGCAGAGCGGGGGGTCCGTGTCCCGCTTGGCCCCCGCTCGGGGGCAGCACGCTTGCTCACTTCCCTTCCCACCCCGCAGGGTGACCCCGGGGACCGAGGCCAGCCGGGAGAGAAGGTAAAGGGGGCTGGGGGCTGCCCCATGGCGCCCCGTCCCTCCCCACGTGCCGCAGCCCTAACACCCCTCTCCTGCAGGGTGATCGTGGCCCGCCGGGGCTGGATGGCCGCAACGGGCTGGAAGGGAAACCCGGGCCGCCGGGCCCCGCCGGGCAGAGGGTGAGCTGGGGATGGGGTCCCGCGGCCCCGGGGGCATCTGCACCTCCCATGTGCTGCCCGGGGACCTGCCGCCCTCTGTGTTGGCCAGCAAGGTCATCTCTGCCCTTATGTCCTCCTTCTCTGCAGGGTGATGCCGGGAAGCAGGGGGACCCCGGCCGGGACGTGAGTATCCCCAGGGAGTGCGGGTTGGGGTTGCGCTGCTGCTGGCGCTTGTGGCATGGGGGATGCTGCCAGTTCTGGCCAAGCATCCCGTCTCCGGCCCCCGTGCTCCTTGGTCTGGGATGGGATGCTGGGAGCATACCTCATCCCAGGCGGAGAGTGCCACCATCCCTGGGTCCCTTCTCCTGGGGCGCTGTCCCCAAGTGTGCCGTGGGAGGCAGGTGCCCTGCCGCTGGGTGCCCAAGTGGGGCCCTGCCTCCCCCCGTCTCCTCTCCCTGCAGGGACTGCCCGGGCTGCGGGGGGAGCAGGGCCTGCCTGGCCCCATCGGCCCCCCAGGACCGCCTGGCCTCCCCGTAAGTATCCGCTGCTCTGGACACTAAGGCCACATCCTGCCCCGTCTCCCCTCTGTCCATCCCCAGCCAGCTCCTCCTGCCTGGCTCGCCTCATGCTGCTGCCCCAGGGACCCCGGCTGTCCATGCTGGGGGGCACTGGGGGGCCAGGTGCTGGCTGCCCTCTCACTGCCTCTTTCCTCCCAGGGCAAAGCTGGCGACGACGGCAAACCCGGCCTCAACGGCAAGAACGTGAGTAGGGGCCGCGGGGCTGGGGACTGGCGACCCCAGATCTGCCGCTGAATCCTCAGCCCCGGGCACGGGAGTCGCGTGGCGAAGGGCTCGCTCTGCTCGGAGCCTGCAGCACCGGCCCTGTCCTGTGCAGGCCCCATAGCGGGGCATCGGAACTGGCCCAGGGCTGCCGGGAGCCAGGCACCGACTCTTCTCCTGCCTTTCCAGGGGGAAGACGGGACGCCGGGAGAAGATGGGAGGAAGGTAAGGAGCAGAGCTCCGGCTGGTCTGGCTGTGCCTGGGGGCACCTCCAGGCCCGAGGTCTCACTTGAGGCATCTCCTCACCTTGGAGCACCTGCCAGGGGCACGCTGGTGGGGAAAGCATCCTTTTAACGCTTCTTTCTTCTCCTGATCAGGGAGAAAAAGGTGATGCTGGAGCCCCCGGCAGAGATGTGAGTACCTTGGTAGAGAGGAGCTGTGGTCCCCCACAGGCCCTGCCTCACCTTCAGCACCAGCAGCCCTGGCCCCCCCGCCACGGCTCGGCTGCCCCCAAACTTGGAGGAAGGCAGCGTTGGGCTGGAGGGCACCAGCCTCAGCCCCTGCTCGGCAGATGGGACATGGTGTTGTGGGAGCCTCAGCTCATCTCCTGTGGCTTCCCTGGTCCTCAGCCACCTGCTATGGCCTTGGAGAGGGGTTCTCAGATCGCGGGGGGCAGGAGGGGAGCCCCCACCCTGCCTCGCTGACCCTGCTGCTCCCAGGACTGCGTGGTTCCTGCATCGTGGGCAGGGGGAGCTGGTGGGGCATGTGCCCCTGGCTGGGACAGCACTGGCCACCCGGGGTGACACTTCTATCTCCTGGCAGGGCCGCAGCGGTGCCAAGGGCGAGCAAGGGGACAGCGGCTTGCCAGGCCCTCCCGGCGCCCCCGGCCTCCCCGGTGTCCCGGGGCAGCTTGGCCCCCCAGGCCAGGTGCGTAGTCCTGGAGCCCCCAGTGCTGCACAGTGCTGGACCCAGGAGTCCGGGCTCCCGCTGGCAAGCAGGGCCATGAGCCCGCTAAGGAGCAGGGCACGTCCCTGGGGGAGAGAGGCAAGGAGAGCCCTGCCCCACGGCTCCCTTTGGGCGCTGCCCCGTGTGTGCGGGTGCTGGGTGCCATCACGTCCCCTCTGCATCTTCCAGGGTTCGCCAGGCCTTCCCGGCATTGCTGGACCAAAGGTAGGTGACTTCTCCAGCCCACCCCACCGCTGAGCCCTCCAAGGTGAAGACTCGGGGGTCCCCGTGCTGGAGAGGGCGAGCGCTTGGGCCATCCCGGGGGGCTCCCTCTCCCCGAACAGGCCCTCGCTGGGCCGGCTCCTTGCCAGAGTCGGTGCTGGGCAGCCCGGCCCTGCTGCCCCCTGACGCCTGTGCTGCTGTGCTGTGTTTCAGGGGGATCCAGGGGAGCCCGGATCCAGAGGGGAGCCGGTGAGTACCCCGCGCGGAGCATGGCAAGCTGAGGGCACCCCAGGGTGGTGGGAATCGCTGCCCCTGCCCAGGCAGCTCCCGAAAGCGAGGGCAGGGCCTCTGCGCTCCCCAGTGCCAGAGCTGTGGTTCAGGGCTGCTCCACCATGCCCTGCCCAGCTGCATCACCCACAGGCCTCCCGGGGACAGGACTGAAGGGCAGGCTCCAAAGAGCCCTGCCCTATGCTTCTCACTGTAGCGTTGACTCTGAAACCTACTGAGGGCAACATCAGTGCCATTGTAGGTCTTCTCATTCCCTCTTGCTCTGCAAACCTAGGGGCGACCTGGTATCCCCGGAGCACGCGGTGAGCCTGGGACAGGAGTGGTAAGTTCCCCACTGGCCTGTCCGACCCCCAAATAAAGCTCCTACCGCTGGGGGGTCGGTGAGGCTGGGACATTATCCCTGGGGAAGTGTAGCCTCTAGGACCCTGATGGGGCGAGCAGGCTGGCACCGCCTTCATTTCTAATGTCCCTGTATTGCAGAACATTGAACGTGGCCTGGAAGCCCTTGGCATCAAGGTACGTAGCCAGCAGCCCTGGGCCCCCGCTCGTGGGCCGGGGGCTGTTCCTGCCGCCGGCCGCTGGAGGGGGGACGCCCGGCTGCGGGGCTGGGAGGTGGCGGGACGAGCTCCCTGACACACGGCTCTTTCTCCCTCTCAGATTTCCTCCCTCAAGGAGCTCACGGGTGCCTATGACGGGAGCTCGGACTCGTTCCTGCCCGTGTCCGAACGCCTGCGGGGCCAGAAGGGCAGCAGAGGGGAGCCGGGGGAGAGAGGGCCTCCGGGCAGAGAGGTGAGCGACAGCGCGAGCTGGCCGCCCCGCAATGCCTCCCAGCGCGCGGCGATGCTCACACACGCTGCCCTGCTTCCCTGTACCCGGGCCAGCTCTGGGGTCAGTGCAGCCGGCTCGGAGACCCAAGCGAGCCGTGGCAGTGCCCTTGCGAGCCACCTTCCTTCCCGGGGCCGCTGCCGCCCTCCCAGTGCCTCCTTCCCTCCAGCATGCTCTGGGGGGCCGACGGCCCCAGGGTTTGGGGCGCCCACCCCATGGCCTGGCTATGGCAGAGTGGTGCTGTATTTTGCAGGGCTCCATAGGCTTCCCTGGCGAGCGAGGACCCAAAGGTGACAAAGGGGACCAAGGCGCCCCTGGCCCCCAGGGCCCCACGGGCCGTGCTGTGGGCGAGCGGGGCCCTGAGGGGCCACCTGGCCAGCCGGGAGAGCCTGGCAAACCGGGGATCCCCGGGGTGCCGGGCCGGGCCGGGGAGCTGGGGGAGGCCGGGAGGCCCGGCGAGAAGGTGAGTGCCGCCGGGGCGAGGGTCGGGGGCCCCTGCCCGCCTGGGCTCACCGTGATGGGCACTGCGTTGTTTCCCCAGGGTGAGCGAGGCGAGAAGGGCGACCGGGGCGAGCAGGTGAGCTGGGCTGGGGATGCCGTCCCCTGGGCTCACAGCTGCGTGGGTCTTGGAGGGATGGGGCTCTCCGTGGGGCAGGAGGAGGCTCCCTTGGGGGAGCCGGGGGCGGCTGGCTCCGCTGTGCCCCTCCATCCCTCTGATGCTTGGCCTGTCAATCTCATCACCAGGGCAGAGAGGGTTTGCCAGGACCCCCAGGGCCCCAGGGGCCCAAGGTAGGTGCCGCGTGCTGCTGGGGACCGTCCCCAAGGGGCGCGTGCCCCTGCTTGTGCCTCCGGCGGCAGGTAGCTGCGTCCGCTCCCTGCAGCCCCGGGGCGCCGGGGGCTGCCAGCCCTGACTGTGCTGTGCCCGCAGGCGGACGCGGCGGAGGGCGGCCTCGCGGGCTTTCCAGGCGAGCGTGGCCCCACCGGACCCAAGGGAGCCAAGGTGCGTGAGCCGGGCGAGATGGGCGTCACAGGGCTGGCACATGCTGTCCTGGAGCCGGACTGGAGACCGTGCATCCGGCGCTGGCCTCTGCGCCCGGGATGGCAGGGGCAAAGCGATGGCCCAGGCGCAGCGGGGATGGTGTCCTGAGCCGTGGCACGGGGGGAGCACGAGGCTGACAGCATCTCGCTTCTCCTCCCCACAGGGCGATCCGGGCGCCGAGGGCGAGCGTGGACCCAAAGGCGATAAGGTCTGCGTGTAGTAAGTCTCTCGTGGCTTCTCTGCTTCTCTCTCGCTCCCGCGCGCTCCCTTTCTGGGCTCAGCACAGGCTCTCTGCTCTCCCCTCCCAGTGCCTGACGGCCGTGCCGGCCCTAGGCACGGCACGGTGGGGCCCTGGCACGCTGGGGCACCTCTCGCCGGGTGCGGGCGGGATCACGAAGCGGGCTGGGAAGCCCCCGGCCGCGTGGGAGCGTCGCCGCGTCCAGCGCAGCTCCTGCAACCGGCACCTCTCCCCGATGCAGGGCGAAGCTGGACCACGGGGCGAGCGAGGAGAGCCTGGCGAGAAGGGCAGGGACGGCTCCCCGGTGAGTACGGCACCGTCCCCCGCGCCGCCGGACCCCCGGCCTGGCCCTCACCCCCTCCCTGTCTCCTCACTCTAGGGCCTCCCGGGAGAGAGAGGGCTGGCCGGCCCCGACGGGAAGCCGGTGAGTGGGGCAGGCAGGACGGCGTGGGGACGGGTGGGAGGGTCCCACGGTCCCGCACCAGCCACCGATGGGAGCGTTCACGTGCCGTTTCACATCCTTCCCTCCCGTGCAGGGCCCGCAGGGCTTTAGAGGGCCTCCCGGCCCGGCCGTAAGTACCCCCTCGGCCATGGGTCTGGGTACGGTGCTCCGGTGCTGCGCTCGTCCTTGCGGGAGCGGGGAGCCCAGGCCTGGCCGAGCGGGGCTGCTTCGGGGTTCGCTGGGGTGTCGCTAACCCGCCGGCTTTGCCGTGGTTCTTTCCAGGGCTTGCCAGGTTTCCCCGGCGTGCTGGGCCGCCCGGTAGGTGTCTGTGCCACCTGCATGTCACCGTCCCCCTGTGCGTGGCTGGGGCCCGCTGGCCTGGCTGCACCCTCTTCTCCTGGCACCGTGGCAGGCTCGGATGCTGCTGAGCCCTCGGGCGTCCTGCCAGGAGCTGGCTGGGTTTGCCCTCGCTTCGCATGGGTGCTCGCCAGAGCCGCCAGCGCTGCCTGGTGTCCCCCCTGCCGGGGGACGCGTCTTGCAGCGGGGAAAATTGGTCCCCGCACTGACTGCATCCTTCATCCCTTCAGGGCAACCAGGGAGACCCGGGCCCCCCAGGACCTCCGGTAAGGAGCCGCCCCACGTCCTGGGGAGCACGGGGACGTCATGCGCGGTGGCTGTGAGCTGGGGCTGACGTCCCACGGAGAAGGGCGATGGGACGCCACGCTGTGCTGGTGTCCTCTCCCTGTCCTGTGGAGCCGTGCCATCTGCAAGCGTGGGGGCAGGGGTTTGGCTGCCCTGGAGGTAACGTCACCTTGTTCCCTGCAGGGCACCGCTGGCCCGCCGGGCGCCCAGGGCCCCTCTGGGATAAAGGTACGCTGTTGCTCTGTTCGGCCCGGCAGAGGAGAAGCGGTGCCCTGCCGGTGTCAGGGCCTCTCCAGAGGCCAACGGGCTAGAGGGAGCGTTGCTGGGGGTGACTTCAGGCTGGCCATCGCTGCTCCGGGCAGCTGGGCTGGCCCTGCCGTGGGGACGTGTGTAAGACAAGCGGCTGCACGCACAGGTGGGGGGTTTGGGGACCCATCTGGACGTGAGCTGCCACATTCTCAGCTCTGCTGGCGGCTCGGCCTCCCCTCTCCTGGCTGGGCTCCTGCAGCCAGGACCGTGGTGGCCGCAGGGAGACCTTGATGCAGGGCTGGCTCTCTCTTTCCTCTCCCAGTCCTGGCAGGATGTTTCCCTGCAGTGTTTTTGGAGGCTCAGGGTCTGGGGGAGTGCCTTGGTGGGTGCGGGGGCCGTACCCACCGTGGGGACGTGGTTGTGACCGTGACGGCCGTGGGCTTGTGGGTCAGGGCAGCGGGACTGATGCAGGCGCTCTCTTTGCAGGGAGATCCGGGGGAGCCTGGCTCCAGCATCCGAGTGAGTCCTGTGCCCTCCCGGGGCTCCCCGGCCCTGGCACCTTCCCATGGAGAAACCTCATTCCTTGGCAGCCGAGGCCGGGCAGCCCCCAGCCGGTCCCGGCTGCGCCGAGGGCAGCGCAGCGTCTCCTCTGACACGGCTCTTTGCGTTGCAGGGCTTGCCCGGTCCCCAGGGCAGCATGGGGCTGCCCGGTCCCCCCGGCCCCCCCGGCCTCGTGGTAGGTGTCGGAGCGCTCGGCAGCCTGCTCCTCGGCAGAGGCCCTTTCTGCTCCCTCGGCTGCGGCTTCACCCTCTGGTTGCGTCTCTCTTGCAGGGCCCGCAGGGTGCCCCCGGGCTGCCGGGACAAGTGGTGAGTGCACCTTCCCGCTGCCTCCGGTCCTGGCTCTGCCCACGGCATCCCCGCGTCCTGCCTGATCCAGGCGGCAAAGCCAGGCTGCCATTGGCGTGGGGCGCTCCGGCTCTCCGGGGAGCCCCACAGGAGCGCCAGCCGCGGGGTGCCTCGCTGCCCCCAGCCCTGCCCTGCTGCCCCAGCCCCTCTCTTGCCGTCCGCAGGGGGAGAGCGGGAAGCCGGGCGTGCCGGGCAGAGACGGCGTGCCGGGGAAGGACGGCGAGCCGGGGCCACCCGGGAAGATGGTATGGTGTGGGACGCCCCTGGCCCCTTGTGCTGGGGCCACTGAGGCGCGGACGCGCGGGGCTCAGCCCGGGGTGCTGCACTCGCTAGGCCCTTTGCAGCCGAGGCTCACGGCTGTGCTTTTTGTGCCAGGGGGTGCCGGGACCTTCAGGCCCTGCCGGCCCCAAAGGAGAGCCGGGGGACGCCGGAGCCCCGGGGCAGGTGAGTGTAAAGCCCCTGCAGGCACCGGCCAGGAGCTTCCTCTGCTCACTCTGGGCCCAGGGCACATCTCCATCCCAGCCCCGCTAACCAGCCGCCTTTCTCCCCTCCACCCCAGGCCATCGCTGGCCCTCCCGGCGCCAAAGGCGAGAAGGTAGGGAGCCGGGATGCGTCGCGGGTGGGAGCTGCCGCACAGAGCTGCAGCTCCTGGGTCTCGTGTGCCGCGGTGCCGCTCCCTGCACAGGGTGCCATGTCGGCATCCCGGGGCAGCACGTGCCCGCGGCGGGCAGGGGGCTGCGGGGCTGGCGCTGGCGTGCCTGACCCACCGCGTGTTGCTGCAGGGTGAGCCGGCGCTGATGGAGGGAGTCCTGCTGGGCGAACCCGTAAGTTGGTCCTCTGTCTCTTCACCTCGCCGTCCCTCTGCCTTCTGCTTTGCAAAGCAGGCGCTAACGTTGCTCTCCTCCCTGGCAGGGCTCCAAGGGCGACCGGGGCTTGCCCGGCCCCAAGGGAGAGAAGGTGAGGAGCTGCTGCAGGCTGGTGGGAAGGGGCCGCGGGGGCACTGGGCTCCCCGCGGCCTGACTGTGTCCGCTCTGCTCCGTGAGTCACCTGCCTGTGCCTTTTGCTTGTGTCCCCCTGCCAGGGGGAGCCCGGAAGACTGGGGGAGCCTGGAGATCCCGGGGAAGACGTGAGTAGGAGGCCAGCGGGGAAGCTGGGGTGGGTTGATGCCATCCGGGAGGGCTGGACCTGCTCTGGTTCCTGGCACTGGGGAGCTGCCTGGAGCGCGTGTGCCTGGCATGGGCACCCCTGCCCCATGCACCCACTGCCGGCCGTGCAGACCTCCCTGATTTCTTGGTGTCTCCACAGGGAGCCAAAGGAGCGTCGGGAGCCAAAGGGGAAAAGGTAAGTGCTCCCTTGCCCTGGCGGGGCAGGGTGTCCCCCAGGCATGTGGGGCAGCTCTGGGGGGCGCAGAGCCCCTGAGACCCCCGGGCCGCCTCTCCTGTGCCTGCCCCATGGGTGACCGTCCATGTGCTCTCTGCCCACCCGCGCAGGGCTCTGCTGGCGTCGGCATGCAGGGACCCCCAGGACAGGATGGACCTCCCGGCTTGAAGGTGATCTCTGCCCCCGTGTTGCCACAGCTCTGGCTGTGTTCCCGGATGCTGGGGTTGCATCTGGCTCCGCTGGCTGCGAGAGGGACACGCTCCCGGGGTCTCCCTGAGGGCCGTTTCCCTAGCTTTCCCCTCTCTGCTCCAGGGTGACACCGGCTTGCCAGGCCCACCAGGACCGCCGGGCTTGGCGGGTATCGCCGGCACACCGGGACAGCCGGGCCTCAGAGGAGACAGCGGACAGCCGGGCCCCCCGGGCGCCCCCGGAGAGAGGGTAAAGGACACGGCTCTCGCCTAGCCTCGCCATGGGGCCCAGGCCCTGGGGGCACACCAGGCTCCGGGCGCCCCCGGGGCGTGGGGCAGTGCCCGCTATGCTGCTCACTGGGGTTTCTCTCCAAGGGTCTCATCGGCTTTCCTGGGAGAGACGGCACCACTGGACCGGTCGGACCGCCGGGGCCCCCGGGGCCAGCTGTGAGTGTGGCCCCCCCGGTGCTGCCGGGCAGGAATAGCTGTGCGAGCCCGGAGGGAGGCTTCGGGGGGTCCGGGACCTCATCGTCCCTGGGGGGAGCGGGGGCAGCCTCCAGCCCGGGGAGGTGCCTGGCCAGCCCCGGCACCATGGGCGCCGCTTCCCTCACCCATCTCCTTCGTTTCAGGGGGCGCAAGGGACGTCCGGCCTGAAAGGTGACAAGGTAGGACCGGGGCAGCCCCCGAGCACAACGCAGAGTGGGGGGCCGCGTGCGTTAGCATCCGCAGCAGGGATGCTCACGAGCTCTCGTTTTCCCCCCATGCAGGGGGAGCCGGGGCTCGGGCTGCCGGGAGCCAGAGGTGAGCGAGGAGACCCAGGCCCGCGGGTGCGTACCGCCGCCGGCAGCAGGGGCGAAGCGCCGGCATCTCGGGCTGGCTCTCTCCCGGGAGAGCCGGGGGTGCTCCCGTCCCCAGCCTGCCATCTCACGTCCCTTTTTCCTCTCGCAGGGCGAAGACGGGCGCCCAGGGCTGGAAGGCGACCGCGGGCCGGCGGTAAATCCCCCTCCCCTCAGCGGGCTGCGCCTCCAGCACCCTCCCTGCCTCACCATCGCTCTCCTCTCTCCTGCAGGGCTCACCCGGGAACCGCGGGGAGCGCGGCGACAAGGTACGGGCCTGCTCTTGGGGGGTGAGGGGGGCCGGGGGCCGGGCGACACGGCCCCTGCAGACTGGGGTCCCCGTGGAGGGGTGCAGCATCCACCCCGCGCAGGGCTCACCCTCCTCCCTTCCTTGCAGGGAGACGTCGGGGCCGTGGGGCCCAAAGGAGACAAGGTGGGTCGCCATGCACCCGCCCCCTGGGGGGTAGGGGGGCGGGCAGTGGTGTTGCCCCCCCTCACCCCCGCCTCTCTCCTGTCCCGCACAGGGTGACACCGTCGTGGTGGAGGGGCCCGCTGGAGCGCGGGGCAGCAAGGGGGAGCCGGTAAGAGCCTGTCCCCCCCCCCCCAGTCCTCCTCCATCACTGCTCCCATCCCCACAGCAGGCTCCTGGCCTCATGGGGCTGATCCTGCGCCCCTCTCTCCCCGTGCATTGCGGCAGCGCTCCCCTGGCCTCGCAGAGCATGCTGCCCCCTCCCCTTCACCCGCCATGGTGGGCTCTGCCCCATGAAGGTCTCTCCCCCGCCCCCCCGCGTGCCCCTTCCCATCCCCTGCCCCTCTGCTTCCCCCGCAGGGAGCGCGGGGCCTGAAGGGCGCCGAAGGGGACAAGGGCGACAAGGGGGAGCAGGGCGTCCCTGGAGAGAAGGTAAGGTAGGGGGCTGCAGGGAGGGCTGGGGGGCCGGGGCTTGCACAGGGCTGGTGTCGCTGGCCTGGGGGCGATGGCCGCGGTGCGGGGCAACCGGAGCCGCTGCCCCATGGCCATCGCGGTTCCTGCTTGCAGGGGGCACGGGGCGAGCAAGGCGAGAAGGGCTCCACGGGCTTCCCCGGGGCGCGCGGCCCCGGCGGGCAGAAGGTGAGGCCCTGGGCAGCTGCTGGCGCCGGGGGGGTGTGCGGGGGGCAGGGGGTGCCCCCAGCCCTGACCCATGTCTTTGCCTTCGCCAGGGAGAAGTCGGTGCATTGGGAGAGCCAGGCGAGCCGGTGAGGACCCGCACCTCGGCCCTGGTGCCGCCCCGCCGCGGGGCAGGAGCCCGGTGTCACCCTGCATCGCCCTGCATCGCCCTGTGTTTGCTTTTCCCGCAGGGCCAGCCGGGACGGGACGGGATCCCCGGGGCCCGGGGAGAGAAGGGCGACGTGGGACCCCTGGGCATGCGCGGCCCCAAGGTGCGTGGGTCCCGCGCGCGCTGAGCCGGCAGGGCCCCGCGTGGTGCCGCCGGCCTTGGGTGACTCCTCTCTCCCCCGCAGGGCGATCGGGGCATGAAAGGCGCCTGCGGCCTCGACGGCGTCAAGGGCGAGAAGGCGAGTGGGTGCCCGCGGGGTCGTCCGTCGAGCGTCCGCCAGCTGGGGCAGTGGGGAGATGGCTGAGGCCGAACCCGTGGCCGCCCCTCGCTGACCGCCCTGCATTTCTCCTGCCCGCTGTAGGGAGAGCCGGGGATCCCGGGCCGCTCCGGGCTGCCGGGGAGGAAGGGCGAGCCGGTAAGCACAGCGCTGGTGCCAGGGCGGGGGGACAGGGACACGTGGCACGTGGCTTACCCCCGTCTGCTTCACCCCTAGGGAGAGCTGGGCCTGTCGGGAGCACCAGGCACCCCCGGGAAGGAGGGGCTGATGGGGCCCAAGGTAGGTCTGGGTGGCTCCCGCTGGCCCCGCGGCGCCGCTTGGCTCTGTCTCCCGTCGTGGCTCTGGGGGAAAAGCCACGCTGGGTCATGAGGCCAGTCCGCGGCCGCCCAGCACCGAGAAACCCCCGGGACGGTCCCGCTACCGTGACCACTGCGGGCAGGGCCACGCACCCTGCCCCAGGAGCTGCGTCTGCCCTTCCCCGACCTTCCTGCCTGCCTTCCTTCCTTCCTTGCCCAGGGCGACCGGGGATTCGACGGGCAGCAGGGAGCCAAGGGAGACCAGGGGGAGAAAGGCGACCGGGTGAGGAGCCATCACGGCACAGGAGCCCGTTCCTGCGGTGCTGTTAGCCGGGCCGGAGCGCAGCAGTCAGATGCCCTCCGAAGCACCGTCCGGTGCTGCCCCAGCCCCGGGCGATGCTCTGGGGCCCGGCGGGCGCTGGGGTACCGGGGCCCCCGGCCTGACCCTCTGCTCTCCCCCAGGGTGCTCCAGGCATTATTGGCGCCCCCGGCCCACGGGGCAGCGACGGGGCGCCCGGCCCCCCTGGCCCGCCGGGCAGCGTTGGCCCCCGTGGTCCCGAGGGCATGCAGGGCCAGAAGGTGAGTCCCCGGGGAAAGGGGGGCTGGCTGGGGCGTGGGAGCCCCCAGCCTGACCCCACGCGCCACGTCCCTTGCAGGGCGAGAGAGGCCCCGCCGGAGAGTCGGTGACGGGGGCCCGCGGCGTGCCCGGCATCCCCGGCGAGAGAGGAGAGCAGGTTTGTGAGCGGGCGGCTGGCCGTGCGCTGGAGCGCCGGGACGGGCCTCCACCCCACCTCTGCTTGTCCGCAGGGCAGCCCGGGCAGCCAGGGCCTCCGCGGGGAGAAGGGCGAGCCGGGCATGACGGTAAGGGGGCGCGCGGCACGGGCAGGCGCTGGGGGGCCGGCACACGGCACAGCCTCCCCGTGGGCTGCCGGCAGTCGGGTTGCCGAGGTGGGATGGGACACCGGATCCGACCCTGCCTGGGCTCAGCCAGCTGCAGCAGGCTGCTCGGGGGGCACGAGCTGGCCGGGCTCGGACCGCTGCTAGGGATGGAGCTGTCCCTGACTGGCCACACGGGGAAAAGGGTTTCCCTCATTGCAACCCGTGTCCACTCTGTCTGCCCCGCAGGAGGAAGAGATCCGGGCCTTCGTCAGGCAGGAGATGAGCCAGCACTGCGGTGAGTGAGCCGCGCTCCCCTCGCCCCGCCGGACCCTTCCCACACCGGAGCCTGGCCAGGGCTGGGGCGTCCTCGGGCACCGGCGCCATGGCCGCTTAACCCTGCCTCTCGTCTCTCCCCGCAGCCTGCGGCGGCCAGTTCCCGCGCCTGGATTCACGTGAGCACTCAGGTTCCGGCATCCGTTCCTGCCCCTCTCCCTGTGGCCCTGCGCGCGGTGCCGAGCGGGTCGGTGCCCCCACATACGCCGCAGGTTTCTGGGAGCCTGGAGGTCGCTGGGGCCCTCTGGGAACTCTCGTCCCCCCGGCCAGTACCAGGAGCACGGGGCTGGCATCCCCGCTGTGAGGGCTGGCCGGAGCTCTGCAGGGGGCTGTGGCCGTCCTGGAGGAGCACGTGAGGAGGAGGAGGAGGGTCGGAGCGCAGCAGAACTCGGGGCAGGAGCACCGGAGGCAGCCCACGCTGCCTGGGGCTGCCAAGCCGAGGAGGGAGCCCGGGACTGAGCCCGCTGCGGTGCTGGGCTGCAGCAGCTGAGGAGGCCGAGCTCGGCGCGGGCTGGGCTGGGGGCACAGCGAGCCGGGCGGGAGCCCAGTGGCAGTGAGGGAGCAGCCGGGGCCACAGCGGACGCGAGATGGGTGCTTTGTCTCCAAGGAGGCTGGGGGACTCATGCCAGGAACAGCTTTAACTTGGCCAAGGGAAGAGGAAGACGCGTCCGCCAAGAGACGGAGCGTGGCCAAACAGGTGACGGAGAGCCCGGAGCACCGCCCTGGCAGGATCCGGCCCCCGTGGGCGCACGTCCCGCTCAGGCAGGCCAGCCCGGGCTCCTGGCACGTGCCGTCGAGTCAGGCAGCAGCTCCTGCCGCCCGCACGGTGGCTTCGTGTGTGTGTGGAGGCTGTGCCCATCCCCATCCCCATCCTCCTGCGGCGTATCTGGGGGCTGCCGGACCCCCACCCCGGGGCCATGTTCCCCGCAGGCTCCTCTCCTCTGGCCACGGGCGTTTGATGCCAGCTGCACTAGGGTGTTTTCCGTCCCGGCGGCAGGAGGGAAGTGCCCCGGGCTCCACTCGCATCCTCTTTGATGTGTGTGCCGTCTCCTTCCCCCTCCCCAGGTCTCTTCCCCAACTATCCATCCACCCAACCGTTCCCGCCTCTCAATGCCCACGTAGTCCCCGTGCTTAAGTTGTCGCACGCGGAGGAAGAGGAGGGTGAGTGTCGTCCCTGTGCTTTTCGTCGCGTAGCTCCCCCTTTCCCCTGCTCTGCCTGTGTCCTGTCGTGTCCTTGCCCTTCGTGTGCGGGTACCAAGGGATGCCCAAGGGATGCCCAAGGGATGCCCACGTTCCCACGACGGCGCAGGCATGCGTGTGCAGGCATGCGTGCATGTGCGTGCATGCGTGTGCATGTGCAAGGAAGGGGCTGCGGCTGGGCCAGGCAGGCTGGAGCAGGCGGAGAGGGTGGTGGGGCTCTCAGCCCCAGGCCCTTCTCGCCCCACATGGAGTAGCTCATGGGCCGGCATTGTCTCCCAGGGCAGGACACGCGAGTCGCAGCCGACGCCAGCGACCTGGAGTACGAGAGCGCGTACACGGAGGAGGACTACGACGAGTCCCTGGAGGCGGGCGGCACGGAACAGCCCCTGACGGGCGACGGTGAGCTTCCCAGGGCGCCGGGGCAGGTGCGGGCGGCCCCACTGCGGGCTGCTCACCTCCGCGGGGCCGGGCGCTGCGGCGGGGCTGCTTTCCCCGGGAGCCTGCTGGCCGAGGCAGCCCCTCGGTGCTGCCCAGCCGGGAGCCGCAGGGACGCCTGGCGCAGCGAAGGGTCGCACGGCCTCCCCGGGCGGAGGGGAGCCCCGGCAGCCAGGGAGGGTCCCCGGGGAGGGATGCTGCTGCCAGCTCTGGTCCCAGTCCTCCCGGGAAGAGCTGAGAAATGCCCCCCGCCTCCCCTCCCGCCTCCCCAGGGCAGGACCCGGGTCTGCCAGGACGGGCAGGCGACATCCCGGGTGCCCGGCACCTCACCGCAGCCCCTTGCCCCCGCAGCCCCCCCCTGCAGCCTGCCCCTGGACGAGGGTGACTGCCACCGGTACACGCTGCGCTGGTACTACAACCAAAGAGCCGCCGAGTGCCGGCCCTTCGTCTACGGCGGCTGCCGGGGCAGCCTCAACCGCTTCGACAGCCGGGAGGACTGCGAGCTGCGCTGCGGGCGCCGGGTGGGGGCCCCCCCGGGAGCATCGCGCCCCTCCGGGCCCTGACGCCGCCGAGCTTCTCCCCGGCGGCAGGACCAAGGTGCGAGGGGCTCTGCCTCGGCAGGAAGGGCCGGCCGCTCTCCGAGCAGGGCCTCGGCTCCTCCGGGAGGGCCGCGCCGGGCTCCCGCGGCCTCACCGCCCTCCTCCCGCGGCGGCCCCGGCCCCCGGCAGGAACCTGGTGCTATTTCTAACGTGTCTTTTTGTTGCTCGCGGGTTTTCTCCTTTCACATCGGTTTTATTTTCCATTAAGGTGAAATTTCTATCAAATGGGAAACCAAATCCCCCCCGCAGCCTTTTAACCTCCTTTCCGAACTGCAGTTTGCTCAGGTTGTTGCCCGCTTGATTTTTAACTTATTTGCTGCTGAGGGTCGGCCCCTGGCCCCGGCTCCCTCTCCGGGGCCCTGGGCCAGGCACTGCGGGAGCAGAGCTGGGCACTGGTGCGGTTGGGCTCCCTGGGGCTACGGCTGCTCGGTTCCCGCAGCCCCCCGCCCTGCCTGTAACGCGCTCACCCCTCCCCTCAGGGGGTGAAGCCCTGGGTCTGCAGCGGAGGTTGCAGGCTGCTCTCATCTCCCTTCCCGACCCCCTGGGGCCCCCAGAAACCTCGTGGGGACCCAGAGCCGCAGCACAAAGCTGCTTTGCAGTGCCCATGCATGGTCCAAGCCTGATCCGGCTTTGGAGCAGCAGGGCAAAATGGGCCGCTGCCTGGTGGGGTACACGAAGCCCGGGCAAAGAGGCGCCTCCCTGAACCCCTTCGCCTGCTCTCTGCAGCCTGCTGCATTTGAATAAATTTCACCTTAATCTCAGCCGAGACCCAGTTCACCTTTTGTGGGTGTGATGGTTTGGCAAAGACCTGCAGGAAGGCTGGAGGTGTTCTCCATGCGCTACCCTCCACCTCGCATGCCTGCCAGCAGCACATCTGTCTTTACTCCGGGGGTGCTCGGCTGCCCCGCCAGTCCCGGCAGGGAAACCCTGGAGCTGGTGCTATGTTAGAGGCGGTTCCTGCTTGCGGAGGCTCTCAAACGCTTCGCGAAAGCGGCGTTTGCTCCTGGGGGGTCGCAGCCTCTGCCCTTCCCCAGCCACGGAGCCAGGGCCGTGTCCCCCCTCGCTGGGGCGGCTGGGGAGGGAGGGCCGCACGCTGCCAGAGCCCCCCGCCGAGGGGGGGTTGTATAGGGCGTCTGTACGTACTGCTGCTCTGTGTGTATATCTGTATACAGCGACTGTATATGTGTACGGATGCGGGGCCGGGGTATTAAAGCCATGCTCACAGCCACACGCCGTGCTTCTTGGCGCGCCGCGGGCGGGGGAACAGAGCCGCCTCACGTCCGCGCTCGCGGTGGCCACTGGGGAGGGGCAGCCCATGGCCGCGGAGGGACAAGAGCCCGGCCGGGCTGAGGACCTGCCCGCTCGTCTCGCCAGGGCGCCTGCCTGGCCCCAGAGCCCCTGGGGGCTGACGGGGGGTCTCCAGCTGCTCCCACGGGCTGGAAGGAGGGGATAGAGGGATGCTATGGGGTCAAAGCCCTTCCAGGTAGGGCCCCCCCATGGCAAAACCTACAGGGTGTTCCCTGCGCTGGGCACCGGGTGGGGGGGCTGGGACAGACAGCACTGGTTGGACTGGGTGCAACTGGGCTGCAAACCAGTGCTGTCCAACCAGACCAGGTGCGACCGGGCTGCAGCCCCCCTGGCTGGGCAGGGCCGGGGAGCCCGTCAGGACGTGGGCACCAAGCCGGCACGGGGAAGCATCGGCAAAGCTTGCCCAGCTTGCCAACGCGATGGCCGGCGCTCGCACCTCCGAGAGCGCTGCAGACGCTGGCCAGCGGTGACTTGCATGTGTTTTTTCTCCCTTCCTTAAATGATTAAGCAAGGCTGATAGGAGCAGGAAGGTCAATCAGATGGAAAAAAAAATCACCTCGAAAGTCAGACATGAAATAATTACGCCTGAGCCGCACCGAGTTCCCCAAACACCCTCCAAATTCAGCTAATGATGCTGTGAGGGGCAAACGACCACCCACGTCCGGGGGAAAGGGGCTGCGGAGGGTTGGCTGCTTTCCCATCGCCCTCCTGGCTGCTGACGGCTCCAGGGAAGCGGCTCCTTTCCCACCGGCTTCGTCTCGGCTGCAGCAGGTTGGGTGCTTCTCGTTTCCCTCTTCCCAGCTACCCAAAACGCCGCCGGGCACCACGACCCGGTGGGAGGCTGCCAGGCCCAGCCGGCTCCCGCGGTCAGCAGGTCCCACGCCAGGGCCGCATCCCGGCCTGACGCCCCGGCCCCGCGGGCGGCTTTCACCCCGCAGAGCCCAGGCGCGAGCCGGTCTCCGGCGAGGCGTCGAGATAAGAGCGGCGCGGCGGTGCAAAGGGCACGGCGGCCGCCAGCGGGGCGAGGACGGGGCCGGGCGGCGGCACCATGCTCTTCGAGGAGTACCTGGACTACGGTAAGCCCCGCTCCCACCACCCCACGGGCTTTTTTGGGGGGCCAGGCAGGGCAAGCGCGGAGCAGCCGGGGGGACAAACGCGCCATGATGGGGGGGAGTGGACGCCTGCGCCTCCCCTCCCACCGCGCCAGCCTCAGGCCGCCGTGGGGCCTCCGCCGCGTGGGGCAGGGATGGGCCTGGGGTCCCCACGTGCTGCGCCCCCCGTCCCAGGGCACCCCCCCACTGTCCCCCCCCAGCCCCGGGCACCACCTGAGCCCCACAGTGCCCCCCAGGGCCAGCCCCCCACCCCAGGTGCCCCAATCCCACCTCCCCATCCCAGTCCCCCCATCCCCGTGTGCCCCCAGTCTCAGCCCCCATCCCCGTGTGCCCCCCACCCCAGTCCCCTCACCCCAGTGTGCCCCCAGTCCCCCCCCCAGCGTGCTCCCCTTTCCCACTCCCCCCACCCTAGCGCACCCCAAGCCCCACCCCCTCCAAGTCCCGCCCCCATCCCCGCCCGCCAATCAGGCCTCGCCGCTCTCGTCCCGCCCCTCCCGTCAATCACCGCCGTCTCCATGGGCACGGCCCCCCTGCCCCGCCCCCGGCCCCCGGCCCGCGGCGCCGGCGCCCCGCCGGGAGGCCACGTCAGAGCGGGCGGGGCCGCGGCGGGCGGCGCCTGCGCAGTGCGGCGTGCGGCGGCGGCAGTGACAGGCTGGCAGGAAGGGGCGGGCGGCAGGAAGGGGCGGGCGGCGGCGGCTGCGGGTCCGGGTCCGCGGCGGGACGGGGCACCGGGCAGGGGCGCCGGCACCCAGCGGCACCATGTTGAAGAAGTTCGACAAGAAGGACGAGGAGTCGGGTGAGGGGCGGCCGGGGGAGTCGGGAGGGGAGAGGAACGGGGGGGAGACGGGGCAGCCCTGAGGGGAGACACCCCCCCCCCCCCCCGCCGAGGGGCAGCCGTGAGCGGCCGGGGCGCCCCGGGGCGGGGACCCCAACTCCTACGGCATCCGCGTCCCTTGCCCGGCCACGGCGGGAGCTCGGTGCCCGCTCTGTCACCGGGTGCGGGGCTTTCCGCGCCTCCAGCTGGCTGTTCCCGGTTGGCCTTGGGGACCCGCATCTCCACCCAGGATCACGAGGCTCCCGAAGGTGCAGGTTGCTCCTCAGGGTGTTTTATACGGGTGTAAAGCAAGAGGTGGTTGTAAAGCAGGGCAGAACCTGCCTCGTGCGTTCTGGCGCTGGGATTTTGGCACACGCGCTCTGCTACTTCAGTGGATGTGAAACGCTAAGAGCATCACATATATACTGCTTTTAAAGACAGGTTGACTGACTTTTCCAAACGTCATGCACGAATAGTGTGTAGTAAGGAAGAGGCTGATGTCTCATCTGGTGTGCGATTCATGAGGAATTGCTGTCGGACACGACGGTGTTGAATAGCCATCGGAGCGTTTGCTTTCACAGTTGTGCCTCCCGAAGTGATTTGATTCAATGTAAATCTTAACGATTGCTCTCTGTGGACTGTGTTTACTCTCTAACCTTCATTAAATGCCTTGCCCTACCTTTTAGCTTTATCCAAACCTTTCTGTGATCTCTCCCTAAGCCTGGGATTTAGTGATGCGGCTGCTTGAGGGGAATCCCACTTGGCCATCGCTTTTGGGGCTATTCTTAATTTGCAGCTGCTGCGTGCTTCGGGGTGTTGGGTTACCTGTGGGGGAGGCTGGCGGGCGACGGGCTTTCCTTCCGCCGTGGTCTTGGCGCTCTGCTCTTGCTTTAGTACAAGCCGAGAGCTCGCAGAGCTTTCCTTTCTCCTTTCTGTCTCCAGTGCTTGCACCCTTCCCGGTATTTTTTTCTTCTCTAGTGAATGTATTCCTGATCCTGTCTTTTTCTGTGTTGAGTGAAGATTCCTACCATTACTGCCACAGCCCTTCTCCATCTGGATCGTGTATGTGTCCAAAATGGATAGCTCGAGTGCTTACCCTGTTCAGTCTTATGTGGAGTGCACGATCGCCAACTTCCCAGGCCGTTTACACTCATTTCTCACGTGCGATGGCTAGTGGAGCAGCCTTTCTGTTGAGGGGAGTCTGCCTGCCGGCTGCTCGCGTTCTGCCCCTTTACCTTCATGAATGATTTAGGTAGCGGGATGAGCCATTCGGAAATGTGCTTAGAGATGTCATTTTGGGTGCAGAGCTGTTCTGAGACCCTTACTCGGAGGATGTTAGAGACCATTTCTTTACAAATCGGTACAAATTATTGCAAGTTAGTCATCCAGTACTAGGAGCTTTCTGGAGATGTAGCCTCTGCTTTCTCTGTGTCTGTTTCTCCTTCTGTAATCAGAAAAATACATTGATGCAGGGTGCTGTGAGGACCAAAACTCCACATGCAATACATTTTAAGATGCTTAGTGCTATGAATGGTGAAGAGGTGATGCTCTGTGTCGTTGATGGGTGATTTAGGGATTGTAGACATGCTAGGCCATGGGAAATATTGCACTTCTAGGAAGACTTTTTTTCAAACTTGTTTTTGGAGCACGGTCACACACACATACTATAATTTTACTTTGGTTTTATTCTTTCCCCTTGTTTCCCTTTCTTACTTGTCCCACACGTCTCTGCTTTGTTCAGCCACCTATTGCGTTTACAAACTTATCCTGAGCCAGAGGAGTGCAGTTTATGAACCTAAAAGGATCCAAGATGTAGATGTTTTTGCCTTTAAGTGTAAGACTTACTCTTGCAAAGACTACTGGCACCAGCATGCAATGCAGGTCAGAATGGAGCAGTGCTCTCTAGCAGATCAGTCTTATTAAATTAAACACTGGAATAGCACTGCTGATGGCTGTGTTTTGTCCCAGGGCCAGGCTGAACATAGGTACTAATTAAAACCTGCTTATCAATAACTGGCAGCTTTTAAAAAGCTGTAGCTCACAAATGCTTAGAAGGAGGCAAGCTAATAGCGACCATGCAGAATGATAGTGCTTGTCCTCATCCTTAATTGGTGAGATTTTTAATTATTAAATACAATTTATTCTGTGAAGTGGAACAATGAAAGCGACTCTATGTCCAGACTCTCTAGTCCGCTGTCTTGTTCTCTTAATTAGTGGTAGAGCCAAAAATACTTTACTGGTGTATTCCTGATTGGTTTATAACAGAGGGATAAAGCGCTCCTGACTCATCAGTCTGGCAAGCGATGCGTTTTTTTGTCTGGGGCTCCCTGGGGTATTATTTCTAGGCCTGTCTTATTGATGGTCTAGCTGTCAGCAAGCTCCCAGCCCTGGGGCTGGAAATAGACCTTTGGGGATAACTGTGCAGGACAGTTACTGTGGAGCTAATCAGTCTACCTCCAATCATGGCTAGTTACTGCTGGGGGGAAGATAAACCAAAGAATGTCCTGCCTGCTCTGCCTTCCCTAACTTCTGTGAAGGTGTCCAGTTAATACTGCTTAAAAGAGGGAGGTCTGATTGGTTGGTGTTCATGGAAAAAGTTACCCAAAAACATTCAGCCTGTTCTTAAACTATGGGCATAAGCTTGCTTTTGTGTAGTGCTATCCCTAGGAAGACCTTTTCTCTCTTTATTTTGTAGGTGGTGGCTCCAACCCGTTTCAGCACTTGGAGAAGAGCGCGGTCTTGCAAGAGGTAAATCCTTAGCTCTCCTTACATACCCCTGTCCTGAGTAGAGTCTCTCCCTCTCTTGAGTAGGTCACTGGAGAACTTTAGCAAGAAAGCGGGGGTTTGTTACAGTCCTGCTAGTACTGAAAGTAAATGGGTAACACTTCCATTAATTCTTATTTTCTTTGTGGATGGAGGAAGGGAAGAGGTGGGAATGGTTTCTGTAATGATGTCAAGACTGTATACTGTAAATAGAAATAAAAGAATTATCTGGGAAAGCTCACCCTGACACAAGAAGGGTGGGAAATTGGTCTTGGACACCCTGAATTTCTAGCCGATGACAAAGTTAGTGAGCAAGGTGTGCGTGGTTATCAAATAGTCTCTCTCTGATTTTGCTTTTTAAAAATGCCTTTATATTTAAAACATCTCAGTCCCTAGACCCTGCCATTAATGCGCTATCTGTTTGCTTACAATATTGTGAATGGTGTTGGCTCTTGTCAGCCTTGTAGAGCTAGCTTAGATCTGGCAGAAGGGTAGTGTTTTAGCTGGTACGTGATACAAACTTGCATGGGTAAAAGTGTGATGAGGATTTGGCCTTTCAACCTTGATTGTGCTTGGATTTGCAATCCTTGGAAGAGTCTATAGAACTCACTGTTTAAAAGGGACCATGTTTAACAGGAATTGAGGAAAATCTGGTCTGATGTCCTTAAGAATCTTGCCATACCTAGCCCCAAATTTGTTGTTTCTATCAGTGGCCAAGACCAGACAAGGCAGTGTTTGTTAGAGAGTGTCATTGTCCTTGTCTGTGCTTTGTTTCCAGGCACGGGTGTTTAATGAGACTCCCATAAACCCACGGAAATGTGCTCACATACTCACCAAGATTCTGTATCTCATAAACCAGGTAATGCAGAGAAAACAAGCTGAGAGTGCTTTCGATTTTAAAATTCTTTTCCTGTAATTAAATTTTACCTTATGAACAGTTGTAATGCCTATATCCAATGAAGTCTTTCAGTAATCAAAATTGCCATGTCAGTAAGTTAACATTTGCTTTCTTGGTGTCTAAGAAGTTCCACAGCATGCGGAGAGTAGGAGCGGGTAAGTATAAAGAGATCAATACCTATGATTTGTTATCGCATGGAAATTGTTAGCTTACAGCTCTGTGGTGACAAAGGTTGTTCTGAGTCCAGCTCTTAGTGCCCACAGCTTTGGCAAGCTGAGGGCTTACGGGCCAGCTTTGTAAAGGCATTTACCGGCCTAGTGGGGTATGTGTCTAACAGCCATAGCTGGCTCTGACTAGCCATGGCACCTGTACGAAATGCAGCATAAGCTGGAGAAACCCAACCTCTTTCTCATCCTTAAGGAAGCTGGCTTGTGTAGATTGTGATCATTGTGTTTCTTGCAACAGTGCTAAATAAAGCAACCTGTCATCTGCATCAACAATTAAACCAACTTCAGCTGTGCTTTGGGGGAATCTTTCGGGTCAATATCAGGGTGGTACTCTGAAGGACACTGGCAAGGAGGAGACCTACACTCCTCCCAGTCGCCTGTCCTGACACCTTCAGCAGGCACAAAAGCTATTGTTCATAAACAGGAATGCCTTCCTTCTTTCCCTCCTTCTAGGGGGAGCACCTTGGTGTGACGGAAGCTACTGAATCCTTCTTTGCTATGACCAAGCTGTTTCAGTCCAATGATGTAAGTCTGCCTATGTGTTTTATGATGTATTTATCTGGCAGGACATTAAGTTAGCAGCAGTGTCTTATTCAGCCTTGCTGAACTGCGTCTTCTCATATGATCAGCTTTTCTGTCCTGCCCGGATCCAAGGGGGAGGAGAAGGATGAAAGTTTAGAAACAGATCGGCTTTGTAGTCCTTCCCAGACCTCGTTGGAAGTTTTACTGAAGCATTCTCTGTCCTGAAGACAGATTCCTCCTCCCTATGAATTGCTGTTTAGTTCTGAGATTGTGCTAGGTGCTGATCAAGTATATAATCGGTTGTAATATGATACACTTTGTGCCCAGCTTTAAAAGACTGTGTTTCCCGTTGATCACCAATGACAGCATTTCCTGGAGGAGGCCAGGAGTTAGTGCCCGACCAGCAGTATTATTACTATCCCTAGTTTTCCCTCAAATCACAAGGCATTAAAATCACGAGACTGATTTAAAAATCCACAAGTTGGGGTTTTTAGAAGAGCATGGTTTTTTCTCTTTGGTTAGTGAATGTGATTCTTTCTTTTACATCTCTTACTTTCAGGAACTGGGGCTCTCATGAAAGTATCAGATACTTGATCTTCATAATAAAATCATGGAAGCAGGGAAAACTGAGGCTTCTTCCTGTCTGGGATCCTCTCAACTAATGCCTGTCTTTCCTCTTTCCTTGCCAGCCAACTCTTCGCAGGATGTGTTACCTGACTATCAAAGAGATGTCTTCTATTGCAGAAGATGTCATCATTGTAACTAGCAGGTCAGTCACTCCCCTTTTCTCACTGTTGTATTTGCATGCTGCCAGTAACATCCCTGCTACCTCTTGGAGATGATGGTAGTCCCTGTTGAGCAGTGTGAAGATGGGAAATGCTGCTGGTGGGAAAAAAATCTCCTTCAAAAGAGGCCGTCAAAATACAGGCACTGAACTCCCCTTTTGCAAAAGGATGCTTAACTCCTACTTTCCTATGTGAGTGTTTTGAGGCTTTTTGAAGGTTTTAGGTATACCAAGGCTTTCAACAGGTAGGAGGGGATTTACTGCTCCTGTAGCAGCACTGAGTATGACTTCACTGTGAAGTAAAATTCGTTCCGTGAGTCTTCTCTGGATTGCTGATCATCCTCCTGAAAGGCTGGTGCTTTATCGGGAGACAGGAGCATGAGGGGATGGGGCTTGCTGAGGGATGAGCCCGTGCAGCAGGCAGAAGCCAGTCCCAAAGGGTGATGTGATCACCCTCATCCCCTCACAGACAGTCTCACGCTGATCCTAAGGAAAAGGCAGAAATGAGTGTTCAGCAAGGAACCCAAATGCTTCATTCGCAAGTGCCTACATGTGCACTCCAGTCTCGTGGGGTGATCAGGGTCTCCTACAGCCTGCTGATGGGTTTGTAACTCAAGTACTGACATTTCTCTCCTGCCTTCCCACCATGGTGGGACTTGCCTGAGACCCGCACTTGCCTGCTTGGCATTCAGCTGTGACCCTGCCTGCGTGCTGCTCTACGTGCACTGTACATGCACCTGAGAGCTGTTGGCCCGGGAGCGCAGTATTGAGAGCTTCATGTTTTCACCCAGCTTAACCAAAGACATGACTGGGAAGGATGACAACTACCGAGGCCCCGCTGTGAGAGCACTCTGTCAAATCACAGATGTAAGTGCTGCTTTTGTCTCAGGGCAGCCCTGGGCCCTTCACCCTTCCCTACCTCATCCTCCATCCTGCCTTTTGCCCTTTCACCCTCCCAACAACGTCCCTGTGTCAGCTGTTATTTCTGTCTCCCTACAGAGTACCATGCTGCAGGCCATTGAGCGCTACATGAAGCAAGCCATCGTTGACAAAGTGCCAAGCGTATCCAGCTCTGCTCTGGTGTCCTCCTTGGTACGTACTCCCTGCAGGATGTGACTGAGGGACGGTCAAGCTGGGAAACAGTTGTCTGTGATGGGTCTGGACATCTTGAGAGATTGAAATTGGAGCTGTCCTTTAGCAGAGAATGCATATGAGAGAAAAAGAAAGGAGGAGAGAGAACAGTAATTTTTTTTTACAGTGCAGTGTAACTGGGACACAATTTGACATCAGTCATTTAACTCCTAAGTCTTCCAGAGCTCCATGTACTAAACAGCCCAACCTCTCCCAGTGTCTGTGGAATGCTTGGAGGTCTCTGTGCAGAGGTGTCCTGTAAGAAAAGCCCAGGTGGTGGTGATATGGCAGCCTTTCTCCTGTGCAGGTCTGTGCCCATACCATGCTGTAGGTTGCATTTCGTTTTTTTTCAGCCTATTCACTGACTGAAATTATCACTGGTTTTATCTGGCTGGCGGTGCCTCTTAGGAGCCCAGGCTGTTACAGTAGGATGCTGATGCAGTGGTGCAGGATGAGGAGTGCTGAGGGCAGGCACTGCGTGAAGTAGCAGGCTGCTACCATCAGGACCAGGGTGTGCTAGCAGAGAGGAAGGAAGCTTGCCCAGGGACCACCCGTGATGCACATAGGTAAAGCGCTGCGGTGGTCACAAGGGCCTTCAGTTCTCTGCAGTTAATTAAGTGGAATTGTGGCTGAACATGCCTGAGAGAATTAGTGACGAGCATTCGGGTGGAAATGTCTCTGTGATGCTCGTGTTTCCCAGGCATCATGCTTTATGCCAACCTGTAGATTTAGGCACTTCAAGGTTTAAAATGGGATGTGGATTAGAATCCAGATTGAAGTGGCATTTCTGTGGTAGTAGCCTGACTGAAGAGGCTCCCTCTGACCAGTGTAAAACTGTGGTACATGTGGTATTTGTGTAGGTACTGTGGCACAAAACACTGTTGATGCACCCCTTGTCATAGTATGTACATTCTTCCTCCCATTAACAGGGGCTCCCTAAGGAGCCTGAAGAGCTTCGGTCTGTTGTTTCCTTGGTAGAAGGAGATCATAAGCTCTCCATGCAAGTACTGCGGGTTTTTTGTGTGTTTGTGTGATACCTAGCACAGTCCAATTCCAGCTATGGTGCAGGCATTATTGCAGTGCTTCCTATCAGGCTGTTTTCTTTGTCCACTGCATGCTAATATTGATAAGCAAACTAGGAGTGTTTCTGTAAGTCAGGGTTGCGTAGTTGTTGTTCCCTTCTTTGCGAATTGAGGACTGGTGCTGGCTTTGTGGAAGGTGTTCGACCTCTTGAGGCCAAAGCTGTCATGGCCCAGTCTCTGCCTCCTGGTCCTGTCCTTGGTCTTTCCTTCTTGCTGTCTGTATGTGCTCTTCTGCGAGTTGCTGCCTCCAGCGCCCTCATGGGGAAGGCTTGTTTCCTCTTAATCTGATCTGTGATTCCAAAAGTTTCTTCCATCCATCTGTCATGAGTTGCCTGTGGTTTTTGTCTCCCCTCAGCACTTGCTGAAGACCAGTTATGATGTGGTAAAACGCTGGGTGAACGAGGCTCAGGAGGCAGCTTCCAGTGACAATATCATGGTGCAGGTAGGCAACCCAGAGCAGCATGGAGCATAGTAAGCAGCAGCTGGGGGTGGAACAATCTGCTAGAGCTCGGCAGGGCATCTCCCGGCCACAGAAGGGTAAAGGTATAAAGAGCACGCTGCAGGTTTGTGACAGTCTGTTTCCCTGCACAGTATCATGCTCTGGGCTTGCTCTACCACGTGCGGAAGAACGACCGCCTGGCAGTTAACAAGATGCTCAGCAAGTTCATGCGTCACGGCCTCAAGTCACCGTTTGCCTACTGCATGATGATTCGAGTAGCCAGCAAGCTGCTGGAGGAGGAAGCTGGCAGGTGAGGGAGCTTCTTTGCCCTGCTGGAAGAATTTCCTTGGGTTCTGTTTCCAACTCTTCTTGCAGACTCAGTTGTCATCGCATTGGGGGCAATTGTTTCTCTCTTTGAAGAGCAGCATGCAGCTTCTACCTTTTTTTGTTGGTTAAAAGGCAGCATGGAAGATTGGAAACACTCGTGTTGTTTTGGGATAGTTTATGAGGTCTTGTCTGTGTATGTGCTTGCACATCAAACTACTTCCCTGCTTCTCTTGCCTGTTTTTTGTAGCTGTTCTTCATTCAGATAATCTGCTTCCTTTTCCATGTCTTTTGTAACTACTTGGTTAACACGTATACGCTGTGGCTCCCTGGCGGACAGGACTTGGGGTGTGTATGGTGAGCCCTCCATATGAGGGCTGAGGGAAGCTCCCTTGAGCCAGTAAGGCAGAGGGTGTCTTTACTCAGAGGGCAGTCTGAGTTCCGGCCTGAGTTTGCAGTCTGCTGCAAAACTAGGGGGCAGTGGGTTCATGGCTGCTTGTAGCATTCCGCAGGCTGTGGGACCTGTACAGTTTTGCTGCTGGACTCATTTCTATTAGCACCTTTGTTGTCATTCATTCTTGTGATTTTTGTTCCTTAGCCGCGATAGCCCCCTGTTCGATTTCATTGAGAGCTGCCTAAGAAACAAGCATGAGATGGTGGTCTACGAAGCTGCTTCTGCCATCGTTAACCTGCCCAACTGCACTGCCAAAGAGCTGGCACCAGCCGTATCGGGTAAATGTGGCACTCACGGCAATGCCGAGGGAATTATGGGCCTGCGGTGGTGACATCTGCTGATCACCCTGAGAACCAAGGACCTTGCATAGTTTCAGGCTTGTAATGCTGCTGTACCCCCTGTTGCTTTATGCTGCTGCTGAGAGCTTATGGTGTGTATGAATAGCTTTGCTTCTAAGGTAAAGGTATTTGTCTGGTGTGCTCAGGTGTAGGTTACTGGGTGGGGGTTTGTTTCTGTAAAAGAGAGCTGATTTCTAACTAATAAATCTCCCTGCTTTAAACTTAAAGAAAACTGTACAAAAAACCAAGGTGTCTTGTGTGACCTCCCTGTGCAGGGAGCCCAGCCCTGGGAAAGAAATAAGGTGTACCCAGAAATGGAAAACAGCATTTTAAATGGACTTAATGGAAAACATGAAAAAGTGAAGAAATTGGCTTCCAAGAGAAGCAAAGGATAGCAGCAGTGTGGAAAAAGCGGGGAGATGAGTATGAGCTAGTTGTCAGCAGGGATGTGCAATGAAGGGGGGCAACAGGGAGGGAGGAAGCTGGTAAATTCAGAGTTACTTCTTAAACATGTTTCTAATTATCTTCTGCTTGCAGCTGTCTCTAGTAAATCTCCTGCTTTAGGTGTGAAACACTCTTCAATAATAGATTTCTAAACGTCTGCCTTTGTTGGTTTTTCCCCCTCACAGTTTTGCAGCTTTTCTGCAGCTCCCCAAAAGCAGCACTTAGATATGCAGCCGTCCGTACCCTCAACAAGGTAGGAGTTGTCTCTTGGGGACTGTAATAGTTTCTCATGCTTGGGGATGTGCAGGCTTCAGAAGAGAGAGGGAGCCACATTGTGTGATGATTTAGTGTGAATAACCTCCACCCTGCCTTGGGCTAAAGCCTTACATTTCATTGCTTTCTGAGTGGAAAAAAAAAAAAGCTCTCTAAGAACAGTTCAGAGAAGGAAGAACCAATTACGTTCCCAAGTCTCTATAAGAGTGTGTTGCTGGTCTTACATGTTACTGTTTTGCCTTCTGAGCTTCCTGTGGTGAAGCAGCTCCTTGTAAAACAGGGATCAACCCTGGTGTTGCTTCTTGGCCTGCTCCATGACAGTCTTTGCTTGAGCTTTTTCCTTGCCCTTGTCAGCTCTAAAAGGAAAAAGGAAGAATGGCAGTGTCTGTGTGGTAACTGCTGTGCTCCCATCCACAGAGCTGTTCAGCAGAGCTGAGCTAGCTGAATTTTTCTTGGGATTTCATAGCTTTCTTTGCAGATTCTGAACCTTAATATATAGAGGAGAAGGGGAGAGAAAAAAGATAGTGATCATTCGTTACTACTACTTCTCTTCCAGCAGTAGATACAATTCGGTGTGAGGAAAGAGCTTGTTACTTTAATCTTAAATGAGTTGTTTGTCTAAGATGACTCCTGCGTACAGCCTGTAGCATTTATTTCAATAGTAAGGCATGAGAGCTTGTAGAGGCTTACTGCTTTTTGCCAGCCGCGACTTTTGCATATATTCAGTGAATTCCACTCCTCCTCCTCTTCCTCCTCCTCCTCCTTAGGTGGCAATGAAGCACCCATCTGCTGTGACTGCCTGTAATCTAGACCTGGAGAACCTTGTGACAGACTCCAACCGCAGCATAGCCACCCTGGCCATCACCACACTGCTGAAAACCGGCAGTGAGAGCAGCATTGACCGGCTCATGAAGCAGATCTCCTCCTTCATGTCAGAAATTTCAGATGAGTTCAAAGTAAGAAAGCGGGGATGCAGGTTCCTGAAGAAACCTCTTGTTCTTTGTGTGTGTGTGTGTGTGTGTGTGTTCTGAAGCTTTCACAGAGCTCCTTCCAGTGCTTGGGCTGCAGAATATCTGCAGGGAAGGGAAGGAGTTGAAGCTTTCAGCCTAAGCTATGCCTCAGCTGTACAGCTCCTGACTCCTAAGTGCCAAGCTGTTTTCTGGGGAGAAGTCCTCTCAGAATCAAATCTCTTTTTTTCTCCAGGGGGCAGAGGCTTTTGCTAGGGACTGACCGGTGCATAGAGATGAATCTCCTCTAATTCCTAGGATTGTACTTCCTGAAACTGCACTTGTTGGATAAGTGAAAAGAAAATGATAGTTTCCAGGCTAGGGAACAGCACCAAATTGGCACAATTCAACTAGTATCCTCATGCCTAATGAGGCAGAGTCCTCTTGTTTACTTGTCCCCTTTTCCTCCAGGTTGTGGTGGTGCAGGCTATCAATGCACTGTGTCAGAAGTACCCTCGCAAGCACGCAGTCCTCATGAACTTTCTCTTCACTATGCTTCGGGAAGAGGTAAGTCTGCAGGGCAACTACTTTGTGTTCCTTGTTTGTGTGCATGTACTGCAGGACTGCACAGTGGCCCCAGTGAGAATCAATTTTTTGCTGCTAATGCTGTGCAATAAGAGCCACTCCCCGCCTTGAAAGACTTGCAACGTAAGTGGTAGACATGGCCAGCTACGCACAAGAGTTATATGCCTATTATCAGGCATTTCATTCTTTGATTTATTGAGGGAGTCTATTAACTCTCAAATCAAATGCAGGCAACAGTGGATCTGTTGGCAGTTCATTTCTGTATCATGTTTGAAACAGCTTTCTTTTATACTTTGAGAGCAAATTCCAAGAAGTTTTGTCTTGTATGCAAAGATTCAGGAACAACCTATTTATTGATGACACAGGACCACTTTTGTTCTGTTCTCTGTGCTGTGGTAGTAAAGGGATCACGAGTACCTCTGACTATTCTCCGCATTCAGTCAGACGTTGAATTGCAGAAGGACAGTTCTACAGAGGTTTTCTGAGGCCATTTCTGAATGAGCTAATATGCCTGCAACACAGCTGGCACCACTGCTTCGCTCTGACGTCACTTTCTGCCAATTACAGCCTCTTGTTTGGGAACAAACCAAGGCCTCTCATTTCACTCTTCTGAAAAATGGACTGTTCCACTTTCCCAGATTTTCTGTGGGTGGATGATATCATTTTGAATGTGGTTTTGCAGTTCAAACCATTCTGTTTTATAGCTTTTTTTAAATCCAAAGCAGCTCAAGAAAGATCCCCTAAATGCATGTAATTGGCAGAGGATAGTGTGCAGTTTAATCCCCTGATGTGCAGCGAGGACACCAGTAAATAATGTCTGAAGATAACAGAGTATTAACTGCATGTCAGGTTACAGGGTGTGCCTGGGGAGGTATTGATTGTCTGTCTTCCCGCACTAATAGGGCTATTTGCTGGGTCCTGCTGTGGCAGATATGATCCTGAACATATTTCTCTTGTGATTCATCCTCAGTTGTCTGGTACTAAAGGCGAGAGGGTTGGGTTTTTTTCTCCTCCCATATGTCTGTTTTTATGAATTAATTCTAGCAGCACAGGGTGCAGAAGGAGATATAAACCCTTCAGGCTGATGGAATCTGTTACCCCCTCTAGCACTTGTTTTTTTTTTCCTGGGCTGCAGCCATTCTGGAGGGATCTGCCAAGTGTGCTGCAATATTAATGGGTCCTCTGGGAGTAGAGAGGGTCAGAAGTAGGGGCAGTATTACTGCCCTGCTCCTTTCAAACACTCATCAAAAGCACTGGGTGTGAGTGACCTTTTCAAAGGAAATCTTTTCCTGTCTGGCTAATTCAGAGTCTCTAACCTGCTCTGAGTTTTCCAGCTGAGCAATTCCGTATGCTCCCTAGGGTGGCTTTGAGTACAAGCGAGCCATCGTGGACTGTATCATCAGCATCATCGAAGAAAACTCGGAGAGTAAAGAGACAGGCCTGTCTCACCTCTGTGAGTTCATCGAGGACTGCGAGTTTACTGTGCTGGCTACTCGTATTCTTCACCTGCTGGGGCAGGAAGGGCCCAAGACCAATAATCCCTCCAAATACATTCGCTTCATCTACAACAGGGTTGTCTTGGAGCATGAAGAAGTCCGGGCAGGTAAGAGACAGACCTGGAAAGCTGTCTGCCCTATGACAGATCTTCAAGGAAAGGTAGTGCACGAATACCTCTGCTTTTGAGGACTGTGGTTTGACCTGGTCCTGAGCAGATCTCTTTCCACGGTAGGGACAGTAGTTCCAATGGGAGAGGTAGTTTGCAGCTGAAAATGGGGAGGGAGATGCAGTGACTCTGTGAAGCTGGACAGTGAAGGTTTGCAGGCACTCCACTGTAATACCTCTGCCTCTCTCTGGTCACAGTAATACTATATACTAGTGCTAGCATCTCTGATGTGACATTTGAACAAGGCCAGGAAAGAGTGGAAACTTCATGTGCCTTTGCTTCCTAATTCTGTTTTAATGGTTGGTGCTACAGGTGCTGTAAGTGCCCTGGCTAAGTTTGGAGCCCAGAATGAAGAGATGTTACCCAGTATCTTGGTGTTGCTGAAAAGGTGAGTTGTACTGTTTGCTCTCAGCCTTTCTTGTCAAGTACCAGCCTCATGAGCATCCTGGGTGAACACCTCTGTTCACTTGAGAGAGCTTGACAGCATCCCCACGTGTGTCCAGTCTCTTCTAGCTGTGAGTCTTGAGAGGGTGCAGCAGGTACCTGCAATCCGTGATGGGATCACCACTGCATTCAGTGCCACAACGTGGATGTGAGAAGCCAAGTGTGGTGGCTGGTTGCTCCTCTAATATAACAGCTAGTAGATTGCTGGTTGACGTAAGCCACCTGTAAGGTGGCTCACTTGCCTCAATTCATTCACGTGGATTCTGCTACCTTGCACTGAGGCAATTTTTATACTTTCAGGTGTGTAATGGATGATGACAATGAAGTGAGAGACAGAGCCACCTTCTACTTGAATGTTCTGGAGCAAAAGCAGAAAGCCCTCAATGCTGGCTACATCCTGAATGGTAATGCAGGAAGTCCTCCGAACAAACTTCTCTCTTTTGTGATTTAACAGCTGAAAAAGAGTGCTGGTGCTGTCTGTGGTTTCAGTGATCTGTCCTGTCTGTCCCAAGGTTTGACAGTGTCCATCCCTGGCCTGGAGAGGGCTCTGCATCAGTATACCCTGGAGCCCTCCGAGAAACCCTTTGATCTGAAATCTGTTCCTTTGGCAACAGCTCCTATCACTGAGCAAAGACCAGGTGAGGAATGGTCCTCTGAATGCCGGTCAAAACTGTTAGTAATCCCCTAGCAGCTCCCACCCTTGAACAACAGGCTGCATTGGGCCTGCTGAGAATTGCTGAGCTCTATACTATTTGAATTTTATGGGATTGTATCTTCTGTAAAGTCTAAGGCTGGTAAATCTCATTGCTCCCACATTAGGGTTTCAGTTTAGTCCAGCTGCTAATAATAGTAACAGTTGGTAATCCTCATTGAAGCTATTGCAGTTACAAATGTATTTGAGGTGCTAAATATCGGAGCTTAGTCCATAGCAAGATGAGAAACTTTCTCATCTGCCTTTCTATCCTTAGTCAAATCCCTCTGTAGACATCGATCTGTTTTCTGATTCAGTCTTTTCTTCACCTTCAAACCTTTTGATTTTTTTTTCCCTTGCAGAAAATACCCCTGTTGCTGTAGTCAAACAGCCAGAGAAGGTGGCAGCAACACGGCAAGAAATATTCCAAGGTAAGTTGAGGCAAGGCCTCCCCTATGCCTGTGGGGAAGAATAGCATGGTTAATTCTTGCCGAGCCTGCCTAACCCTTCTAGCCTCTTCCCATCTCCCCCCAGGGGCTTCCAACTTAGTCAGCCATTCATTCCTGGGAGGTGGGGTCTGTCTTTCATTTTAAAAGCCCCTACTGAACACTTATGGATGTCTGATGGATTGCTTGCTGAAGCAGCTTTTGCCAGCTTAGCAGAGGCCTTTGAACCTCTGCTACCACATTCCTGTGGACTAGGGAAGGCAATGGTTTCTGTGACCTCTGTTTCAGAGCAACTGGGGGCAATCCCAGAGTTTCGGGGGCTGGGCCCGCTCTTCAAGTCCTCCCCAGAGCCTGTTGCCCTGACAGAGCTGGAGACAGAGTATGTGGTTCGCTGCACCAAGCACACGTTTGTCAGCCACATGGTGTTCCAGGTGGGTAGCTATGGGCATGCAATGCTGAAAGAGGGTTGGAGAATAAGCTCCTTGCTAGTTAAGAAGCTTCCAAGGGGAAGAATTAGCTCAGCGATGTCTGCGTTCAAAGCATGTCACTGCAAGGAGTCCTTAGTTTCTCATACAAGGCAGCAAAGCCCCAGTGAAAATTACTTGGGGAATGTGTATTTCTGGCTGTACATTGTACACACAGACAAGCAAAATAAGAGTCAGACAAGCACTAGATGGGGCTATTCTCGTTGAGTAGTTGGCAAGGGGAGCTGTGTTCTTTCATTAGGGTCCCCAAGCCTATGCTTCTGGCGTAAAAGAGTAAAGCTTGCCATATCTGAGAGGGTGAAAAGGTTATCCAAGAAAGGCAGGTGGTGGGGGAAGCTCTTCATCCCCTACATTTTAGTTTAGCTGTTGTAGTATAGGTGCTTCACTATGCTGTGAGCAGTAGCGTTCTGTCCTGAGCCGCTAGCTCCTTCCTCAAAAGCTCAGAACTGCTCACACGGTCCTCGTAGGAGTTGGTCTTATCTCCCTTTATCTCCATCCACTAGAGGCAAATGTATAAGGTTAAATGGCTTATCATTGTAGCAGAGTCAAAGTCTAAAGAGCAAGTTTAGACTTGCTGAAACCAACAAGCTTCCTGAAACTTGCTCAAACTGTGCCTGGTTTGAGCCATTCAGGGGACCGCCTTCCCATCTGCTATGGGGCACTACATCCCTGCAGCATCAAGCGAGAAGAGGTAGGCAACACAGCAGTAATGTTCCCTTACAGCAGAGAGTTCACCTGGGATTATCCTCCTGTGAGAAAGACAAAGTGCACTTGGAGGAAAAAGTTCCAAATTAATCAGCAAAGTGAAACAGGCAGAAGTTGATACAACCCTGCCTCTGCTGAATTTGTGCTTCTGCCTGGGTTGCAGAGGTCGGGCATTGGATAGTTGTGTGCTCATTTGTTTTAATGTCATCTCCTACAAAACGTTTGTAGGAGCACTGGAGTCCCCTGAAAGTTTTTATCTTCTCACCTAAAGCATTCAAATGCCAATTGCTGTGTGACTAGACAAACACGAGCCCAACGACTAGCCAGCTGATAGTGAGATCCGCTGCTGAAACACAAAGAGCTGGGAGTTGATGCAAAGCTCCTGCTCTGCCTAAAGTGTCTGCTATTAGATCCATTGCTAGCAGCTTCAAGGTTTTGCTGTTCTCCTCTTCCCTCTGTAGTTTGACTGCACGAACACCCTGAACGATCAGATCCTGGAGAATGTCACAGTACAGATGGAGCCAACAGAGGGGTATGAGGTCATTGGCTACGTACCTGCCAAAAGCCTGGTGTACAACCAGCCAGGTACCTGTTACACACTGGTGGCACTGTCTGAAGAGGATCCGACAGCAGGTAAACAGCTTGTCCTCTGTTTCTGTGTCATCCCTCAAGTTAAGCATACTGTATTGCTCATGCCCCCACATGCTCTACCTTATTTCCTAGCCAGATATTTTAGCCTGTGTGTGGGTGTAGCCCCCAGTGATACTGAGTGTGACTTCTCTTTGCTGTTCAAGGGCTGTCAGGCCTCTCTTCTTCTCTCCTGGTCCCCTTGTCCTGTAGCATTGCTGAGTCAGGCTGTGGAACCTGGCAGATCAGCACTCAGCTCTGCCGAGTTCTCCCGTGCGCCCTGGCGAGACCTTTGGCTTGTCTGTTCTTTGTGTTAGCATACGGGAAGGCTAATGCTTTTCTGCCTGGCAGTGGAGTACTGTGAGTGCCCAGATGCTAAGATGAGCAAAGGAATATTTCAGATAAATGGGCAGAATATCAGGGGAGCCTATTTGAACTTAAAATCACTCATTTGCTATTGCCCAGATGTGAACCAGGCCCTCTCCATGCTTTGGTCTCCCTGGTTTTTGTGCTGGGCCTGCTCACCTGTGCACATGCTGCTGTTCACCCTGCAGTGCCCATCTTCTCAGGGATGAGCTGTCACTTCCTCTCCCAACTGTGTGGTATTTATTAATCAGCTGCTGTCTTGCAGTGCATAGGTGGTTTAATTGCAGAGATGCATGAACAGGTCCCTAGATAGATATCTTGCCTCCTTCCTAAGATGCTGGTGGAACATGTTTAATTAGTATTCCCAACACAACTTGAGATTTGTCCCTAATAGCATTTGATCTGAGGATCATGATGTTCTACAACCTTCCTCAGCCTGTCTTTATCGTTGTTTACTAGCCTTACTATTGCAAATAGATTTCTCATGTTTGAGAGAGAGAAGCTGTGAGGGAGCCCTCCCAAGGTCACATACTGAGTTGGTGTCACTGACAGTGAGGGGGAGAACCCTGCTGCCTCGAGTTTCCCAGTGCCTGTTCTGCTGCAGAGAAATGCAGACCTAGTGGTAATGTGAGCTTTGCCTTTGCCTCCCCCTCCTTCCAGTGGCCTGCACGTTCAGCTGCATGATGAAATTCACTGTCAAGGACTGTGATCCAAACACGGGTGAGACGGACGACGAGGGTTATGAAGATGAGTATGTGGTAAGGAGCTAGGCTTGAATCTGATCACGGAAACTGCAGTTGTTTTGAGGGGTTTTTGTGATTTCTAACTGCTCTGTGCCCAGTAGCTTGCCTTGCAAGCAGTGATGTGACCACTGACATTGCTGTGGACAGAACTACCTGCAGAGGGGGTTTCTGCTGCCTCTGTGGCATCTGTCCCAGGGGACTTGGGGAGTTCGTTTTGTATCATCTGGAGTATCCTCCCGTTGATGCTCTCCAGGCAGACACTTGGCTATGCAGGATACCCATGTTTTGGGAGGCTGCGGTATGTCCTCCAGGCTCGGCTGGCTGTGCCTTAGCAGCTCTGGCAATGGCACGGTCATTTTTGTGGAGACAGAGGGCTTTTGGCCATCTCTCGTTCTCCATGAGTTGCTTTCTGTGGTGGCACCATTAATTGCCTGCCAGCCTTGCTGAAACAGGGAGTTTTCATCCTTGTGCTGGGGAAGATGGGGCTTCTCCCCCCTGCATCCCCGTCCCTTCCCGGCACTGAGATTGAGAGCACTGATCCTGTGAAAGCACCTCCGTTCCAGGCTCTGCTGTTTCCAGATGGGCTGTTTCACCACAGAGGAAGAAGTTAAACTTGTGCTTGATCAGAAACTGAGACTGCCTCACAGAGGGTGGTGGTTACCCTCTGGAGAAGGAAGGATGTTCTGACACAACCCAAGCTTTGCCCTGTTAGCTCCAGAAGCTGGTTTCTGTGTGTTGCCTGTCACTGCTGTGAGATTGGAGACACTGCTGTGCAGTGAGTCACTGAGGACACAGCATTCTCCCAGAAAGAGCAGGGAGTGTTTTCCCAAAGGAACCTGCAAGGTTAATCTCTCTAAGTGCTTCCCACATCGCAATCGCCAGGGCATTCAAGTGATGTTTAAACAAACTCTTCCATCTGTTTCAGCAAAAATCAGGAGGAGATTCTTTCCTGCAGCGACTGCTGAAATGAATGCAGGCTGGTGTCTGGCCAGCTCTAGCTCTGACTGCTCTTAGATACATGCCCCGGAGGGACAAGCCCGGGTCTGCCTTGCACAGATGTAGTCACAGCAGCAGGTCAGCTAAGACAGCACACAGCATTAGGTGATAGCAAGTATCTGACAGTGTCTCACTGTACTTTACCAGCCTACAAAATGATGGGCCTGAAAGGCAAAGTACAAGCTTGTGTGTGTTCCAAGGAACATACAGATCTGTCTGAGCAGCAGCAGCTGTTCCTTAGTTTTTGTTTTGTCCTCTGTTTCGGACATTTGTTCAGGGCTTTGATCTTTTTCAGGCCAAGAGCTGTGCTCAGAATGGGAACCTCCTTTGTAAATCCTGGAAATGAAAGAGCCAGTGGCTTTCCTAGGTCAAGCGGTTGCTCATCCATGAGTGTTGTTTGCTCAGGCAAGCTACAGCAGGGGCAGGGCTTGCTCTGACATATTCATGAGTGGAAGTAGAGCCTGTCTCCTACATGTGCCTGACCTCAGGGAATCAAGTCTAAAGTTCACCCTGGAGAGAGCAGAGTTAGGAACAGCCATGTTTTACTTGAGCCTCTTCTCACCTCAGCTTGAAGACCTGGAGGTAACTGTGGCTGATCACATCCAGAGAGTTCTGAAGCCAAACTTTGGAGCAGCCTGGGATGAAGTGGGTGATGAGTATGAAAAGGAAGAGACCTTCACTTTATCCACTATTAAAACCCTCGAAGGTAAGGGGGTGTCTGTGCCCAGCAGAGCTCTTAACATTTCTCTCCCACCAGGAGGCAAAGTCCGGAGTCGGAGCTCAGAGGCAGTCTGGCTCAATTTAGATCTCCCACAGAAAGGCCAATGGAGCAAAACCCTTCACAAGTGACTTCACTGCAGCCATTGAATGCAGAATGTCAGTTACCGTGATAAAAAGTTAGTTTGGATTTTGCAAAAAGAATGAGTGTTCTGGGCCCTTTGCAGACCAGGCTGGGTTGTGGGAGGCAAGAGAACATCTTGCTTTGTCTCTCGCACTCTACCCTCCCAGGCAGACAGACCATAGTTCAGCTGTGAGCTCCCACTTTCCTTCTGTGAAAGGAGGAGATGCTCCGACCTTGGGATTCAAGACCAAGAAAAAAAGATGCAAACATGAGGTTGGTGGGCAGGTTCATGTTGTAAACCCTCTTCTCTTTCATCATATATTACAGATTCAGTTTGACCTTCCTGAAAAGCCTGTAAGAACTCAGTCCTCTGTGATGGGCTCAGACTTAGAAAGGTGTCCTTGTCCTATAGCCTTCCTTGCACAGCACCTTGGGCTTGAAATACCCTTCCAGAGACCTTTTCAAATTCCTCCTGAAGACCTGTGTCTCCTGCAAGGTGTCTCCTTCCTTCTGCATCTGTCCCCAAATAACTAAGCTGTTTGTCAGGGCTGTGCAGTAAGTGTGCAGCCAGCTGCAGCCTCCTACTTCTGTTGTCTGAGTCATTCACCCTCCTGTTTCTGTTGCACCTGCAACCTTGGGGCATCAGATTCAGGATTGCCATGTGGGTTTTTTTGTGTTGCTTTTACATCCCCGGTAGCCTCTGAAAACACAACGCTGGCCAAGGGTATGTGCCTCTCAGGACAAGGAGCATGAACTCTAACGTACAAGAAGCATACCCTTAAATGCTGTTAATGAATGAATGTCAAGACACCCCTGACATTGAGTCTGTGTTACTTTTTTTTTTTCTTAACAGAGGCAGTCAGTAATATTGTGAAGTTCCTGGGGATGCAGCCCTGTGAGCGATCAGATAAAGTGCCAGATAACAAGAACTCTCACACACTGTACCTGGCAGGTGAGTGGTGGGGCGAGAGCTCTGCTCAAGTCCTGCGTCTCTGGGAAGTTGCACAGAGCTGCCTGTTACACATCAGGGTAGGAGTTCATGATTTGGCCCACTGAGCTCCTGGGAGGATTTTAGAGGCTTGTCCATGGTTTCTGTCCGTGCAGCTTTAGGGGAGCTGATACTGGGATGAGAAGAGGGTGCTGTTGGGGTGGGGAGGTGTTAGGATCAGCCCTGGGACCATCTGGAATTTACTGTGTTCATGACTGGTGGCATCCTGCTTTGGATTGAGCCCGTGGGGAAAAGGACAGCAGCCTTGACAAGGAAAATGCATGTGCACCGAAGGGGAGTGGCTGGGCAGTCAGTGAAAGGAGTGCCTGGATCTCTTCTTAACTAGAGCTTATTTTAAACTTTGTTTTCATGAGGTCCCAGGTACATTGTAATGGTGGACTAATGTGCTTTCCTGGCCTACTGCTGGGGATTTACTGGACTACGTCTGCAAAACCTGTTCGTTTTAAGCTCTTAGCAGGCAGGAGAGGGGCAGCTTGTAAACCACTCCTTCCCTCTCCCTTCCAGGTGTGTTTCGGGGAGGCCACGACCTGTTGGTACGGTCCCGTCTCGTCCTGACCGACACCGTGACAATGCAGGTCACAGCCCGCAGCGGAGAGGAGCTCCCCGTGGACGTAATCATGGCCTCTGTTGGATAAGCCGCTGCTGGTGGGACTGTCTTGCCATCCAGCCCCCCCGGGGGCAGTGCTTCTTTCCCTCTGGCTGTGGAATAGGGATCATATTCACTACAGCAGCTTCTGTGTTCTCTTCAGTATAATTAGGACATGTATTGGGGCTCTGTCTATAAAATAACCATGTTTTTAAGGCCTGATTTTATGGAACAGTTCACTTCGGTTCTAGGGTTGAGGGTTTCATACCAGGGTGCCAGCTCCGCACGTCCCTCTCTGTTCCGGCGCGGCCTCTTCTGCCCCTTTCCGTGGCGGTGAACGCGAACCCGGGCGGTAGCGGGAGGCGATGCGGCGCCGGACCAGCCCTTTTTATGCCTTTACGGGATATAAATAAAAGAAGGTTGTTGCTCTTCGCTCTCCGCCTGCTGCTGCGCCCGGGGGCTGCGCGCCCCGCTGCCCCTGCCCGGGCCCGGGCCCTGCCTGTGCTGTGCCGCTGCCGCTGCCCGGCTCCGCCCCCCGTGACGTGCGCCGCCGCCCGTGGGGCCCGCAGCGCTTCCGGTGCGGCGGCGGCGGCGGCACGTCGGGGCGGAGCCGCTGCTCCGCGGTAAGGGCCCCCCCGCCCCCACACCCCGGGGGCGTTTGGACGGGAACCCCCCCCCCGGGAGTGCATCTGGAGGGGACACTTCCCCCCCCCACCTACACACACACACACCGGGGACGGTCGGGCGGGCACCCCCCCCCGGGGGGGTGCATTTGGACGGGGACCTCCCCCCCCCCCCCCGGGAGTGCATCTGGACGGGGAACCCCCGGGGGGGAGTTTGGGACGGGACCCCCGTGCAGGCGCCCCCGGCCTGGCCGTTCCGCGCCCCGGGGCGCTCTGAGGCGGCGGCCCCCAGCGCCGCGGGCGCCCCTGCCCTGCCCCGTTCGCTGCCACGGGGCTGGGTGGGACGAGACGGGGCGGGCGCATATTAAAACGCAACCCCCAAAGCGCAGCCCGGCCGCGCTGGGGCAGAGCCGTGGCGCCGCGCTAGCTCCGGCCTCTCTGGCAGCGCGGGAGCCCGCGGCGCCTCTTCCTGCGCGCCGCCGCCGCCACCGCCGCCCCGGGCTCTGGCGTCGCCGCGGGCCGCTGCCCCGGAGAGCGGCGCGGGGAGCCGGGATGTGCGGGCGCACCGTGTGCTCGCTGGGGGCCGACAACCTGCGCCGAGCCTGCGCCTACCGGGACTCCCGCGGCCGCAGGCGGCAGCCCGAGTGGGTCAACGCCGACAGGTACCAGCCTTCCTACAACCGGGGCCCGCAGAGCCACGGCCCCGTGCTGCTCTCCCGCCGGCACTTCGAGAAGGTGAGCTGCCGCCGGTGCACCCAGGTACAGCGCGGAGGTCCGGTCCCTAAATCGCGGCGAGGACACCCACGCGAGGGAGCGTCTTGTCGCGTCCCGCCTCTGACGGCGGCCAAGGGCAGACGCTTGCGATCGGCCTCCTGGTTTCTGCCGCTGTGCAAAAGCCACGCGGCTGGTGTTGATCTGCTGGTGCCTGTGCCAGGGCCCCGCGCGCGGCTTCCTGGCGGGACCAGGCTAGATCTAAGACTGAGCTGCGGCGCTGAGGCTCTTCCTCCCAGGGCGCTTGCTCCGAGTCTGTGTTTTAAAACCTTGTCGTGCTCCTGTTTGCTCCGTGGATGCAGCAGCTACTGAATTTTTTAATTGCAAAGCTGTCTCTTTTCATTAGCATGCACGTGTTCTTGAGCTGGGTAGGGAACTGCTCCCACAGCTCCAGCGTAGTATTATATTTTGCATGAAAGTTTGTCTGTAAGTGATGAACCTTTACTGAATTCTTTCCCAAGTGTATAAAATTGCTGTGCGTATTTTGTTCCCAGGTGTGTAAAACCGCTCCGCAGGTTTTATTCCACTTCCCTGAGAATCCTGCTTTCATCTCTTAACGCTGTTGCAAATGTCCAGGCTGCTCTTGGTGGGGGAGAGCAGAAAAAAACCTCATCTTCAGTGCTTTAAAAAAAACCTCTTACACCTGCGGCGACCGTTATCCCGGCTAATTTAAGCCTCGCCAGACCTTCCCCAGACCGCCCGAGCGAGCCGTGACGCTGCGTGTGCCGCTGGCTTGGCTGCCGCGCAGCCACCTCGCGAGCCGCCGCTCCTTGGGGCCCAGCGGCGTGGAGCGGGGAGCACTGGCTTGAAACGAGGTGCTCTGCAGGGCGTCCCGGCATTTCGGGGCAGTCGTGGGCCAGCGCGCTGGGGAGGGCGGCTGGGCCATGCCGGAGCACTACGGAGGAGCGCCGGAGGCTTCGCGCAGGTCTGGCGCTGGCGACTCGGCAGCCCCGGGTCCTCGCGGGCGTTCCTCATGCGGGACCAGGACCTGCATGCGCTTGGTGTGCGCTCAGGTGGGAAAGGAGTCTGCGCTGCCGATGCATCAGGAATGACCTTTTTGCTGAAAACAGTGTAGACTTGCAGATTCAGAACGGCTTAGGTTGGTCCAGGGCTTCTTAGGAGAAATTACAAGTGTCATTTCTCCGTAAAGCATCCCTTGTATTTGCTTTCCTGCCTTTCGTGATGCCGCATCTCCGCTACAGCCGTTACGAGCAGAAGAGTGCGATGCTTGAAGCACAGCGCAGGTGGCAGGCCAACATCTGGCCAGCCGGTGGTCTCTGCCCAGCTGTTGGGACACAGGAACAGTTTGAAGCCCCCTGTCTTTGCCACTTCTAATCTGTGAGAGGGTCCGAAAGCCTTTACAGGACTTGGGCAAATATATTTGTTTCTCCATAACCCTGTAATTCTCTGGGAGCAGATGTCCTCCGGGGCATCGATCGCTCCGATGGGGCACAGCTCTGGGGCTGGCGATGGCGGGCAGAAAGCGAGAGTGAGCTGGAGGAGAAGTGAAACCCACCGAGCCGTTTCCATTGTCCAAACTGAGACAATATGCAAAGCACAAGGGAAGCGCAGAGAGTGAAAGTGAATTGGATCGGCAGAAATCACGTTATTAAAATGAAGGTGAGATTTGTGCTGCTTGAGAGGATCTCTTCAAATGGGAAAGTTTTGTGGACCTGAATGTCACCCCGGTAGGAATATTCATTAGCTAGATCAGACTGCAAAGCTCTTCCCATTGAGGAAAAACTGTGTGTTTATTGCTGCACGTAGATACAACGCAGCTGTATTTGTAGGGTGAACCTCACTGAGACCGTTGTATTTATTTATTCCTGCAAAGTGTTCTCTGCTGAAGATTAATTCTTACAGGGATGCTGTTAGGAATATGCAAAGGACTATAATTAGTGGCTATTTTTGCATCGCTTGCGAGTGGTTGTCATACCTCTCCGCTCCGAGGACTGTTCAGACATCCCTGCAAAACAGAAGTGGCAGATTTGGCAAGGAAAGTGCCTAGTAAAGCTGTAAGCCACGGTTCAGTTCTTTGCAGAGAAACGAGCTTGCTTTTTCCCCTCGCAGTGGGAGAAACAGGTTTTCAGCGATCAGCAAGCCTCGCTGGCGATAGCAGCTGCTGGGGTGCTTGTGGTCTCCGCTGTGTAGTAAAGAAGAAAGCGGGATGCTGTGATTAATGTGCTCTGCTCTCTGCTGCCACGTGCTCTGATCTGAGGTGCTTTTCTATTGTATTTGAAGGGCGCTGACTCCTCCGAGCGGGTCCTCACGACCATGCGGTGGGGCCTGGTTCCCTCCTGGTTCAAAAAGGACGACCCCTCCAAACTGCCGTTTAATACCTCCAACTGCCGCAGCGATACCATGCTGACGAAATCCTCCTACAAGGTGAGTTACCGCTCCCTTTGCGTCCCGTTTGAAGAGACCCGGTAGTCGGCAGCATTCGCAGTGTGGTCGGTGCTGTGAGAGCCGAGACGAGATCTAAAGTATCTCCCTAGCAAGTACTGGCTACTGTTTGCCTGCTGCTTCGCTGAGGATGAGTCCTCCTAAATGGCTCCTTTTACTGCAGAGCCAGCTGATTTCATTAAAACATAAGAATTCGAAAGGTGATGACTTTTCCCGAGTTTCATTTGACAGCACAACCTTTGCTCTTCGGTTCAAGCACTGGTCAGGGTGGAGAAAACGCAGGTTGTTTGACTCCATGGAGAGCTTTGGGAGCAAAGCACTGCTCCACATGGATAAAAGCTCCTCTGCTAAATCAAGTTAAGGATAGTTAACAACGTGCTGCTTAGGGAGCCCCAGCCAGGCCTCTGCTCCTGGAAAGTGGGACTCCAGCCATCCTGGGCGGGGGGGAGCGCAGATCCCTAAGGAGATCACTAGCTCTTGGATTAGGGCAGCAAATGCACTGAGGATTATTTTGCCTTTCCCGTCTGTGAGAGACCCTCACCATATGGTTTTGCGGGTATTAGTTGCTGGGTACTTGGGGTTGATTTGGGGTGTGAGACGTGGACTGACGCTCTGTCTGCCGCTGGGCTGCAGAGGGTATCTATCGCTGCAGCCCCGCTGTCGCCTGCTGATGCATTTGAACCCTGAGGTGTCTGCAGGGGAGAGTCTCACAGCTCAGCAGCTGACTGCCCGTGATGAAGCTCTTGTTCCTGAACCGCTGGGTGACGGTGTTCGTGCTGAGAACAGTGGGGCAGCTACCAGGAGCGCTGGGAGGGACCGAGAGGTCTGGGCCTTGGGTGTCCGGGTGCTAACGGTCCGAGCGGTGCCCGTCTTCCCTGTGTCTGAGCCGTCGCCTCCCGGCCGTGGGCTGCCCAGGGCTGTTCGTGACGTGCTTGTGTTTTCTCTCCCCAAGGGTCCTCTCCTCAAGGGCAAGCGCTGTGTGGTCCTGGCAGATGGCTTCTACGAGTGGCAGCAGCACGACGGCGGGAAGCAGCCGTATTTCATTTACTTCCCCCAGACGACGAACGAAACGGTACTGGGTCCCTCGCGGTGTTTGAAGGCTTGGCGCGGAGCTGCCAGCCCCCTTCTCCCTCTAAGTGGCCTCGGAGTATCTAAGAGTGGCAGCAGGTATCTGTGAGGATAACTCTCACTGCCTCCAGCTGTGCTCGTCTTTGGGGGTCGTGCACAGGAATTTGGAGGGGACAAAACTTGTGCAGGTTGGAAGTGCCTTTGGCGGAGACTTTGCTCATGATCTCCCCCAGACCACGACAGCCCTGCAGGGCGGAGGCACAAGCCTTGCCCTGCCCCAGGACGAGCGCTCTGACGTGATTTCTGCGCTAAGAGCTCTGGCCTGGCACGGCTGCTAAATCCGCTACGGAGAAACGCGCCCCTGCAGTAGGTTTCCCATGGCGTTTCTGAAGAGGGCTCAGGGCTGCGGAGGGCTCTGCAGCCTGTCGTCCCTCTGCAGCGGGGATCCTTGCTCTGAAATCCCCGGGCCGTAGATGGTCCCGTGGTGTCGCTGCCCGCCGCGCCGGCGGCTCCCCGCACTCCCAGCATTTGCATGGGCGGCTGATGTGTTACACGGGGGATTTGCCTGCCGGTTTCACTTCTTCTTTTCGTTCCTGTGAGCCGGCAGCTGCGATGTGCTGAAGGGCCGGAGGGCACTGGCATGCGTGCGGGAAGATGAGGTTCCCAATAACGCTCCTGCACGGAGAGCCTGAGAATTGGTTCAGATCATGAGTGAGATGCGAGCGATTGACTGGCCGCGGCTTTGGCGAGTCTGCGAAGCTTCGGCTGCCCGTTAGCTGGCTTGGCGTGGAAACGGCAGGGCCGACGGTCCGTGGGTCTGTCTTCCAGGCCGAGAGGAAGGAGGGAGACGAGGAGTGGAAGGGCTGGCGGCTGCTCACCATGGCGGGGATTTTCGAGTGCTGGGAGCCCCCGGCAGGCGGGGACGCGCTGTACACGTACACCATCATCACCGTGGATGCCTCCAAGGACGTGAGCTTCATTCACCACAGGCAAGTGAGAGCGCAGGGCAGGGGGCTGCAGAGCGGTGGGGAGCACGAGGGAGGAAGGCTGCCCTCCTCCGTGCGGGTGGGTCGGAGACAACCCCTTAATGCCAGCGTGGTCCCACGGGCTGGGAGCACTTCTTCCTCCTGGTGCCCTCAGAGAGAAATGTTAGACCATTACCAGCTTGTTTTGTGTCACTGGCTCGTGCCCTTTCCATAAATCACCATCTTTGCACCCTGGCGGGTCATGGTCGGAGTTGAATTACTCTCAGCCTGGCCAGGATCCGTCAGTCAGCCCCTTTGCCTCTTGCAGCAAAGCAGCTACTACCTTGGCAAACTGAACATGATATCTGCCTCGCAGCAGAGCAGTCTGTTGCTTGATTTTTCCCCTGTGGCTTCTGAAATGCAGTTTGTGCCCAGCCAGCTTCTCGCTTGCCTATAATTCTGGCTTGTGACGCCCTGCCCTGGTGGGTCAGCGCCGGTGCTCGGTGGGGCTCGCTGGTGGCCCGGGCGCTCCGCAGGCGTTGACCCCTCTGCGTGCCTAGGATGCCGGCCATCCTGGACGGGGAAGAAGCCATCAGGAAGTGGTTGGACTTTGCCGAAGTGCCCACCCAGGAAGCAGTTAAACTCATCCAGCCCACGGAGAACATCGTTTTCCACCCGGTATCCACCATCGTGAACAGCGTGCGCAACAACACGCCGGAGTGTCTCGCGCCCATTGAGCTGGGAGTCCAGAAGGTAAGAGCTGGGGCAGGCCCCGGCCGAGCTCGGCAGGCCCCTGCGGAGGAGCACCTGGGCACGGTGATGCTCCTGGGCAGAGGAGGGTGCTGTCACGCTCCAGAAGGGGCTGCAGTGCAAAGGCCCCTGACAGATTCCCTTCCTGGCGCTTCCCGAAATAAACTCTGTCATCCTATGCCAGGATTTCTCTGCCAAATGAGGCAAATTCCGTGTCAAATGGAGCTTGGAACAAGCCTGTTCACAGCAGCCCTGGGAACCTCCTGCAAATGTGTCTGACTGCAGTTGGGGCCGTTGCTACAGCATCCGCATCCCGCTCTGAGTCTGAAGCGACGTGTGCACGTTCTGCCCTGCTCTCGCTCTGCTTCTGACTCTCCTCCCGCTGTCATTTGTCTGTCCAGCAGGTCAAAGCCACTGCAAGCAGCAAAGCGATGCTGGGCTGGTTAAAAAGCTCCCAGGAGGGCTCTCCCAGGAAGGAAGAAAACGAGTTGCCCAGGTGGACGAGTCAGTTCATCCACAGCCCTTCGCCCAAGAAAACCAGCGCAGGCATCCTGCAGCAGTGGCTGGGGAAGGAGGGAGAGCCGGCTGCAAAGAAACGCAAGGCTTAGGCACCACGTGGGATGGCTGGCCGTCCGCTGCTGTCCTGAACTGCCTAAGCGAAACGAGGAACGCTTTTTAGGAGGCTTTGCAGACTGGCGTGGAGATTCTCTACGCCTCTCCGGTATTGATCTGCTGCCCTAGGTTGTTGTCTCTGTTATTAGTGTTTTGTTAGAGGTTAGTGTTCGTCTTTAAAGATTTTGGCTTTGCCTTGTGCTGATGGGAATGGATACAACACGCTGGCCTCACTCCCTGCCGGTCTGCTCACGCCAGGAGAAGATAAAACCTTCAGAAGCATCTCAGCCTGCTGAGGGAGGAGCAGCTTCTGATGGTATTTCACAGTCCACATCTCCGTTTTCTTTTTTGTTGTTGTTTTTTTCTGTCAACCTGATATTTCTTTTCCATTTGATTCCTTACTGATTCTATATGAATGAATGCCTTTCTAATACTCTAGCCCCTAAAAGACTTCTGCAGTGTAGAGGAACATGCAATAAATACTGAGAAGAAACCCCAGGCCAGGAAGTTCTGCCACGCCACTTTGCCCCAGCATTGCGCCATGCTCTCAGGGGTCCCGAATGGGGAGGTCTCGAGGCCATGCATGGGCCGGAGGAAGAGCGATTTGCTGGCAGGAGCCAAGGGAGCTTCCTTATTTAGAGAGGAGGGGGTGTGGATGGGGCTAGAGGAGCAAACAGTCCACGTGAGGCTGCTCTGCACTGCTCACGTCCAGGCTGCCTGTTGCCCCATCTGTTTATGGATGCTTCTTATCGAGGGTTATGCTCATCTCCCCCAGCTCCTCAGGTCCTTGCTGCAGCCGCAGCGCGGTGCCGGCCGGGAGCCGGTGTTTAACCCTGCCCTGAGCAGGGCTCGGTGGGACGGTGTGCTCTCCCCTCCGCACCCCCGCTGCAGTGCCTTGTGTTTGAGCCAAAAAACATTGGATGCTTTTTCCCATAGTTCCTCCCTGTGCAGTTCCTCTGAGGCCAAATCCCAAACCGAGGCACTGGCCTGACCTCGGGGAATGGGGTAAAAACTCTCTGGAGTCACCGGCCCTTGCTTGGGTTTCCCTGCGGGCGGCGGGGTGGGAGAACTCGTCTTGGTCACATTGTTTGTGCAGTCGTTTTGTTAGTAGGATTTGAAGACTTAGGGAGGATTTTCTTGATCTGGAGAGGGATGCATCCTGCCCTGTTCAGAGAGGTCATTCGGTGAAGCCCAGATAACCAAAGTGCCATTAAAGAACAGTGCAGGGGGGTTGGTTTGGGGGTCAGGGACTCTGTAAACAGAACCAGATGCTATGGACCAAAAACCTTGCAAGTTGGGACCCTTGCTGGAAAACAATTTAATTTACATTCGAAACAATAAAATGGGATTAAGTGGCTGATAGCGCAGCGTCCGTGTGTGTCTATGTCCTCGTTTCCCACCGCAGCCCTGTCGCTTCTGTTTCAGCAGCACAGTCAATATTTTCTCTCCAGCCTGCTGCGAGGGAAACCAGCGAGCAGCTGCTGAGCCGTCAGGGGACCAGCAGGACGGGGTTTCCGAGGGGTTTCCAAAGGGTTTCCATTTGCCAGCACAGACTATTCCCCGGAGACTCATTTCAGGGCTCCCCTCGAAGGCTCTGTCCCCGGGGAGCCGCGGGACGGCCGTAGCGGGGGCTTGTCCCCAGGAAGGGAGCGTGGACCCCGTTTCTGTATCTAGGGGGGCCTGATCCTTCCCTTGCGTGGGGGGTGCTGCAAGGCTGCAGGGCACACGTTAACTCCCTGCAGGCTGTAAGCGCCGGGGCGTCACCGCTAACAGGCGAGACCCAGGGTTTCACCACGAAGCGTTGATGCGGAGCGCCACCTTTGAACTGGCGCCTGGCTGCGTGCCGGGTGCCGCGGCCGTTTGCAGCTGGTTCCTAATTGGAAACAAAATGACCCCAGCTGCCTAACGAGGCCTCCCGCGATGATGGCGCACGCACAGCTTTCGCCTTCCTGCGAATGCTGCTGGCGCCTGGGCCGGTGAGCGGGGGGACATCTCCGAGCCAGGGCTTTTTTGAGGACAGACGAGATGCTCCAGGTGGGTAAAAACCTGGAAGCGGCAGGCAAGCGGCCGGGGAGGCCACGGGTCCGAAGCGGCCAGCGTGCCCGGAGCGGCGCCGCCGAGACCCGCGGCAGGCCGGTGCTCGGGCACGCGCAGGGCTCCCCCCCGAGGGGCGGCCGGAGGCGCCCAGGGAGGCCGCGGCGCCCCTCGAGGGCCCGCGCTCCCCGCCTCGGCTGCGGGGGCGCCGGGCTGCGGCTCGGCCCGGCCGGCCGGGGGAGGTGGCGCTCCGCGGGGAGGTCGGGTCGGGCGGAGGCGGCGGGCGCGGCCGCGCCCTGCCGGGCGCTGCCCCGGGCGGCCGCCCCGCCGCGGCGGCGGCGGCGAAGGGGCGCTGCTAGCCCTATGCAAATCAGGGATCGGCGCGGCGGCCAATGGGCGCCGCGCTCGCCGCGGCCGCCGCCAATGGGGAGCGGCGGGCGGCGGGGCGGGCAGCGATATCCGCGGCGCGGCGGCGGCGGCCGTGGCAGTGCGGCGGCGGGCGGCGCGCAGGGCGGAGCGGCGGCAGCGGCAGCGGTAAGGGCGGCGCGGGGCGGCGCGGCAGGAGGGGGCGCCCGGCCCGCTGCCGCGGTGTAACGGCGTTGTGTCTCTCCGCAGGCGCCGGGACCGGCTGTGCTGGGCGCTCCTGGGCGGCGGCGAGTGCCCGCTGCCTGCCGGCCATGTCCGGCCGCGGGAAGTCCGGCGGCAAGGCGCGGGCCAAGGCCAAGTCGCGCTCGTCGCGGGCCGGGCTGCAGTTCCCGGTGGGCCGAGTGCACCGGCTGCTGCGCAAGGGCAACTACGCGGAGCGGGTGGGCGCCGGGGCGCCGGTGTACCTGGCGGCGGTGCTGGAGTACCTCTCGGCCGAGATCCTGGAGCTGGCGGGCAACGCTGCCCGCGACAACAAGAAGACCCGCATCATCCCGCGGCACCTGCAGCTCGCCATCCGCAACGACGAGGAGCTCAACAAGCTGCTGGGCGGCGTGACCATCGCCCAGGGCGGCGTGCTGCCCAACATCCAGGCGGTGCTGCTGCCCAAGAAGACGCAGAGCTCCAAGAAGTGAGCGCTGACCCCCCGGCCCTCCAGCCGCAGATGGGGCCGGGGTCCCCCCTCCTGCCCCCCGGCCCGGAGGCCGGCCCCGGCTGTGCCCCGCCAGCCCTCCGCTCGCCCCCATGCCGCAGCGGGGAGCCTGGGGGAGCGTGGCTGAGAGCAGGCCCTGCTTGCGTCTCCCACCCTCCCCCAGGCTCCTTGTCCCCTGGAAGAGGCGGTTTTGGAGCAGCCTGGCTGCTGGCGGCGTCCCCCGAGCCAGACGGTCGGAGGCTGGCGCAGAGCCGCTGGTGGCGGTGGAAGCTCGTGCTGGCTGCCGTGGGGCCGGACATGGGCACCCTCAGCCGCCTCTCCCTGCTGCCAGCCCCAGGGGCTGCGCGGGGCCCCCTCGGCCACCCTGGCACAGCGATTGGACTTGCTGCCGCTGTGTGCCCCTGGCGATGCCATCCCGGCTGCACTGCGGTGGGGAGGGCAGGGGGCTGAATAATGTGAAAAGCAGAAGTTTCTCAGGCACTGAGAAAGTGACTGTTGGTCTTGGTTTTGTTCCTGGTAAAGCTAGTGCATCACCTACTGCAAGGGAGCGCTGATCTTTTCATTTCGAGGTCTCTTTTATTTTGGGGTACCTCCCGGCAAAGTCACCTTCCTGTACTCCTCCTGCTTGGTGGCCATCGGCAGACCCTCTGGCCCCATAGCTGTGGGTCCTGCTGACGGGGTGGGCGGCGGATGCAGCGACGGATCCCCTCGGAGAGCGTTGCAAGGTCAGGCACCCGCTGCCGCCGGGAGCGGGAGCTGCCATCTTCTGCCGTGGCTCTGCTCTCCCTCCCGTCACGGAGCAGCTCTTGGTTGCAGAATCTCTTAATATTGTGGAGAGCTATGTTGTACCCTAGTTGCACTTCTGAAAATGACATGCAATGTCTCTTTCTGTTTTGTTTTTTTTTCCTTGTTGTTGTTTAATACTATTCCTGGTTCTGAAAAAATAAAGTGCTGATGATTATCTGTTAACTGTAACCCTTTATGGATTAATATTTCTTTTTAAAAAGCCCCAGAGTTTGTATTTAAAAACAACTTTTAGCTAGTACAGTATTTATTAAACGGCTGCTGGGTAATGTAGGAGCATGGGAGCCGGCTGTCCCTGTGACACCCGGCATGACTGATGCCGAGACCAGCTTTCCTCGCTGCCCAGTGCAGCCTGCTTCTGTGGAGGCCGATAGTTGTGTGCATGCAGCAGTGTCTAGGCAAGCGGACAGTAGATCTTCATAATGTTGTCTTTTTTAACGAGTAAAATGAGCAACTATTTATGTGCTGTAAGTAGCATGTGTTCAACCTATTGAATCAGCTGTTAATCTTGTGGATGAAGTAACTTACTCTGGCTCTGACTTTATTATTACCTAGAGTAGATGAGTCTGGATGCTTGTCAACCGGTTTATGAGGGGGTTTTTCCCTCCGTTACAGAACGTGGCAGCAGTGTGTTTGTCAGTGTAGTGCTAATGGGGAAGCAGAAGTGTCTGTCGGTTGCTCCGTGGTGCCCGCTGACAGGGCTGACCTTGGCAGGGGCATGGCATCCGGCCGCAGTCCCGCTGGGGCGGCACGGGACCTGCTGGGATCGCTCCTCCTTCTGTAAACTTGATGTTACCACGTGTGGGGTATGTGGGGTGGGATGAGGCGTTTTCTCTATGTGCAAACCACTGTCTGGAGTGGTGGCTCTGATGTGTCTGTATCTGAGTGTCTTGTTCTCTTCCCTCTTTTTTTTGTTTCCTCCAGGACCAGCATTCTGTACAACTCAAAAGAGAGTGCTTTGTATTTCTTAGAAAATGCAGAACTTGTGATACTGGAAAGAACAGTGCAAACCCAATATCTGATTAAACTGGTTCAGTATTGAATGCTGTCGAACTTGCTGTGTCTTGTCACCTCACCAAACCTACTTAATCTGGCGGTGGTGTGTGGGAGCAGGCTCGCTGATGGCAGCTTGGTGTCTGGGCTTGATGCTCTCCAAACGGGACTAGTAAAACATGAAATCTGGCCTCGCAGTGCTATTGATTACACTTGCCCTTCACTTGCACGTAGTCTTTTTCCACCTGTGGGAGTGGACACAACCCTTCTGCCGCTCTTCTCCCTGCTACGGGAAGACAGTACCGCTCCGATGCCAGTGTGAGGAAGCCTGAGCTGCCCTGGGGCTGAGAGCAGCAGAGGAGGAGTGAGGCTGGACCTTGGGACCTTCCGAGTGCTGGTGCTGGCTGTCACCCTGGACCGGCCACCTGAGGACCTGGCGGGTGGCCCTGCAGGCAAGTGGGTAGAGCAGTGGGGCTGGGCATGGGCTTGCAGAGGCCAGATGGTAAAAGCTCCTCGTGATGGGAGAGGGAGGAGGCCAGGAGAAGCCTGGCTGTCTTTATTCCAGTGCTTGGATGTCCATTTCTTGGACATCTTGCAGTTCACTGTCCTGGTGGTTGCTCTGCAAGCCAGAGATTTGTTCAACTCCTTCCCTGCTTAGGTTTGGGGAAGGAGGCTTAGCTGACTTCTGGCAGTTGCTGGGGCTAGGTATGGGCAAGCTCTCTGCTGTACTGGGCTCTTGAAGGTGTTGGTTTGGGCTAGAGAGGATGGGCTGGACACTGCAGGGAAATGCATTTTCTTGTGCCCAACCCCACTTGCAGTCGGAACAAAAGGGCACAAACAAGTATCGTACAATTGGAGTGATGTGAAGGGCAGACAGTGAAACCGGGATGTGTCCGGATCTGCTGCAGGGTCTGAGTGTGCTGCATTGCAGACCCTGGGTCTGAACAGCTCTGTAGCCATCCTGGTGTCTCATGACTGCTCTGGCTTTGGTCAGGGTGGCAGGGTGATGCCTGCAGCTACGATTAGGAGTTGGCGGCTTGCTTGCTGGATGCTGGTGGTGTGTGCTGTACCTGTGGTAGCTAGCTCCAGCTAGGGTAAAGGCTGGGTTGCGAACTTCCTCTGTGTCTGCCACATGAATGACTCAATTGGTAGCTAGCTGGGAAAGCTTGGCTATTGCAAAGCAGACAGAAGGAAATCCTGTCTGTCTGGCCAAGGATTGCTAAAGTTCTCAGCCCTTAGCGTCTCATGAACTCAGTGTCTGAGCATCACCATGGCCAGAAAAGCGGAAGTATCTGGAACCCTGGAACTGAGGGTCAAGACTGTATACAGTCTTGATATTCAGTTAAAAGAAAAAAGGGGGGTGGGGGGGAACACACCCTGGAATGGACTTTGTCCCCTTCAAGCCTGTAGGGCCAGAGAAAAACTTGTGGCTTCTTGGAGCAGCGCTGCTGGTCCTGGCTCTTCTGAAAGCTTTGTAGCACCAGTGCAGCTGGAACCAGACAGTGCAAAGGGCTCAGCTGGGCAGACCCTCCATGGAGGTCATCTGTGTTGGAGAGGTAGTGTCAGCCTCCTGCCTCCCTTGAGCAAGGAGGGGGATCTGGGGACCACGTACCTCCTCTCGGGCAGCTCTCTGTATGACAGCTGAAACAGCAGGATACTGTGCAGGCCCAGAAATGCAGCCGTCTGCCCCAGGAAGCTGCTGTTTATCTCTCTGCGTGCAGTAAAATCTCTGCCATCTGTGAGCTGCAGCTCTAGGACTTGGTCGGTTTCTTTGGGTGATGTGACTCGAGTCTCCTGTCTTTGGATGTCCTCGGGGCCCAGGCAGCTTGGGTTTCCCTCTAGCGCAGCTCTTGCAGCTAGCAGTGCCTGTGGGAGCCCTGCCCCAGGGTGCTCCAGCCTCGCAGCTCCCAGCAGTCTCATCCCCTCTGGGTGATGAGCTGTCACCCCTCTGAAGGAGAGACGTGAGGTCTCCAGCTGGACTCCAGGCAGCAGGCGCTTTCTGGCATGCAGTATTGCATGCTGCTCTCGTTCACCTGCCTTTCCTCTGACACCGCAGGCTCTGGCAGCAGGACGCTTGCTCCCTCTAGCCTGCACCCTCGCTGCCTAATAGCTGCTTTCAGATACGCTACCAGTGTTTCATCGTTGTGATAACGCTTCTTGGCACTTTAGCAATTTGCCTTACAGGTTAGTGCTGAGGGTGCAGCCATGCCCTTGCTGAGCCATCTGACCATCCCTTGTAGCAGTAAGGGGAGAGGGGAGACTCCTCCAGCTGCAGAAACGCATGCATGAGGGAGCTGCACAAGTCTAATACTGCTTCTGGTTTGGGACCAGCCAGCTCTCGCAGTGATAGCATCCCTTCTGTCCTTCAAAACCTGCAGTGTCATCTAATGACTAAGGAGACAACTGCAAGTCAGTGCATGAGTGCAGCAGCGCTCTCATGGTACCAGAGATCACTGGCAGATGGTGAAGGCTGGTGCAGCCTGCATGGGCAGAGGGACTGTGGCTGGCCTAACCCTGCAGCTGCGTGTCCTAAATATAGACCTGAAGGGAGACTCTCTGCAGACTCCCAGGAGCAGAGTATTGCTGGTCTCTTCCAGGGGCAGATGAGCACAGCTGGCTTCTCCTCTTGCTGAATTTAGCTGATGGATGTTTCCTGAGAGAATAAAATCTCTCTACTCTGCTTGTACCAAAGAAGCATGAGCAGCTGGGGCCTGCTTTATAGGCAGCAGGCACTGAGGGCAGGTGGAGTGTCCAAGAGGTGCTGGTGTGCTGCTAGCTGGCTGTCCCTGCTAGAGCTGAGGTCGGAGACCTCCTGGATGAGGGGCCTGGATTGCCCTTGGTTCACTGTGAAGTGCAGTTTCTGTCTCCGGTCTCTGGGTGGCACATGCAGAGAGGGGGCTGTTTTGTCTCCTCTGGTGAGCTTTATTCAGGTGTGGCAGATAGAGTGGTATAGATGCAGCTCCAGCTGGGACAACCCAGGTGACTGAGATGTAAGCCCTGATCTCCAGATGAAGAAAACTGTCCACCTAGAAGCAAAGGTCCCATAGGGGGGTTGTGCTGGGTTAAACCTCTCTTAGAGCATCATGGTTCAGCTCTCCTCCCTGCTGCCCAGCTCTCTGCAGGAAGGTCCCTCCTGCTTCCTCTGACCTTGTGTGATGTCTTGTGGCTGCATGTGGGCAGGGGGGGATGTCAAAGTTCTTCTAATGCTGCAATGGATGACTAGGTTCAGCTATAATGTGGGCAATGCAAAGTGTGTGGCTTCCAGGAGTCATCCTCAGTGCAACCCTGCGGGAAGCCTACAAGCACTAGACCAGGACAGTCTCCATCAGGGGCCCATGAGCAGACCTGGCATCTCACTGCCCTTCCAGCAAGGCCTGAGTGGCTCCACTTCGCACAGGAATGTGGTATAGCACCTCCTGGCACAGTAGGAGCTTATGTCCTGGGTGCCAGCCTGGTGCAGTGCAGTGAGGGAGTGAATAGCCTGGCTATCGCTGCCTGGGGCCTCCTGGACATAAGGAAGAAAGCTGCTTCTGCACTGCTCCTAGTGCAGAGGTGCTGCTGTCCTGTCCCTGCCACATGGACCCTGTCCAGCTTTGCGTTAGGCTGATCTGTGCTGGGCTCCCTGGGCACTGCACCTCAAATGTGCTGGTTTCCAGCAGATGCTTGTAGGAGAGCTGGCTCCAAGGGCCTGATGCTCTTGGCCAATGCTTTCATCTCCCCCTGCAGCTCCTGGGAGGGGAGAAGCAGAGGCAGTCAAGCTGCCCTCTGAAATGACTCTGCTACTGCTGCTTTGGGTAGTGAGTGACAGCTGGGCTGGCCTGAGGCAAGCGGTTCCCTTGACTTAACCAAACCAGATCCTTGTGGTACACCATAGCTTCACCACCTCCTTGGAGCATCCTTCCTGTGCTGACTTCCTTGTTGCAGTAAGTAGATGCAAGCCCTGACCCTCTCCCTTTGATCTGCAGTTTCTTTGTGTCACGGCTGTGCTGTGGCGGTAGCTGTTCCTTTGGGGCTGTGGTTTGGTAAAAGCAGCGGTCTCTTCTGCAGGGCCTCCTACCTGGGGAGGGATGGCTGCACAGGGGGGCTGTGTGGAGCAGCCGGCTCATTCCTCGCCCTGTGCTCCTGAGGGTGAGGCATAACAAAATGGCCTAGATCCCTGACAGCATTTTATGCAATCTCACTGGTGTGAGCTATAAATAGGTGCTGGAGATGGGAAGACAAGGGGTGGCTCTGCCAGGGTTTTGTGCTGTGCCTCTGCTCTGCACAGCTTCTCGGTGCCCTTGCTGCTGGAGTGACTCACTGCCTGCGGGGTGCTCGGAGCCGGTGCGGGAGCCTTAAACGCAGCTGCTGGGGGGGCAAACTCCGGGTTCAAATATGCGGGTCAAAACAGCATAGGAGATGCCCCCCCGCCCCCCCCAACCTGTGATTGCTGTGCAAGGCCAGATCCTGAGGGGGGCGGGAGCTAGGCTGTGGGATCTCTTTGGTTTGCCGGGCAGGAAAGCAGCTCTGTATTCCTGCACCTCAGCCTCGCTTCCCTTCCCTTCTCTGCTCAGCGAGCTTTGCCAATTGCAACTGCGCAGGCACTGTTGGCCTTCCCCCCCTTCCTCCGTGCCGTTTCCACTGGGGTAGGCGACTCCTCTTTCCTAGCTCACGCAATTCTGCTATTTCTGCCTATGAAATGCGCAGTTTTGCTCCGAAAGTATAAAGCAGGCTGGAGCCGCTTTCCCCTGCTCCTGCTTGCAGAGCTGCAGCCCCCCAGGGCCCGACCCTGCGCACGACGCGTGGGCGGGCCCGGAGCAGCAGGGCCCCCTCGAGGGGCGGCTCACGCAGCACCGCCGCTGCCGGGGGCCTCTGCACGTCCCAGCGCCGGGGGTCCACGGCGGCGGCAGCACCGCCCCCCCGCCCCCGCGCGGAGCAGCTGCCCGCCTCGCCCGCAGGGAGCACACCACAGCTCAAAGTTTTTAACAATTTATTTGAAATGACGACAACCGAAAAGAAAAAAACCCCTCCCCCCTCCCCCAATATCCCCAAAACCACCAAAAAAAAAAAATTAAAGGCCATTGAAGATGCGACCTGAATACGCGGTTGCAGGGGCTGCGGGGCGCAGCCAGCGCGGACGCGCCCGGGCCCCCGCAGGCAGAGGCCGCCCCGCCGCCGCGCCGCGCCGCTTGGTCCCGCGCGGGCGCCAGGGGGAAGGCGGCCGCCCGCAGGCGCCGGCCCCTCCTCAGCGACCCGGACGCCACCGCAACCAATTGGCGCCCAACGGGCCGTTGCCATGGCGGCGGGGGCCGGGAGCCAATAGGGGGCGCCGTCGCTTTTCGAAAATTCCGAGCGCAGGCAACAGTAACAAAAGGGGGGGGAAGGGAGCGGAGGGGAGGGGGCCCGATCCGCGCGCGGGCGGCGGGAGCGGGGCCCACGTGGCGCGGGCCCGGCCGGGGGAGCTGGGGCGCTCAAAGATGGCTGCCATGGCGACAAGGCGGGAAAATACCCCTGTGAAACCACCGGGGCGCCGGGAAAGGGGGGCAATGAGAAACCGTCCGCAAAGGGGGTGGCGCATGGCCGAAAACAAAGGGGAGCGACGGGGGGGTGGGGGGGGGAGGAAAAATAAGGCGGCGGGGGGGATGGGGAGGCTGGGGCAGCCGCAGCCCCGCTCACTGCGCACGGAGGCGGCTGCGGAGCCGAGTCAGCAACACAAAGACAAAGCGGGTCCCGGGGGTCTGTCCTCAGTCTGTGCCGTGGGGCTCGCAGTCCTGGGCGGCGGGGGCGGGCAGGGAGGCCGCGGTGCCCGCTCCCCCGCCGCGGCGGCGGGGCTCCCCGCGCCCCGTTCTCATGCCTTTCTGCTCTTGAGCGCCTTGGGCTTTGCGGACTTCTTGACCTTCTTGCCCCCCGGGGACGCGGCCGCCTTCTTGGTGGCCTTCTTGGCTTTGCCCTTGTCCTTCTTGGCCGCCGCGGTGCCGGATCCTTTCTTGTGGGATTTCTTCTCGGGCTTCTTGCTCTTGGACGCGGGCTTCTTCTCCGCCCGCCGCGACGCGGAGGCCGTCGCCTTCTTGTGGGACTTGTGGGAGCTGCTGCCCGCGCCCCCGTCGCCGCCGCCTTCCAGCTTCTTCCTGTTGAGCTTGAAGGAGCCGTTGGCGCCGGTGCCCTTGACCTGGAGCAGCGTGTCGTTCTGCACCAGCGCCTTGATGGAGTATTTCAAGTAGGTCCTGCCGTTCTGCTGGTCGAACCAGGCCACCTTCTTGGCCTCGTTGTAGATCTTGGCCAGCGAGGAGCCATTGCGCTCGCCCAGCTTGCGGATCGTTTCCACCACCAGCTGGCTGTATTTGCCCGGCTGGTTCTTCTTCTTGTTGTTCTTCTTCTTCTTCGAAGGCGACAAAGAAGAGCCGCCGCCGCCGCCTTTCGCCTTCTTAGAGGCCGCTTTCTTCTCCGGCGCGAGCGGCACCTCCTCCGCCTCGGTGAGGGGCAGATCGGCTTCCTCCAGCTCCACTGACATGGTGCCGCGGGGGATAGGGCCGCAGCGGCGAGGAGAAGGAGGAGGCGGCGGCGGCCGCCGGGGCTGGGGCGAGCGGACGACGGAGGGCGGGGGCTGCCCCGGCGCGGCGGAGGCCCGGCGCAGCGCTGCTGGCTGTCTCCGCTCCCCTCGGCTCCGCGCCGCCGCCGCGCTCTGGCGGGGCGTGCGCCGCCGCCGCCCCTTATATGGGCGCGGGGCGGACCGCGTTGAGAACAACAACAGCCTGGTCCGCCGCCAGCTCCAACTTGTGCTTCTTGGGGCCCCTTCGCGGGGCTCCCGCCGCGCCGCCGGGGCCCCCCGCGCCGCGCCGCCCGCGCAGCGCCCCGCGCCCCGCCGCCCCCCAGCCCGCCGCCGCCCCGCCGCCCCGCGCCGCCCGCCGCCCGCCGCCCCCCGCCGCGATTTCGGGGGCGCGCCCGGCGCGGCGGCCGCGGCGAGGAGGGGGGCGCCCGGCGCGGCGGCGGCTGGGGCCCCGCGGCGGCCTCCCTGCGCCGCGCCGCCGCCGCCGCCCGCCGCCCAAGAGGGGCCGCCGCGGCCGGGGGGCGGCGGCGGGCGGCGGGGGGCGGCGGCGGCGGCGCTGGCCCCGGGTTCAGCGGCGGGAACTAACACAGGCGACGCCCTCCCGCGGCCGCCGGCAGCAGCGCGGAGCCGCCGCGCCACGGCCGGGGGTCCCCGCCCCGGCGCCGGGGGCCGCCCCCCCACCGCCCCCCACCCCCGCCGCCGGCGGGACGGGACCCCCGGCTGGAGGAGCCCTGCCTGTGCCACTCCCCCCCCCCGCCTCCCGGGCGAGCATCGCCCCGAAGCGGACGGGGAGGGCAGCGCGCTGCCCGGCGGTGCGGGCGGGCGGTGCGGGGGCGGGGGGGGCAGCTCGGGGTGCGGGGGGCGCCGCTGCCGCCCCCGCGGCTCCCGGTGCCCCGGCGGCGGGGAGCGGGCAGGGCCCAGCGGGCCTAGCCCTGCTGCAGGCCGCGGCTCTGCGGGGGGGTAATGCTAAGGGACACACCCCCCCCCAAAAATCCCGCGGGGGGGGGACACCCCCCCCCAGGGGAGGGAAAGGCGCCCCCAAGACGCTCTGCTTGCAGAGGGGGCCCTGGGGGGGGGGGTGGCTGGAAGGGCCCCAGCGCCCATGGGATGTGTGTGTGTGTGCGGGGGGGGGGTCCAAATCCGTGTGCTCCCACCATGCGTGGGCCGGGGGGGGGGGTGCGCTGGGGGCGTCGCTGCGGACACGCGGGCACACGCGGGCGTGGGCGCCCAGGCGCGCACACAGCCACAGGCAGCGGGGGCGGGCGCACA